>NC_088858.1:30098194-30419423 GCF_963853765.1 Magallana gigas | reverse complement strand
GTGGGGAGGGGGGGGGGGGGGGGGGGGGGGGGGTAGACTCAACTATACTTCTTCCAAAAAAAAAATTTTCCCTACCAAAATTTTTTTTTTCCCCTCCAAATCATGAAATTCCTAATCCGTGGGGGGGGGGGGGGGGGGGGGGGGGGGGGGGGGGGGGGGTAGCTTCAACTTCAATTTGACTACTCATTTCCTTATTTTCATACCAATTTTTTACTAACTTCCGAAAAAGTGGGGGGGCCAACTCCATTATAATTCATTTTTTTATATGTAAATTTTAAAAAAATTTTTGCTGCGAGAAAAAGTGGGGGGGCCAGGCCCCCCCTGGCCCCCCCTGATGCTACGTGCCTGATGACACAATAATATATATTACAATATCATATAATACAATTTCATGTGATATCATAATATATTATATAAACCAATATCATATCATACAATATCGTATGATACAATATTATATAATATTACAATATAATATAATACAATTTCATGTGATGTAATTCTATATTACTGAAACCAATATCATATTATACAATATTGTATGATACAATATTATAGAATATACAATATTGTATCATAGGATACAATATAATATTTTGCAATATCTTATGTAATTGTACCATGTGATAAAATAATAAATTAAAAATACAATATAATATTATACAATATTGTATCATAATATACAATACTATACATAACAATATCATGATACAATATCATATCATAAAATACCAAAAAAATTGATACAATATCATTTCATATCGTATAACTTATTATAATATAACATATGATATCATATTGTATCATATCAAACAATATTGTTTCATATCATACAATATCATAGGAATCATGTTATATCATTTATCAACAAACACATCTATCTATCAAGCTGGTTTGAGTGAGGTAGGAGATTTCTTTAGCATCCTTGATAATGGAGATCAGGCTCTGCATCTGAAGCAACCTCTGCGTTTAATTTATAATAAAGTTAAATCAACTATGCAAGCTTTCATCTATAAAACATGTGACCTGTTCCAAAAAACTAAACCTCATCCAGCATCCGAAACCTATGGCTCAGATTCAGCATTCAAGCCCATCAGGTGCATTGGTATCATAAGACGCATCATCCATGCAAGTTTGGTGAAGTTTGGACCAGTAATAACTAAGATATCATCATCAGAGGGCACTAGCAATTAAAACCTTTACTTCCTCCACCATCCGCAACCTATAGCTCAGATTCAGCATCCATGCCTGTCAGGTGCATCTGTATCATAAGACACACCATACATTCAAGTTTGGTGAAGTTAGGACCTGTAATAACTAAGATTTATTTTTTAGCATCCTTGATAATGGAGATCAAGCTCTGCATCTGAAGTTACCTCTGCAATTCATTCATATTACAGTTAAATCAACTATGCAAGTTTGAAATAGTACTATCATCTATTAAACTTGTGACCTGTTCCAAAAAATTTAACTTTATCCAGCATCCGAAACCTATGGCTCACACTCAGCATTCAAGCCTGTCAGGTGCATCAGTATCATAAGACACACCATCCATGGAAGTCTGGTGAAGTAAGGACAAGTAATAACTAAGATATCATCATCAGAGGGCACCTGTTTCAAAAACTTTATTTAACCAGCTTTTAAAACCTTAACCTCCTCCAGCATCCGAAACCTATTGCTCATATTCAGCATTCAAGCTTGTCAGGTGCATTAGTATCATAAGACGCATCATTCATACAAGTTTGGTGAAGTTAGGACCAGTAGTAACTTAGATATTGCTATCAATGGGCACCTGCAACAAAAACTTTAACCTGCTCCAAAAACCTTAACCTCCTCCAGCATCCGCAACCTATAGCTCAGATTCAGCACTCAAACCTGTCTGGTGCATCAGTATCATAAGACACACCATCCATGCAAGTTTGGTGAAGTACGGACCAGCAGTAACTAAGATATTGCTATCAAAGGGCACCTGCAACAAAAACTTTAACCTGGTCCAACAACCTTAACCTCCTCCAGCATCTGAAATTTAGGACCCAGATTCAGCATCCAAGTCTTTCAAGTCCATAAGTAGGTCCAGATGCATAATCCATGCAAGTTTGGTGAAGACAGGACAAGTAATAGCTTAGATACAGGACCTGCAACAAAAACTTTAACCAGGTCCGGACGCCGACGCCACCGCCGACGCCGACGCCGAGGGTATAGCATAAGCTCTCCTTGACTTCGTCTCGGTGAGCTAAAAATCAGCTTACTGAACAAGTTGCTTTATGGAAACTTCTGATTTACTTATTCCATATGTACTTTTGTACGAAATTATTCTTTATTATACCTATAATAGTATGATTTTTTATTCAATTACAATTTTACTTATTTATTAATTGATCAGAATTAAATACATTCTATTTGAATTGTATGTACAGTAAAAACAACTATACAGATGGTGTGTTCAACATTTTATAATTATGTTCTGCTTGGTAAAACATACAAAGTTTTTGTTTTGTCAACCATGAAAACAATGAAAATTTAAATATAACCATAGAGTATAGTACATGTACATGTAATAAAGAAAAACTATACTTCTTAAAATGTCAATTCAACGGTTCAATTAGAATCAGTATACATTCAACTAGCTAAATCGATCTGCTCTCCTCCTTCGTAAGTCATCAAGATCTGGGTACATCCTTCCTCTATCCCTGAGGCTTTCCTCCTGGGCCCTCCTCGTTTGTTCCTCTTCCGATAAGCCACCTGTATAATTGTTGTAATCGTCACTTCTATTACTGGAGTAACGATCATTCCTGTAGCGAGTATTATATCTGAAACCAGAGTAATCGTTATCACTGGCTGTTGAATAACCTCCACCGTGAAAGCGCCTGTGCTCAGATGATTGAAGAAAACTATCCATGAATATTTTCAATGGTCCTTTTGTATAAAGTAGTCCAACAAGAATTCCAGCCAAGTGACCAACGAATGATACATTTGGGGTAATCAATTGAATGAGCACAAGCTCAGCCCAGAAGATGTATTTACTTGGCACTGGTATAAAGCCCATAAGGTACTGTGTTCCCGAAGGACTGTAATGCGTTACCA
The DNA here is from genome assembly GCF_963853765.1 of Magallana gigas. NCBI lineage: Eukaryota > Metazoa > Mollusca > Bivalvia > Ostreida > Ostreidae > Magallana > Magallana gigas. The sequence goes on along the minus strand of NC_088858.1, from coordinate 30,416,339 downwards.
AAACTTTCAGAGCAAATATTACACCAGAAAATCCTACTGCACATGTCAGTCTGTATGATCCGTCATCCATAATTTCTGACAAAGCAATATTAATTGCTACATACACTAAACCGGTCAAAACTGTGAAAATGGTCAGTAAAAATCCGAAGTAAACACTACCAAACCGTCTTTCCAGCTGTCTTCCTTTCCAAAGAAATGATGCCATGTTGTAGTATAAATGGAAGTCGTCTGCATGATACAAGGAACCTAAAATAATTCTGTTCCATCTTTTTCTGTCCCATACGTGAAACGCGCTAATACAAACGTATTTTGGTGACGGAAACCATTGCTCGAGAATACCCAATTCTAGAAAAATAGCTACTTGAAGAACTGTCGAAATTAAAGTAACAGGGGGGATATTTTCTATTCCAATGTTCATTATTTGCATCACAAGTAAGAAAACACCAAGATTTTGATTTCTCCTTGCCATGTCTGTTGTCCAAAACTACGCAACACCTTATCGCGATTTCGTTATTTCTAAGTTTGCGAGATTTTATGAACACGACATCCTTTTAAATAATTTATTTGTACATTGAACCCGACTTTATTTTATATATTTTTTTTTAATGTGTTCCGTAAAATATTTTCATATGACTAACCAGGGACGTATACGTGTACATTGATGTTAGTACATACGTCCCTGTTCATACATCGAAGTGTTTCATCAATGCTTCAAGGCAAACAAATGAAATAAAACGCAAGATCTATAGTCAATTCTCTTTTTATATACTGTAACCATGGTAACTTATATCTGACACTGAAAATATGATTATGGTTTTTGAAAATTAATTTTTCCATAGTCTGATCCATGATATTTAAGCAATTTTTTTGTCCGATTTTGAATAAAAATACACGTACCTGTTAAAGAAGTGCAATTGAAATCGATGAAAGGGAAAATTTCCAAGATATCTCCATTGAAACTTATCATTTTTCACTTATACAAGTTCACAGGAAAGAAAACAGATTTCTTACAGAGATTTATAATTGGGGATGTTTACACCTTTTCTCCATTGGACATTTTCGCAATTTTTCAACGTTATCATCAGGGTCTGCTTCAATACAAAATCCCCGTAGATTCAACATTACATTTTCTATCCATGCATTGAATTTCGAACATGATCAGCTAGAGGGGGCGTTTCAATAGAGAAATCTTGGAAATTTTTATACTTTTGAATAAACATTGTTTTAACCCTGAGGTATTTATAAATATCGAGTAATTAAGCAAAATGTGAATCAAGGATATCTTGGGACAGAGTATAGCAAGACCTTATAATAATCAAAACATCGTTGGTGACCTAAAAATCTATGGTTTCGTGGGTGAAATATCTTCGAGTACATGGTTTAACAATATTCTATCGATCATTGATTGATTTTCCCATATACACAGGAACATACAACAGAGAAAAAATTTATATCACAAAATAACATTGTTATTAACATTCTATACTGAGGTATGCATAATGAAGAATTAAACTGGACACCATGCAATTTCATAAATATATCCTCTATACTCTTAAGATTTTTTAAAACATCTTTCCTTCTAGAAATTGAACCCTTTTTGAAACATCTTAATTTCAAAAAATCTTGAACTTTATTTTCAGCTTGCTTTTATAATGATCAACTTGTATAAGGTAACAATTTTTTCAAACTAAAACCAGTCAGAATCAACACTTTGCTTTATATCCTGAGATATTTCCCTCTTTTTCTTGGTGATGATAGCAGACTCTCCACTTTTTCGTATCCTCCTAGATTCCTGGACTGCAGCCTTCTTCTTCATTTGTCGCTTCACTTTTTCCTTAATAAGTCTGGGATCCATACTAGATGTTGTACTGGTCACACTAAGGCTTGTACTGTCCAAATGCTTCCTCCTGTGTAAGTTTGTGTGTGCAAGACTCTCCTCGTTTCTGAATGGCCTTAGAGTTCTATTTTGGTTATGGAGATCCTCCAAATCTTCCTCACTACCATCACTGCCCTCATCCTTTTCACTCACAGTATTACTTGCTTCAACAGCCCTGTCTAGTCCAGTGGCTGAATCTATCTGTTTTTCATTCTCTGTTGATGTTTCATTTAATGGAGGACTCAGTCTGTCCTCCACCAGAGGAGGAGGTGGAGCCGCCTCTACAGAGTCTTCCTCCTTTTCTTCCTCAACACTATCAATATCATCCTCCTCCTCATCCTCAACCTCTTCATTGGGTTCCTCTTCAGGTTCATCAGTTTTGGGATTTCCAGGACCACCTCTGATGTTAAATTCTTCAGCAGCCTAAAATTATTAAAAGCAGTTTTGATATAAAGATACATCGAAGGTCAATTAGAACAAAATCTCTTTCCACTTTGGATTTATATGATCCATGAATTTTAATACATGTGTAACTAATAAATGCTACAATGTCTGTATTCTTGACTTCATATTAATCAAGAAAAAAACAACAGCAATAAATATTAATTGAAGAGAAAAAACCTTAAAACAAAAGAGAAATATAAATGGAAGTTTTTAATAACATAATTACTTCATTGAAAGTGTCAGCCATTTCTTTTGTAAACCCACTAGCTGAAACTTCCACATCCAAGTCATCGTCCCTTCTACAACATTCAAGAAAGAAGGAGAAAAAATTATGTATCATTTATACTTGTATTTCTCATATCATCACTTATTTGAGAACATGATGATCTCAAAAAAAGAAAAGAAAAAAGATACTGCATCTGCATCACTTTAGTGGAGGTGTACATAAAGTAGCACAATCCTAAATCTTTCTCTTCGAATGACAATAAAAAATCACAAAAATATATGTTATTATTGATACCGTAATTCATATGCCGGTAATTCATATTTGAACTAGTGGGAAAACCTATAATTACAGCCAAGTTCAGTAAGATAACACTTACAGGGTATATGGATAAAACCCATATACATGTACATGTATTACAAACTTAACAAAGTCTTCATATATTCATGTATTAGGTATTGTAAATTTAATGATTTGATGAATGTCTAGTGAAAATGGAGAAAGCTGACACCATAATTTATGAAATTCTTAAAAACTGTACATTTGATAAAGGAACTTCTTTTCAAAATAAAGATGATGATCTTTAAATATTTTTGGTAAAAAAAAAACTTCTACAGGTAAGTATTTTAAAAATTGTGTATTAAGTAAATGAACATTTCTAGCAATTTATGTAACATTTATCAACTATAAAAAAAGTTTACCTCAGGTCAGAAAACTTTGGATAAAGTTCACTTTCATAGTTGAATCTTCTGGCAAAAAAGTCCCTTATACATGTAACATCTCTGTCGAAATACCTGTCCAAAAGAACAAAAACAAACATTACATTTGATTAAAATAACATTTTCATCAACAAATTTTTATTTGAAAAGAGCTTTACTGTCATGTTTCATCATTAAATCAAATACATGTAAAATGTCACCTAAAACAAATGCCTAAAACACAATATATGTACTAAATTACTCCAAAGTGTATTTACCATTCAGCGTTATAGTGAGATGTGGAGACCATCTGAGGAAAGTCGATCATGGTTACGTTCCCCTCATCATCGATCATCAGATTGAACTCGTTGAAGTCGCCGTGGATCACTCCACAGTTTCCAAGCCTCACTATCAACTCCATACAGTCGTGGTAGACCTGCGATGGATCAGCCACACTCTTCACATTGCACCTAAATAAGATTTTGATTGTCTGCCTAATAGCTTTAAGGCTTCTCATACAAACAATACCGGTAATTAAATTTGCCTTTTTTATATTATATATGAATATTCACAACTTCGTTCTTCTTCATAACTTACATAGGGTAACCACTGAGGAGTTCCATAACAACTGCATGTCTGTTAAAGTCCACTGGTTTAGGAACAGGGAACTTTCTATCATAGAGTGCCTATGAGGAGAAATGTTGAGGTTAGATGTCTGAGACTGATACAGAGGGAAAAATACAAATACCAGCATACAACATTAATTATTTGTGCAATTTGTCACATGTACTGATTACAGAAAAACATACATATCATGGTATTTTATACAATTCAGTGTGTTGAAAAATGTTATATTTTAATGTTATTGTAATGTTTGTAAAAGTGATTAATCTCATACTCGTATATACAAATATTGACATTTTCCAGTGTCTTTGCCAGTGATAACACTACGTATAGATTTTGTACTATATAACCCATAACTTCAAACAACGCCAAAGTGAGGCACCAGCGGGGTTTGCTTATTTATATTTAAAAATTTAATCATACGATGGCTTAAAATTATATATCAAATATAAGTAATAAGGAATCATTCTTTGAATATTATGAGGTGATAATTTCGGTCGGGGTGTGATAAAATCTATCATAAAGCCCTTTTGGCTTTACTGGATTTGATCACACCCCGACCGAAAATATCACCTCATAATACTCAAAGAATGATTCCTTATTCCTTAATTAAACTCTATTCATAAATCCTGTAAAACTTTGTAAGCATATATTCAATATACCTTCATATAAGCATACTCCTTCATTGCAGCCAGACGGGACAGATACAGCCAGGACACATTGTTCCTGTGTTTGTGGTAGTCTCTCTTGTTTTTAAGTTGTCTAAACGATGTTCTCCCTAATCTAATCAATGAAAGGAAAACATGATTGTTTATTTAGGTGCATCATCTTTCTGTACAGTCAAATAAAATACTGAAGTTGTACTACAGTACTGTTTTTCCAAAAACAAATTTTCAGTTTTTGACAAAAATTACTGTTTCCTCAGCTTGACAACTTACCGGTAATTACGCAAGTCTCTCAAACAAATATAACATTCTAGCCTTACAATCAAGGAAAACTGAACTTATAAGAGAGTAATATAAATCACTGGGGAAATGATGTATTACCTGTGAAGTTTCAATGCATATTGATGATCCTCTGCATCTGCTATTATGTAAATATCTGTAAATAATAATAAGGTGGATATATATTATCTAATCTATAATCATGTTTTCACCTATAATTCAATAATAAAATATTGAAAATATATACCAGTACTTACCGGTATCGCAAAATTTATTTTTTATTAAAGTTGAATATAATGGAGCAAGTTCTTAACAAAAATAAAAATAAATCATTATGTAACATGATAGGAAGTCTGTGGCATTACCTGACTCTTTACCCACTCCTATCTGGTTTCCTAGTGAGTAAATCACATCTCGACTGGCTAGAGCTTTCAGTGCGAGGTAGTCATAACCAGACACAGTGAGCCTATATCCCTCAACTACAAAACAACACAACCAACTTCTTTAATTTAAACAAAATGAGTTTGATCAATTTAACTTTAATATAAACTCAAATGATAAAATCATCAACTTAATATTAAAAATTTATTCATTCCAACAACAAAACATTCACATCTAGGATCTATGATGAATTTCAAATGTTATCTCTATTTTTACCCTTAAACACTTGGAAAACTACAAAATTAGAATTAAGATTTCCATGCATCGTGTGTTTGTATCAATATTTTATTATGCATTTATAAACTCATTATACATAAACAATTAGTTATATAAAAGTTATAATTTAAATTTGCAATAAATGTGAACCACTTATATAATTTTTGCTGATAATTTGAGGATAAAGAAGATAATAAAATAATTAAATTTACTGCAGAGTTTCACGGGAAAATTCAAACTGATATGATGGTCCTAGAATAATACAAGATAAAAGTGGTTGTGCATTTTAACTTGGGGTACTTAAAAATTTTCATTATGAGTAAAAATATTCCGATATACGATAACATATGATGCCTACAGTATGTGACTGTGTACAGTGGGAAGACATGATGTTACACATACAGGAAATATCCTGGAGGGATAAAGAGCAACACCCCAACAGTAACTAAATATACCGGTATATCTAAATATTGAAGTTTCTTACATCTTTTTCCACCACGCTCATAGGCCACAAGTCTGTGTTTGTTGAGCTCTCTCAGAACTTTGTGACACCCTCCTCCATGAAGATGTGCTATAGACGCCACAAGAGGAGAGGGAACCAACTCATGGTTTTTCATTCCCATTTCAACCTACAATATAAAATACATGTACATGGATTACATTTTCAGGTGGAATAATTTTTAAGGAGTCATTTTTTGATATTTCAAAGTAGTGATTATCCAACTGTACTGTGAAGTACAATTGAAATGAATTACACTATATGATGGATCATGGAGATGCATGCATAAAAAAGAATCTTGATTGAGTAGTCTTGGTCACTCTTGACATGCTTAATACCTGTAGTTTCATTACAAGATGAAATCATACTTGCCAACCTCCAACATGTGAAAATCTGGTCATGACCAGATTTGGAAAGTAAAAAATCTGGTCATAGCGCGTAACGACATTCACGACATATTTATCATGCATTTCATAAGTATATACAAAAGAAATATGTGTTAAAACTTATGTGTAATACTTTATTGCAAAGAAGCATTTTAACTAACAGTTGCTGATTTTGAATTTTGTAAAGTGATCCGACACAGAAAATGGTAGGTTGTGTTCAGCTGAAAAAAAAATGCAAAAAGAGTTTCTGCTACATAACCTTGCTTTTGAACTCTGTAAATGATGGCATGAAAGTTGTAAGTGACTTGGAAGACTTTTGTGTATTAAAAAGCATTCTATACATGAATTAGCGTTTTTGAATGTTTAGTTAGATCAGTTTGGGCACAAAATCCAATATTCAAATGTGCGATGCATAGAACGCAAAAGCCTCGTTTTGTACTCGATTACTTTGTTTTACCTATGGGAATTCATTTTCCCAGATATGTTCATAGGTACAAAAATATCGTTTTCTTTTTGTTGGTTTTGATTCCGCTGGCCCCGATGAAGACCTTTTCTTATTGGAAGCCATCACACTTAATGATTTAAACCTTCGCTTAGTCAAAACAACTCACGATAATAATTACACTTAATGTGTCTGTTATAGCCATCGGCATTGTTTACGCGTTACGTAAATCCAAGCTCAGCTTGGGTTCATAACTGGAAGTCAAAGGCGCAACGTAATTTACGAACCAAATCCGGAATTCGGGAGATTTTCAGGTTGTTCGACAAAAATCGGGTGAAAAGCATGACCCGCCGGGTCATAAAAAATAATCGGGTGAAGGGTTGAAAAATCGGGTGTGACCCGACGAAATCGGGTCAGTTGGCAAGTATGGATGAAATACCTTCATATCTCTTGGCTGTGCCAATTTAATCAATTAGGACAAGTAAAACCATTTTGATATGTAAAAGGGCAAAATAATCTAAGGGGGGATGTAATGTTCAGATCGGGGGCCGATTCACAATTACAATTTAAGACACATTTATAAGATATCTCAGAAGATATAGCACCTGACTACAGAGATTCAAAAAGCAAAATCGGTGTCTGGTCCATCATTGTTTCTCTCATTCCAATCCATTTGGTTCTCACAGTGACCAACTGACTGGTTAACTCCTGCCAGGGAAAAGAACCTGGGAATTGTTAATCATTCAGGGGCAACGATCATTTAAGGAGTAAAAATGTGACCGTCAGACTAATCTGATTGCTGGTGCCAGACCTCTAAGTGATACAGCGCCTAACTAGACATCCAGGGGCCCATGAAACTCGAACCCCAGTTCTGTTCATCAGTATTTCTCCCATCAATCATGTTACAAAAACTTGCATGTACAGTACCGATCAGACCCAACCTAACAAAAAGTAAACCCAGACTAAACCCTGGGTTTGCTTTCTGGGTTTACCCTGGGTTTACATAAGCAGAACCAGAGTAAACCCAGGGTTTACTCTGGACTGATAGGTTGGGTCTGATCAGTACTGTACATGTACCTACCCAGTATTCTCTAAAATAAAAGTGGCCAGGCTTAGTCTTTACCAATCCATAAATGAAAGCTTTGCCACTCAATTTTTCCGGTAAATCAAATGTACATAGATTATTGGTTACGCATCTATTCTACTGTACATCACATCACCCCCCCCCCCCCTCCCCCCCCGAACAGCATCCCTTAAGGTAAGGTCTGATTTCTTGTTTCAGTCATTGTGACCAGGGGAAACAATAATAAGTAAAATGTAATATTACCGAAATTAGAACTCTGAAGTCTTCCTTCGACAAGTAACGAAGCACAGTGACATTTAGTTTTCCCATGATGTTGACAACTTCGCAAAAGATCCACAACGTGCTTGGAAGTCAGTCTAAATACCGAAAGAAACAGTTGAACATCATCTGTCCTATTTTCATTGAAAACATTTTTTAAAAATTATAAATATGTTACTTCCTGATTTCTATAAAAATCATGGAGAATTGGTTTTATGAATTATCTTGTTTTATGGAAGCTATTTTTTGGAAATTGGTTTTCTTTTTATTTTGGATCGTTTCTGGTCTTAAGTCTTAACGTCAACCTTCTCGGAAAGCCTCGGTACACATCCGCCTATGCCTAATGAAATAAAAACAATCAAAGTACTGAAAGTACTGTTAGACGGTGGCGCCGTTTGAAAGTGGCATATTACATGTATGGTAATTATTGTTGTCGAAAATCCACAGCCGCATCTCATACGTGTACTAATACCTGACGCTTACTCGCACAACTGGTCGTGAGTTACCTACATGGATAATTATGTGGAAATCGTAGTTGTGATCACAATCCACTCTTTACAATTGTTGTGTCTCTTTATCGTCATCTTTTGGGGAAATCCTATAGATTTATCATAGGAGCCTTTGTAGTATAGAAGTTTGTATCTATATGTTTGTATCTATATGTTTGTATCTATATCAGTTGACATTAAAACTCCGTTTTCGGTTATACATGTACTACATGTACGTATTTTGATTGCACCAAAATGACTCATTAAATATGTGGGTTGCCACCACATATCAAATGAATAATTCCAATCCAAAGCGATTTTATCACAGTACGCCCAAATAATTGATTGTATAAAGAAGGGGAATTTTTTGGGTTTTTTTCCTTTTGACCTTTGGGTTGACCCCGCAAAGGGGAACAACTTTTGAAAATTGTGGATTGGACTATTATGCTTTAAAGATATTGTAGATTTCTCAAAGTAACGAGAACAAATAAAACTTTGGTATCATAAAATACATGTACTTATCAGGTTTTTACTAACTATTTGGGCATACATGTAGTACGGTTATTGTCCCTCTCGACAGCATTTTCCCTCAATTTCTTCACGGGGGAAAAGTTGCATCATCACACTTGCTTGTGGACCATGTGCATCACACTTGCTTTGTCCTCATAGTCAGTTAATAAATTTAGGTGTACAGAAAACGGAATGGTTTACAAGAACCTGTTTGAGAAAACTGGTATTGCTTCTGGAATGCACGTCATCATGAAACAGAAGAGTCAATCAATATTTTATCTTCGACTTAAGTGAATTATTTCCATTTGCTCGCAACGAAAGTGAATACAAATTTGAAAAAAAAAATCATACAATATTCAGTCGCGGCAGTTTCATTAATCCAAGTTTTAAAGAACATTTGTCTTATTGTATTTAGCTATAGATTTATTCAAATCATTTGAACGAATTTGGGAAAGTCACATGTATATCTTAGCGCTTCTCAGTACACTTAACACGCATAATTTACTTGCTACATTAAACTTTTTTTAGTAAACTTATAACAAATATTGATTAATTATTCAAAATTAGTTTTTAAAAACACCAAACAAACAAAATCCAAGTTGAACGCATGTTTTTTCTGACCGTACAGCTGTGTATATAAATTTCATTTTATTCTTTGCATGTATTATACAATAGATCTAGGGTTTGCAAATCCCGGCAATATTTTCGGAAAGCTATATAGTTCTGTAGCTCAGCAGAATACTACAGTTATCTATGAAGCACATTTTGTTACCTTCATGTTTCATTATTTATCGCAAATATAGCATGGATGTATACGCTACGGCCGATGTAGCATTTCGTTGAGTGATGACAGGTGTGTATTTCGATTGCAAACTGACGCATTTATATAGGCCCGCCTATTTGTAAATGAAAACAAATGTCTAAGATAGCTCATAATAGAGTTGTACTCGCGAGTTAAAAATTATTTGAGAACAAAAGGGGCGATATTTACGTACATGTGTAATAATATTATCTGTTAGCGACAAAATCCCCAAAACCAAAGAAAAAGTTCTCTTATAGCAGAGATGGGCGCATATGGATTAAAGTCCGAATTGTGCTTCGCTCATCGAATTGCGTTATTCAGTTTATTGTGAACAATTCATCAGAAACTGTTAAGTGAACAAAATTATTATATCTTACATTACCGTTCACAATGTACCATAAATGAATATGGAATATTGCATGAGTTGAACCGATTGTTTTTTCTCACAAAAAGCTAGCGTTTGCTGCAAATTAGAGATACACGAGCTGACACGCCGAGAAATCCATAAGACGTTTTACAGCATGTCTTTAATCCCTTATTTGCTTACAACAAAATCTGAACTGAAAATCTTTGAAGCATCGTAAAATGTGGTTTGTTTATTCATGTATACATGTAAAATTGTAAAATGGCGACTTGATTTGCACGTGAATTTTACAATCCGAGGCCGATCGATTAGCGTGTTTGAGAGAAAGTCAGCAGGAAGTAAAGCGTCAACATCAGTAGTAAATATTGTCTGATGAATATTGAGGTGCCTGTAATAAAATTAATGTTCCTACAGACTGAGTGGGTTACAAAATTAGGTAAATCACAGGTCAGACCAAAATTAAACACATTTGTATCGTAAATTTCAAGCTTTTTGTATGTTTAAAAACACATGCACACTTGTAGAAGAAAGTGTGCCATTGATCGGTTTAAGTTCAATAAAATGTAATTTATGTAATATTCATTGTCAGTATATGTTGTGAATTCTTTAGAATAAGCTACAACAACAAAAAAATATTCTGCCTCAACTAAAATTAATGCGTTGAAAATGACTGAATTTATCGATGAAGCATAATTGCTGAAATATGAAATGGCAAACCTGTTTAAAAAAAAAAACAAGAAGCGATTATTGTGAGATTATTTAAATATAGGTACAAAATGATTAGCAGCTTTAATGCTTAAAATATCCGATAAGATTAAAATTAGTTCTCATACTGAAATCGACATATAGATAAAACATTGCGTGTAACACTGCATACCGAACAGAGTTGTCGTTCCTTATCCGCTAGGGTCCCCGTGAGAAATACTCTTCCGGTCAGGACCGTAGCAATAGACCGTGGCTATTTATAGCCACCGTCTAAAAAATATTTGAACGTTTTCTGTGCCAGTCTTTGGATTTAGATATTTTACAATGGGTGGATGCTGCTCAGCACAGGTAACGATTGTTTAGTTATATTGACGGAATTTAATAAAAATGAATGTAGACCTATTTTACCATGTTCCCTGTTATTGTTTATATTAAAATTAGTTTCAGTTTCACCTGCAATACCTGTAAACTGTAGTTTCTGCTGTTTATGCTGTTTATGAATATTAAACCACAGGCATCCGAATTTCTATTAATAAGCCGTTGAAAATATGGTAAGGGTAATATTTATACCCTATCTATATATAAATACTCAATTATAAGTCCAGATCTTTTAAATTTTTGAAGATCTATTTTTAGCTCACCTGGCTTACTAAAGTTAAGGGGGGGGGGGGGGGGGGGGGGGAGAGATGAGGTACAATTTAACCCAGTTTGTGTTGAAATTTTCAGCCACTGATGTGTAAGAGGTTGGAGAAATAATTACAGACCAGTTGATCAGATACAAAACCCTGGCTCTATGCGGGATCCAGAAATTTTTTCCAGGGGGAGTCCGATTTCAATTTGCAAGGGGGGTTCGTGGCATATTTTTGGTAATTTTACAATATAATTTTAAGAAATTTTGCCGGGGGGGAGGATGGGTCCAGACTCCCCCTAAACTCCCCTCTAGATCCATGCATGGGCTTCAATATAGTCTGGTGATTTACTAACAGTCCAAGCTATCTGACACCTGTATCAAATCGGTTTGTTAAATCCCTCATTTAAATCATCTTTGACCTCAAGGATCAAAATCTCAGGTTCTTTCCCCTAGCAGGATCATCAAGTTGACCTGTCAGTTCCAGAGGTTGGCAAGGCACCAAATCTTTTGTAAGGTGCTCAACCACGTAAGCTATCAAAACTGTCTGACCATCACATGAATAAAGAGATAAATATCATTTGATTTTTTTATTCAACTTTCAGATACGGTGCTGGTGTGGGCCGGCCTCCTGTGGCCTGTGCTGTCGGTTCCTGCCGCAGATCAACGAATCGACCGCCACTCGTTTCATGTATACACTAATGCTGATCATCGGCTTTGTCATGGCCTCACTGATGCTTTCTCCTCAATTGGAACAAGCTTTTATTGATAATGTGAGTATAGAATACTGATAATTGATTTTGCTTGTCATGAAGCATGAACGTCTTAATAAATTAATTGGAATTTTTTTATGTCTTATTGAATAAGTTTATGTTTGATACTTTTTTCATTTCTATTGATCTTTTTTTTTTTAATCATCTTTTATATATTTGTTTTAGGTACCTGGTTTTAATGAAACTTGTGTTGGATTGATGGCAGGTGAAAACTGTAGTAAACTAACAGGATACAAAGCAGTGTATCGCTTGTGCCTAGGAATTGTGGCCTACCATTTAGTTTTATGTCTCCTCACAGCATGTGTCAAATCTAGCTCTTATTGTCGAGGCGGAATACACAATGGGTAAGGCTTTTGAAACTTTGCAATTACTGTATAAGCAATATAAGGTTAATTTGAGATATTTGGTTTCACATTCACTAAAATTGTCAACCAAGCATGATATTTATCATGATATTAAATTCTCAATTGTGCACAAAAACTATGAATAAATGGCCAAACAAAAATAATGTTTAGTTTTTCAGACCAAAAATTTCAATGTGGCAGGCAGATGAGTTTTCTTTATTGCAAGATTTGAAAAGATAAGGATTTTATTAAGGAATGACCCATTTTTTTGGTATTTTAACTCTGAATTATTTTTAAAAAAAGAATTTTTCATAATTTTTATACAACAGTAAAACCAATTGATCAATGTGGCCTGTGATCTGATACTGCAGTGTCTGAGAAGCGAAACATGTTTATTCCCTGGCCATAGCACTTATGTTATTATTTGTTGTTAATTACTCTTCTCTTTTGTGAAAACAAAAACTGTGGAATCATCCTTGTTCATGTGGGACCAATGTTCTTGGCATTTGTATGTAACCTTTAATTGCCCACAAATTTACATCCCCATGAATATACATATACACAACAATTTGTTTTAAAATATTTATCAAAATTGTTACAGTATACGCACGAACATTGACACCCATGAATAAAATGATTCCACAGTATTCTTTTGATCTATGGATGCAATCAGATGCACAAATATTACTTTTCTTTATGTTTTTGGTGTACCAGTAATTTTTTGTTTTTCAGGTATTGGTTTTGGAAAATTTTATTTTTCATTGGTTGTATTGCGGGATCTTTTTTCATGCCGAACATGTTCAGGCTTTGTAAGTAAAATGTGCATGTATTAATGACTTCAAGAACTTACTAAGTTTAATTTCATGTTTTACAGAAATCAAAATTCACTTCCCTAGTACAAGTATATGTCCAAAGCGATAACTCTTTAATAATGACAGAGATAAATGATTTTATTCTTAAAGCTGAACACCGCTTCTAAATAGTCACTGTCTACCATATTTCTCTTTGCTGCTCTCTCTACTTCCCCTATATAAGCTGCATACCTCATATCCGTTCAAAATATTTTGCTGTAGAGAAGTCGCCTGTGTGGACGTACATCTGACATCTCGGTGTTGCTCAGATGTGATGAAACTGTACATGTACATGTACATGTACTTTCAAATATACAAGTTAATGTATTATTTACAAACAGAAAATTCACATAAACCAATGAATAAATGCAAAAAATCTGGGTGTAACGAAATGGAAGGGTTTATAAACCTGTGTGACGGTGCCAATTTATGAGTCATGTTTAGCTTTTTAAGGTCAGACAACACGTTCCTCGAGCATCTTTTTTGTATCTCCTCGTAATAGAGTTCCAATAAAAATTATTTTTTTTGTTATAATTTTTAAAATGATTAAAATTTACTTGTATATGGTTATATGCCTAGATGGCCATGTAGTTAGAGCCGTGGCCGCTCTCTGCCAGGAGCGTAGGTTTTAGAGGTTGTGAGTTCAAAGTCCGGCCCAATTTAGTTAATTTCGCTGTGATGTATTATTTATTTATTTTTATATCAGCAATTCAAGTGTATTTTCAAGAAGATTATATAGGAAATTGCATTCTCTAGTATTTTGCAGAAATGCCTGGTAAGGTATCCTAATTTTTTGCAAGAAAGCTTGTCGGAGTAGTAGTAAACCATTAACAAATTCCTGGAAAATGTTATATAAAATTGAGGAACATGTCGTCTGACCTTAAGTTCAGAGGTAATGTCTTTCAAATTTTCCCCATAATGAATTAAAATGTAAGCATTTCAATTCTGATTTAGATTGTCTGTGGAAAACTTTGCTACAAAGGCAAAACTTTATACTGTGAAGAGGGTTTGAGAGGTTAGAACCACTAAGTCACTGTTTCTGCTTTGTAGATTGGATGTATGTAGGAATGATTGGAGGAGTAATATTCATCATTTTCCAGTTGATATTGTTAGTGGATTTTTGTCATTCCTGGAATGCTAAATGGTAAGTCCAGAATCCCTTTCTTATTTTCAATGCACAAACATGGTAGTCTTGAATGTTATTATCCTCAAAAAGTACCATTTTATTTACTGGTAAAACTTTTCATTGAAAGGTTTGAAAGTGTAAAAAGTGAATTGATATACAAGTACATGTACATGTACATAATCCCCCCCCCGATTCAGAAAGTTTAATCTTAATTAAATAATGGTATTGTAAATATGTTATATAGAGTAATTTTATAATGTACATGTTTGATATGTATCAACAGGGTTGGAACTAAAGCAGGGAGAAAAAATTGTTGTGGGTATTTAGGTAAGTACAGTAATTCATACTCAGATTTTGAAATGAGATAACATAATCATAAATGCACATACATTGTATTTGTACATGCATACTAGTAAAGGCTTACAGTTTAGCAACCAATGAAAATAGGTTCTTTATTAACTACAGTTACCATTCTTTCAGTCCTAGATATAATTTTTGTATGGGAATATGTATACATGTACTAGTATTTTTGTTGTAGGTACGCTGATCTTTGCCGCTATTTTCTATATGGTCAGCGTTGCCGCAGTTTTCATGTTGTTCTGGAACTACACAAGTTGGGAGGGCTGCCTCCACAACAAGATTTTCATCGGCGTTAATACATTTCTGTGTATTGTTCTGTCAGGAGTCACCATTGTGCCAGCTGTTACAAAATGTAAGCCGCTCTGTTTGTTAAATTGATCAATAAAAAGTCCAATATGATGATCTATGTTTCCCACATGCTATAAATACTTGAGATTTCTTGAACTATAATTGTGTATGTCTACTCAGTACTCTACCAATATATCCATGTTTTTTCTATGTTGCAAATTTTGCATAAAAGTCAGTCCGAAATCTTTTTATTTGCATTAAGTTTAAGTTAATTCACAGAGTATACAACCGCAGAAGTTTTTTGGTTTTTTTTGTTTACTTACAATAACAGGCAATTTCTGCATGCTTTATCATTTTCTTATAGAAATTTTTGATCATCATATAGGACTTTATTCAGTTAAATATAGAATACACCCTTTATTGTGATACTTGTACATGTATCAGATCGAGACCTCACCTTGACAATCTTATGCTCTAATTTTTAGTTAACCCAAACACAGGAATTCTCCAGGCATCTGTGATTACGTTTTACGTGATGTATCTCACTTGGTCAGCCTTGTCCAGTGAACCACCAGAAGACAGTAAGATTATCCACCATAAATAATACACATAATGAATCTACCGAAACAATTAAACCATTTTTATTTAGTTGATTCTGTCACAAATTCTCATTTTCACCATACCTTTACTAGTGCATGTGTTTAAGGTGGCTCTATACACCCACAGTTTATTCCAATTTTCAATAGAAGATCACAAAACATATACTTATCAAATATTAAAATGACAATGGGGATACTATATGTATTTTTAAAGAATTTTTTAATGTTTTTTCGTGTTTTTGTAAAATATTTTTTAAAAAGACAGCTATCAACAAATTGAGAGAAATTATTTTGTCATATGATGGATATTTCTTTCGGACACATAAAAAAAAATATAATACTTCTTAACATTCAAAAATGTTATTATTGCAATTTTTTTTAGTATTTCCCCAAAACATATTTTTTCATATTTTCTTACTCTGTTGACAAATCATCTGAAAAAGTTGCTTGATGTTATAAGAAAATGTATTTTAATAAATGTGAAATAAAAAAATTGAATGAAAACAATTGCAAATAAACACAAAAAATATTTTAAATTTTATTTGGTATGAAAGTTCCTCATGTAAGGGTTATCGTTCCTAAGTCCCAAGGCCCAAACACCTTGGGGACTTTTCATTTCTGAGTTGAAGAAAATTTCCTAAATATAATGTTGGAATGATAAATACATGTATATTTCATTATAGACTTTGCCCTGTATAAGTGAATATATTCGCTTTAGTGCAAAACTTAAGTCAAATAAATAAAGGGGAACATTGACTAGGCTAATAGGATTTATGTATCCCAACTTGAGAGAAATTCAAAGCAACCCTCTCATCCCCGTTAGGTGTCGATTTTAATGTGCATTAAAGTATATTATAATTGAAATATTTTCACCTGTTTAGAATTTTCTTTCACGGTATTCAACCAAATAATACGTTTTAGAAATTTTTGGAAAGTTAAAAAATTTATTGTTCTCAACGGGAATCGAACTCATGACCTACTGGTTTGTAGTGAACCCACTAACCCTTTGCGCTACGGTGTAACATATCGATGATGCTAAAGAAACTCTTTAAAAATTTATACTTTATTTTATTGTTTATTTCGATAAATAATACCACACAACGTGAAGGTGACTGCACATACCACATTACTTGTAAGTAATGAATTTTCCAATTATCAAATTAAATCTATCCATTTAACGAATTTTTCAAAATAGCGGTTCCCATACAATTCACCTCAGTTTAAATCAGCCAGTACCGGAAATGCATGTTTCAAGATTTACTTTTTTGCGTACTGTGTCATCAAAAAGTGGTGTATAGAGCCACCTTAAACATGTAGATTTTAATTTTTTTTTTAAAGTTACCAGTAGTTGATCCTGTCACAAATTCTCATTTTCACCATACCTTTACTAGTGCATGTGTATAAGCATGTGTATAAGCATTTAGATTTTAATTTTTATAAAAAAAGTTTTCAGATTTTATTGTGATCAATGCAGTTTTATATTCACTCTGTTCTTAAAATGTTCTTTCTATAGTCATAAAGTTGGAAAACACCATAAAGATTGCTTATTCAAAGCTAGTGGATGTGAAAAAAGAAGAGGACATGTTCATGTCTATGGATGGAATAGAGGATATGAGAAATATCCACAGCATGTCCATGTCCAACTCCACACAGTGTCGTCCTAGTCCCACATTTGACCACATGGAAATGATATCCGCCTATGCTGGCTTGGTCATTATGTTCGTTATGGTCATCTACTCAAGGTATGTTTATTGCCTAGAATATTAAGATTCACAGAAACGAGAGAGAGAGAGATTAACACAATTTTATTTCACTTTTAATTTCATTTTAAGAATAAACCCATATCTGAGTGAGGATAATAGTCAGACCCTTGTTGGTGTTGTTGTATCACATATGTACATATATGCATGTACCTATCTGAATTGATATATACATACTGTAGAATCATTAGATTTCGTGGTGGCTCAATTTTCGTGGAATTCGTGGGTACCTCTCATCAACGATTTAAAATCCTCCACGAATTAATAAATTAGGGTAATAAAGTCATATTTCCTCTGTAGGTTTGAGAGAATACACAAAATTACGTCCCCACGAAGCTGTAAAATTTAAGCAATCCACGAAAATTGGCCCTCACGTAAATTAATGATTCCACAGCATGTATCAAAATATTGAACATACCAAGAAAATGTAACCTGTTACCGTACTATGATTATGTCTGACCCAATTTCTCTAATGTAAAGTTTTGTGGGTTTTTTTTTTTAACTTTATAGCTTGGAAACCTCCATTGCCTCCCATCGTTTGGGAGTTCAGAGGACCTTTGCAGCAGTACAGGAGAGATACGAATGCTGCTGCTGCTGTAAAGTGACAGGAAGTAAGAATTTGATGTTATTTGAGACAGCTAGTTCTCATATAGACTAGTAATCCTTGCACTTTGACAATTTCTAAGTGTTGGTCAGAATAATCAATTTTTAGTTTTTCAGGCATCACAGCACTATTAAATGTTGCTTAATTGAGCTTACCACAACATATTGGGCCTTTCAGGCAGCTAGTGCTCGGAAAAACACATCAAATGTATTACATAGGCTTCCATGACAACCCCCCTTTCTGTAAAACATGATATAAATACAACATATTTTACAGTTCGTTGAGATGAGAGCTAGACTACATTAAAGTTAATGATGTACCCTAAAATATACCACAGAAACGAAAATTAAGGTTGTCCAGTCAATATTTATTTTAATGGGAAGCGACTCCATTTTGTATAAAATTCTAACATCCGGTAATCTTGATACATTTGAGGTGTTTTTTCGAGCTCTTCCGGAAAGGTCTGAGATGTTGCGATTGATATTAAGCAGAATATTGAAAAGGGGAATAACTAAATTTATCAATATGAAAAATGAATTATACCCCTTTTCAATTCTTGCAAAAAAAAATAACATCTCTGCTTGTTGCATTATACAAATGTACCAGTTTTTTTTTAATTTGTTGCCTAAGAAACTAAACATTTATCTTCATTTCTTCTGTTAAAAAAATATATAAAATGTTCTAAATCACATTTATTGTACTTTTTTAAATGTCTCTGCTCAAAAAGCAATTAAGTAAAAGTCATTCTTGGAATCAATCATCTTTTTTCTATTTGTTTAATGGCTTACTTTGCAGGAGGTAACCATTCAGAGAAAGGGGGTCAACGGGTCAATTATAATGAAGCAGATGCCACAATTTACAATTATGCCTTTTTCCACTTTCTGTTCTGTTTGGCAAGTTTATATGTTATGATGCAGCTCACAAACTGGTATAGGTAAGTTTGATATTTTAACCATGACATGTTATTTGGAAAAGAAATTTAAGTCTCAAAGATTGTTTTACATACAATGTACATGTATGGTACATGATTTAATGTAAGGGAAATGTTTTGTCTTTTGTTATTTTATTTCACTATATCAAATGAATTTTTTTTGTATGCATTTCATGTCTATTTCATAAAGCTACAATATTGCAAAGTCAGTGACATTAAAATATTATTATGAAGCATATATTTTTTAACATGTATAGTATAGGATGTCAGCATGCAAATTCAATTTTGCCGTGTTAATTCTGTTGATTTGGGAACATAAAAATCAAATATATTTGTCAAATATTTACAAATGAACATATTGTGCATATATTGTAGGCCAGAAGAATCCGATCTGAACAGATTTGGACTGAATTGGGCCGCAGTATGGGTCAAGATGGGCTCCAGCTGGGCATGTGTGTTCATTTATCTGCTGACGTTATTTAGACCGCAATGCTGTCCAGGAAGAAACCTTACATTTATGAGAACTGGTGAAGTTATGGTTCCCGGGGAGGGTGATGCAATGGGGAGAGAAAGCAGAGTGTGATTCAGATAGTGACAGAAATGGATAAATATATATAAAGCACTGTTTATCAACTGATGAACTGTGTGGTTTCAATATGATGGTACAAGTGTATCTACTTACATACATGTAATTGTATTTTTCCCTATTATTCCCTTGGAGCCTCTTAATTGCCATTTTTAGCCAACCCAATAGACTGAATATAAATGTGTACCTGCATAATTGTTAGCTTGATTTTTTCATACTGTTATCCTTTCCAATGTATAAAAAATATTCAAGATGTTTTGATACATTCATTGTTAAATTTGTAAAAGATTGCAATATTTCAACATACTTTTCATTTATTTTGTACTATGTAAAATAACTCTAACTCGTAAACAAATTCAATGTATTGTATACTTTTATAGAGGAGAGCATAATACATGTACAGTTTATGTTTTAATTGTGTAACAAAAAAAGAAGAATGTAGAAATGGTGCTGTAATGTTTAAGGAAGGATGCTAGTCAGACAAAGTCTAACCAAATGCTAACAATATATCAATGATTTATACATGCAATATAATAATGACTGTGTTTTTCTGTTGTGGTAAAAACTTTGATGACTTTTGGCTCTTTTTTCTTGACATCCACATTTTTTACTTTTTAATGATCTGCTTATTGAATTCCACTTCCATGGACGAATAAGACATGTCATCTTTTCTGTTTTCGATAACTTTATTTGTTTCTTGTCATTAACATGTTGATGTGATATTTTATTTAGTGTATTGAATGTTATGGTTGCGTAATTTGCATTGAAATACACAGTACACATTTAATTTTGGCCCCATGTTACTTTCAAATATTCACACTTGTTAAAGATTTTCCGCTTCCCTCCATTTTAAGTTGGTTCTTACATAGTTTTTCAAGGTTTTTTTTTTACAAGGTCTTGTTTTATATTCACACAATGCCAGGGTAAATGAGGAGGTGAATTAAATGTGGGCAAAAATTTCTCTGTAAAACAGTAGGTTGTGATTTACATGTACCTGTATATTAACACTGTTTATTTTTGATAACTATTAATCATTTATACAGTCATGTATCTCATTTAAATATTAGATTTCCACATGTTAACCCCCTTGGTATACCCCTAAACGAAGAAGTATATGGAACAGATATTCTGCATATATATGAATGTTGTATCATTTTTACTGTATATACAATAATCAAGTATTTTTGTTGATACATTTATGTATTGGTATACAGTCATAGTGCATAAGCATGACTTCCTTTGTTCATATTTAGGAATACTTTGAAAATTCTAAAATGTCCTAATAGCAGTTTTTTTGTTTGCTTATATTGTCTTTTTTATTTTCTCTGGATAATTTTAGAGGAGTTTGATGGGGCAATAGCTGTTTTAATATGAGTAGTATTTTATGTTTTAAAATGTAAACAAAATTTCAATGTTTACTTTTAAATGGATGTCATTATGTTTGTTTAGAGACAGTTGCTCTGACATCTACATAAATTATTATGCTGATCAGATAAATGTTAATTTTTGGCTGTTAGTCAATGGCCAAAGTGCTCTACAAAATCATCTGTGTAAAGTATTGTTTGCCTCTTATGGAGTCCAATTTGACAGACTTTACTGTAGTTTCATCAATATTCTTTGGATACCAATTTTCGTGGATTTTGTTTTTAAGATCAACCATGAATTTAAATGTTCATTAACGTGCATTTTCTGTTAACAATTTGTATTGATAGGGTCATTGGCCACGAATTAAAGTATCCTTGAAACTGTGATTTTCACTTTATCCATGAAATTTGATACCCTTGAATATTAATGAAACTACAGTATTATATTGTTAGATCATGGTTATTGTAAAATTACTGAAATTTCAAAACTTCTTCTGTTTGTAGGTTTGCCTATCATATGCTTCTCCGCTTACTCCCCAAGAATTGAATAGATTTATGTGTTGAGGCTGAACTGTTGAAAAAAAATGTTTCAAATGTTCTATTGAAGTTAAAAATGTACTTGTTCTATGAAATATAGATTATTCGTCCAATCTTAACTTGACACCCCTAACATTATTACAATATCTTTTACATAATTTCCTTACCATTGATTCCTTATTTTAACAAGATTTCTTTTATTTATTTTTTTTTAATCAAGTCGTCGATTATCATCCTTTATAGTTTACATCTGTCAGAAAAGTAATAGATTTAAAAATCTGCAAGGGTTGCTTCTTGTGAGTTTACGCGGATATTTGCTTCTCATGTTTAATAGGAATCGATACAGTATTAGTCCCCAGATACAACGGACAGGAGAAACTCTAATTTTGTTGTTCATAAATTAAATTAACAGGGAAAGAGGCTTATCCAAATGCTGGTGTTTAAAGTAACTTGATTTATGTATGACTTTTGTAATCATTTTATAAAATGAATTATACATGCAACCCATATAGTTTATACGGTATTTAACTAGAAGCCATGGTATTTTGTAATTGATTCACGATAGATTGATTATATGACCAGTATTAGTTTTCCATTGTATTGAAATCTATACTGTGATGCGCAGATTTTGCCTTCCTCCAGTACATACTGGGTAATATATTTCAATGTGTTTTAAGCTAAATGTTTCTCACGTAGATTTAAGGTTCCTCACTACACCTTGAAAAAGTTTCTCAAATCAGCAGAAAATTACTTGATTATGATAGAAAGCATGATGGATAAGAAGTATATATATCAAATAGGCGAAAAAATGTACAATTTTAGTTAAAAAATGATATTTTCAAAAATTTCATTCAGTAAACATAAACAAAAGCCCCAGGTGGATTCGAACTCATGACCTGCGGTTCACATGCCTGATACTTTAACCACTGAGCTATGACGATATACATCTGAATCGATTGATACAAACAGTTTAACAAAACATTTAAATCGCCATCTTGTGACGTAGTGTTTTAAAAAGTATAAGTCTCGGTGTAGTGAAGTACCTTAAACTGTTTACCAATTTGACAGTGATTCACACGTTGGTTGTATACTACGACACTAACTCACGGGTATCGCTCCACCTTCACAAAAAGGTACTAGTGAGGTTTTCTGATCACATTTTAATCATTATCTCTTAATTTTTTATTGTAACCAATTGGCTATTTTCATTCAAACTTAGCTTTCAGTCTGGTTACTTGTAAAATGGCTTTTGGGGTTTTTTACTGTGTTTTGAGAAATGTTTTTACATAATTTGAGAAAATGATGTAATAAAGTTTGTACATTATGAATAATGCTTTTAGACATGATTAAGGTCTGTATTTTGTTTTGTTTATACTTTGTAAAAGCAAGCAATGTGACCCATGCGTTTTGATTTTGAAATTTTTATTACATGTACTGTGTTGTGGTATTCATGTACATATATGCAGGGATCCAAAAAAATTTCATGAGGTGGGGGTGGAGGATCATATAGATAATTGTGTTTTTTTCGGGGGGGGGGGGGGGGGGGGGTATAAACCGTAGATTTTAGTCCATACATGACACAAATCTTGTATAGAATCTACATTTTATTTGAATATATGAATGAGTTGTTAGACAGTGGTCAGACAATATTTTATATTTTAATCTTGCATACAAATTAAATTCATCTCTTGTAGTACAGAAATACCAGTATTCTCGTACATGTTGTACATATGTTCTTTTATGATTTCTCTTACACAAATATGGTCATGAATATTTTTTTTGTTATTGTTGTATACCCAAGTTGTATAACATTTACAAGTATAGTTATCTGAATATGTTCTTATTATACATGTATTTCTTTAGAGTAAAAAAAAACTCTAAAAATTCTTGCCTTGTTATTTTGCAATCTCTGTTTTCATTGGATGATGACGATATACGTACCGACCATGTATGTATGCGCCTCCTCCAGGATAGACGAGCCGGGATGAGCTGATACAAAGTATTTTAGGAAGAAACTTTACGTGTGAATTGCATCTTTCCTGTACACAGTTTTAATGATGTACTAGCCTGGTGTAAGCGTACTGGCTTATGTCACTATATGCATCCTTCTTACCTGTTACTCATCAGGTATAAGGAAGATAATGTACTTCATACATTAGCATTTGAAGTACAAGTCACAAGCTCTTATTTGAAGTTAAGCCAAGTATTTGAGGGGGGGGGGGGGGGGGGGGGCAACGAGTATTCATTGGAAGTTTTTTTTTCAGTTATATGGTAATGATTCTCTATATCTGTAGATTGTCAAATTTCACTTAGTCTAAAGATAAACAAGTACAGAGTTTATAGATAGTCAAATAATTTTACAGATTGATCATATAGAAACAGATAGTCAAATCTTCCACAACCATCATATAATTGGAGTGGAATTGCAAGGGACTTTCCTGTAGAGCTGTAGAGGAGATATAGTTACTACCAAATACGGCCGGTTGTCAAATAGTGTACAAGCAATTACTAGGCTAATATTTCTTGCTTTCGATTGCATGCGCGGATCAAGTGGGAGAATTGGGGAGCCGCTTCCCCTGGAAATTTTTTAATTTCTTAAATTTACGTAGTAAAATTACCAAGAATATGCTCCGGACCCCCCTCTTCGGCGAACTTTGATATCCCTCGACCCCCCCCCCCCCCCCCCTCCCCGGAAAAATTGTTTGATCTGCGCATGTATATTTCAAATTCAATTTCTTTATTAACCAATTAAGGGCCCTCAAGGGGCAACATGAAGACTGTTGACATACAACATCCAATGAACATAAAACATTCAATAAACATATACAAGAGGGAAAGAGCTGGATGATTGAAAGAGCTAAGACAGACATGAACAATTAAATAGTGTGTATATATATATATATATATATATGTGTGTGTGTATAATTATGTATGTTTCCATACATTCAATATAGTGTCTTCTATATATTTATGTTAGACACCATACATAAATATGTCAAGATACAAATGCACATACAAATTTGAAATAGTTTATATCACTTTCTTTGAAAACGATAGCACATTACATGGAAGTGTTTTTCACTTGTCAGTTACGAACTTTTAATTTAGTTTTGCCCACTCCTCTGATATACACTGCATAAGCGTCGGAACAAGGGGGGGGGGGGGCTTTTTTTTTTTGCAAAGTAAAAATTAGACCTAATTTCCATTAGGCACATAGCATCAGGGAGAGGCCACCCCCCCCCCCTTTTTTTCTCGCAGCAAACATGATTGTTCCTAAATTTACCTTAAAAAGGATGGAATAGTGATATTGAAAACTGGAAATTATACTAGCCCCCCCCCCCAACCGCACGGATTAAGATTTTTATGATTTTGGGAAATATGTTTTGTTTTATATTGCTTGTCGAGATTTCTGATGATTTGTCTACCCGCCCTCCCCACTTTCAATTTGCTTCCGTCCGACGCCACTGCACTGCATGTTTTCGAATCGAATAGATCATGCTCTGAGGCCAAAGACCTTAGACAAGCACACTTTTGATCTCGCTCTCACTTTTTCAAAGGTATGTACATCTATTGTGGAAAAGTGAGAGCGAGACCAATCATTTTGTTTAACAGCAAGTTTTATATCCAAAAGCCTGTACTCAAATGACTGCATGGCTATTTCGAAATGTCTGGTTATAAGCGTTTTGAAATATCTCCTCTCTGTATCTTGAGAATTCTAATAATATTATACTTTAAAAGCTCTAAATAAATATTTTTAATATATGCCAGATGAGGCATTGCTATTTTTTTTATTTTTTGCATAAGTTCTCTATAATATTAAAATCTATGGTATAGATTCAAATTGTTCAGATCACTGCGCCAGTGGTTAGAATTAGATAACTTAAAGGCAACTAAAGAGCTTCAATTTCCAAGGTTATACAAAATTGTTTCAAACAAGGAAGTGGCAAATTAAGAGAGTGGCAACAATAACTTTTTATTCAATTTTCAATTAAAAAAAAGAAAAAGAAAAATAAGGATGCAATAAATCAAATTAAAATTAAAACCACTTCTCTACGATTCGCTATAGATGTGTGGTTTTACAAGTCTAATTTTAATTAGATTGTTGTTTAATGGACCCCATGTAATTTAATTTTTAAATTGAAAAGTATATAGAAGAAAGTATCAAATTTTATTGAAACCGTTATCCACATGGGGCTATATAAGAATAAAGAAAATTTTCTATCGAAGAAGATTAAGAAAATCACTTTAAGAGACAATTGCAGGCTGGAACGAAGAACTAAAAAAAAAAAACGAAACGCAAATCAATCCACTATATAGCAGAGTGTCAGTTCGCGTGATCTGGCGCGTTAAAATTTCCTATATTGATTTCCATATTTCTTACTAGTGCGATGTTCACTGCAAACTTACACATGAAATGCAGTGACATACATGTAGCTGACCGCCATGACACTTCGTTTTCCTCTTCAAGTACTAATTCATCCGGTATTATTAAACCCGCCTCTTCAGATTTTAGATGACTATGGGATTATATCAAAACAGCTTTGCGGTGTGTACATCATGTACTCGTACATGACACTAACAGAGGAAAACAAGTTGTTTATAACAAGTATCAACTTTCCCTCTTATAACAGGAGACAATTAATGTCAAAGTAAAAAAGGCACTTGTCATCACTCATACCATATTCAAACAAATTTCTTTAAAATAGGAACTTGGTATTTTCCAGACTTGTAATACATATATTTTTTTAATAACCCGGGATTTCCTTTCTCATAAGTTATACTTAGATATTATATTTCAATAGTTTTACAGTTTATTAGTCTCTTAAACTACGTTTAAAAAAGGAATTTCAACTAAAATTTAGCATGCAGTTTTTCTGAAAGTAGGGGAATAAAATGTGAATTGCATCGCCCCTGTCCAGTTAAAACACTAAGATAGGATGGAAATCTCTATATTTTGATAGGTTATACCAGCCAATTCGCTTAAGTACAATGATCTATATGCAATATCTCTTATATAAAAATTCTGATCTCTTTACACGGGCTTCCATTAAGAGTGTTTGACATAAAATGAAAAATTATACAATACAAATTGAGTTCTGAAATACAAAGAAACAATACCATGACAATTATTTAATGCAGATGAAAAATCATACAAATGGACACATTTACAATACAAATAAGTAAATATTGCAACATCTAGCATTTATTGTGAAGTCTCGTTTTTCGAAAATGGCCGAATTCACCTTTATTTATCGAAACGGCTGTTGCTCTCTACATAGGAGATACTAAGTATAGGTTATAAATTTCAGTCTTTAAAGTTATCACAAAAGATGGATGATATGGAAAAAAAAAATAGCCTGAGATAACGAGATAAGTTTCTCCTCTTTGCGGGGGTACTTACCTCTTTATATTACCAGAAAAGATCTCGTATTATACGATATAATTATCTCGTAACGCGTAAAGATTTCGTTATTATGAGATATTATTACTAGCGCGATATCTCAACTCTTTTTTTTTAAACTGGATTGTCGCGGCCATTTTTAGGCTATATTGACCTCCTTACGAAGAAGAGCCATGTACAAAGATAAATGAAAAATGTTCAAATTTTTAAAAAGCTAAACAAATTAGAATTTTCTGAACTATATGTTAGTTTAATATGGCCAAATTTATCTTATGTCAAAGTTAAAGGCAGATCTGGCGGTTATTTTGCTGACTACACAGCTAGACTCCTTAATATTATCTAACATTTTGAGGCTTATATGTATAAGTACGTACTGTAATTCAGCTAGCATTGAGAGGGATGATATTGACCATTTTCAAAGATATCTGAAAAATATAAATGTATATCTTTTTTTATATCACGACAAATTTTGCTTTGTTTTCTCTCTTCCTTTTGTCTCAACCGTTCTGTGTGTGTTTTGGTCGATTTGACTGTGTATCGACGGTTTGGGTAGATATATAAATCTTTGCCTTATCCTTTCTGAGACAATATTTACTTCTTTGGACGATCCTAAATAGGTTGTATCCCAGAAGCTTGAAAAAGAGGCAGAGAGTGGGCGATGAAAATAGAACCATTTTAACAAGGCCTTGGACTTTCGGTAGGATGTAACCATCTATTTCTTGCGTCAAAACAAGCTAAAAAAGACGCTGGTTTCAAGTGAAATATACAACGATTGTGTAGTCTTAGCTCAAAAGCCAGACAAATCAAAGAGCAATGGCCTGGTGGCCTGCAATGAAATAGACATGCCTATGTCACATGGCTGTTTGACACCAACTACCCAAAGTCCAAGCTCTTGTTAAAATGGTTCTTGGTATTTATTAAACGAGCGCAATCTAGTAAGTGATGCGCATAGCCCAACTCTCGCCTGTCGTAAAAAATTTAGTTCTTGAAAAACTGACCAATGGAATTTGTTAAAATTGCATATGTTTAGAGAAATATAAGTAAAAAGACGATTAACGCGTATTGATAATTAACACTATTGACTAAGTAGGAAATACATTTTGGCTAAAGGGGCTCAACTTGAGTAAATAAGAGTCCCATGTATGACACCTGGTGTTTCGACAGTAAATTGCTTCACATATATTGGATAACAAAGAAATTAGTGACATCAAAGAAAAATGAGTATAAGAAGACACAAAATGACTTATCCTAAATAAACAATGCCAAATGTTACAACAAAAAGAATTAGCTTAGTACATTGGTCTTGGCCATTAAAAAATAGTTAAGGAATTTCACACTTTTAAAACCATTGATTTTAGAAATAAACAGAATGATTGAAAAACATAAGATATTCTTATAATTCCACAATTTCACACAGCATACTCAATTAGAGATTTAGAGTTATAAAATACCCCTTCTGATCATTTGAATTATTGAAATAAACGCTTTATATTAAAAACTGAATGAAAATATGTAAAAACATGTAAACAGTAAAAATATGAGTGTGACACTTTGAAGCCAACGATTCTCGGCGGACAGTTGTCGAATTCTCACTTCTGTCTTTTTCCAAATCATTAATGTGACATGCGTGCATCTATGATTGCCAGATGCTTCAAAGGTTTGTGATACTAGGGAATTGTATAAGTTAATGGGATTGTATATAAATAAGAACAAAGTGAAATTTACAAGAAACAAAACTGGTGCTCATCCTCTTATATAATGCGTAACAGCTAAATGGGTCCTCACGTGATCACAAAGGGTCTACACACAGTTCAAGAGAGGAAAACTTTAAGTGTCTATAATAACTATATTTGCTACATTACTTAGTTTACGTTGCATGACATAAACCCTCCCTGACAGCACATAATTTGATTTAATAAGTATTTAATTCAAGTATATAAAAATTCACGTACATTGAATCGGATCGAACAGAAGGCACAATGCCTATAATTTATGTTCTCTCCTAAAGCATAATTATAGTCTTATCATTTACTATATTATATTTTATGACAATATGACAAACCAGAGAGAGAGAGAGAGAGAGAGAGAGAGAGAGAGAGAGAGAGAGAGAGAGAGAGAGAGAGAGAGAGAGAGAGAGAGAGAGACGGGGGGGGGGAGTTTCCTATATTCATAACCTGAAAGTAATATATCTAAAAATTAGGCTTAAAACTAACTAATATTGAAACCTTAAAGTTGAATACCGCTTGTAAACATGCACCATCACACAGGTATGAATTGCCTTTTTTTATACAGCCAATTTCATATTTTTTGCCAAAGAAAGAAAGAGAAACTCGTCTTATACAAAAAGTTCCAACTATACATGTACATCACTCAGTCATAATAGTACATTAAAAGCATTCAAAGCATTGGTATGAAGAAACTGAACAGTGTTCAGAGGCTTTTTTTTCCAAAGATGGGGGAGGGGGGGGGGTTATGAAAATTAAGAAATTTCATTGAAGATTTGAACTGCAAGTAAACATTATTTTTCTCTTTCAAGTCTCTTGAGTCCTGGGTGATACTAATACGCATGGATGACCAAACAACAGAGGGGAAACCTCCAGATCATCCCCGATGACTTCCGCATTGATGTAGAGGTTGGGATTAAGCAGAGTCACATAAAAGGAAACTGAATCACAACCTGCCATAGCCTGGGAGTAAACGGACCCCGACGCTCTCCTCCCGTGCATGGTTCGCCATGGACCTGAAGATTGTGCTTGTGATTTTGGCCTTTCTGGTTGTGTCAGGTAAAGTTGCTATAATTATCATTGTCATTTGGAGGGGTCGTCATTTGGCGTTTTTATTTCATCTGTCCACCTTTCTAAAAATATAATATGCCAAAGCATACTGTTCTTTTATAAAGCATTTGCACAATCAAGCTTTGGTTTTAAAAAAATAGTTTCCTGGCTTAAAATTGGTACGTGTTTCAAAAAGTAGGTCTCTTGCACATTATAATTATGAATTTCACATTAAATTTATTTCCTGTTAATGTTGCCAATTATAAAACCTATATATTAACAAAAACGTGAAATATATCATCCATCATTTGATTACCCACGAACAACGGATAAGTACATATTTCACTGCATCGTCGTCATCATCATTACATCAATATCATCATGTCATCTCTTCTCTCTCTCTTACCTCTATCTAAGTTCGTACTATTTGCATTCTATGTATTTTCTCCTACTGTCATTGATTACTCTAGAGAGGAGCAAATATTGCTTCCATGCATTCCAAAATAATCATAATCTCTCTCTCTCTCTCTCTCTCTCTCTCTCTCTCTCTCTCTCTCTCTCTTTCTCTCTCTCTCTCCATACATGTTCGCGCCGCACACCTCATATTTTTTCCTTGCAAAGATGAATGTGGACTATAACATATGTACAGAATCAAACAAAAACGGACGCACGATTACACATATATATTACATGGTATCCCCTCTTCTGTCACACCGGATGACATTGTCTCAACTCATTATGGCGCTTTCTCAATAGATTTCGGAAACTCAAGCTTACGTCCCTGCTTGTACAAACATGTAGTCTATAGGCCTTCTTGAGAGTGTTTCCGATGGGATCAGTGGAAGGAAGGGTTTTATTGCGAGTGAGAAAAAAAAGTTAATCGTCGTTTACTATTTGACTCTGACAAAATTGCGTAACAGTACTAATCTGATAAGAATGGGGGGGGGGGGGGGGGGGCAGTACTAATCTGATAAGAAAGGGGGGGGGGGGCGGGCGTCACTGTATATGTAGTTGTATATATGTATTTAATTGAACACAATGTGCAATATGATTTTGTATACTAGTAATTAAAAATGAGAATTCTCAAGTCTCATTTAAGGAAAAACAATATTTTTTATATTGGAGTTATGGTCTCACTTGCATTTGAAAAATTGTTACTAGATAATATGATGATTATATATATCGAAACTTTTTTGATGATTTTTTTAAAATTGGATTATCGGTACATAAATACATATAGAAAGTGAACAACGCAAAACTTAATTCATATCTGGACTTGCTCTCTTGCAAGTGTTTGTACATTCTAGAATATAATGAAACCTATACAATTCTGAATGATTTGTAAATATTTTTCTGATTTGTTTTACAACGATTCAAAGAATCTTTTTGACAAAATGATATAAAGTGGGTAAACCCAAAAGCATTAATAGAGAGTAAAGAATGGTTCACGTAAAGAAACGTTCATAATATACAATTATCTAACATCATTTTGAATGGTTTAGACGTGAAAGCGATAACGTTTTACAGGAAGTGTCTTATTTTTTTATAACTCATATATACATCAGTACACAAGTTCATACATATATACATGTAGATCAAAGTGTTCCATTATCCATTAAAGTTCAAAAGATTGTACACACACACAGAACAATTAGTTCACAAAATGGATCTACGCGGAAACGTGATCGCGTCGATCAACTAAGTGTTTGGTTGGTTTTTGTTTTCCCCTTTCCTTCAATTTTCATCAAATATTCTTTTATTTTTTTCTTTGATAAATGGGAGTGGGAGGAATTAAACGTTCTTTTAGAACCATTTTAACAAGACCTTGGACTTTCAGTAGGGTGTAGCCGTCTATTCCTTGCGTCAAAATATGACGCGAAATATGTACATCGATTGCGTAGTCTTATAGCTCAAAAGCCAGACAAATCTTGTTGATTTCAAAGAGCCATGGCTGAGTGGCCAGCAATGAAATAGAAATGTCCACGTCACAACGCTGTTTGACACAACTACCCAAAGTCCAAGCTCTTGTTAAAATGGTTCTAAACTTAATTAGTACTGCATTCAACACATACGATCAATTCAAATCGTGAAAGCTTTTCTATAAACTATTTCACAAAAAATCGCAAAAAAGTTTATGAAATTTGGATAAGAAACCATTTTACGGAAATACTAGTAGTGCGATATGATTTTCAGAAACTTATTTCTTACAAGTTTATACTGAATTGAATACAAAATATGATATAAGAATTATTTTGATTTTGAAAACAATTTTTTTAATTTCACATGATTTTTTTTTATCTTGTCCAATTGTTCAGCTGACTTAGATGTCGGGTGGGGCTTAGTAACTGATTACCATTGATTTCATAATCACACTCGGTGTAATGGGAAGCATGGACTTCGGACTCTCTACCGGTGTTTATACCAGTTCGATTTCAAAAAGCTTATTCAAATATTGTTGACGATTTCCAGAGAACAATCGTGTGTGTAGACACGTACAATGAGCACTTATATAGACATTAAATAGTTAGGGAATGACAATATATTATTTTTTTTCTTGCCAAACAACATCATTGATAACGCCTTATAAAAGGAAGAGCGAGAGAGGATGTTCAACGCCGCGAAATTAAGGATCTCAATCAGTCAAGTACTTAGTATTCTATAGATAAGCAGTGGCGTAGTTCATTACGAGTGTCGATCATTTGGGAGTGTATCAGTGTAAAATGTACAGAAATTCCATTTGACAAATGTTTCAAACGTAGAATACTCACTATGTAAATAAATACCCCACCATGCACCAAATGGAGCATTAAAAATGAAATAAGACACGACAAAGTGGACGCGTGCACAATGCACCGTCTTCACAAAGTAGTGCCAGTTGTTACGTAATAATTAGCATTTGATATTGGGAGGATCGTGACGAGGGCTTGGGGACGGACTACATAATAAATATCACAACACCGGTGACTACTATTTAACTTAGTTATAGTTCTAGACTGTCTTATTGGCAAGGGTGTTGCATCGTTGTCAAAATTCACACACCACGGAATACTATCTAAAGCTACATGTACTGTTACGTGTAATATGCAAGTGTTTCCTCAATGGTCGACTTAATTATAACCGAAAGGACGTTGACTGAAGGTCATGACAATTTATAATTATCAATGCATGACCAAAAAGTGCACGGCTGATGAACGAATCACTAAAAATGAATGAATCTAATACCCTAGAATCCTTTTATTGTAGCTTATCCGAACCCGTAGCTGTAGCTAACGTGAGCTGTATTAATTTTCAACTTGTAAAAGTCGTCTGGATTGTAAACTTTAAACCGATGGGCAAACCACAAAAATAAGCATACATCTCCTTGGGTAAAAGATTTCCCTTTTTCAAACGAAAGGGCACACCTTCAGTCTCTTAAAGAGAGCTAACGAGGAAGTATAACAAAAACGGGGCTTATATGTAGGCTAGCTACTCTAATAAAAAAAATGCTTAAGCTAACAACGAAAAAAAATTGAAATAATCATTTTAATATTTAAAGATGATATATGATCTTTGAACAGTTGAACAAAACCTCATCCTCTAAACTCAGGAAAACTTCATTTTTACAGTAAAATATTAAATACGAACGAATATAAGTTGCAAGATTATTGAAAGTTTACCTTGAACAAGCATGAAAGATCCCAGCTAACAATGCTGTATCTTTGTATCTACTTGGATAAATGTTTTATGCAGATAAAACAGTTCCAGGGACTATGAAGAATTGTATAAAACTGTCTTGCATGCTGTAGCCTTTATGTTATAATTTTCCTTTGTCTGTCATTTAATTTCATTTTGTCTGTATGCCAACATGGTGATGTCAATAAACCATGTTGTGAACCGCGTTCTAAAACGTGTACATAGGCTGTCACTTAAATGCGAGGTCAATTGGCGGCATGCAGTCAGAATATACCCTTTTTTTGTTTTCTTTTTTAAATGCGGGGAAGGAAGGGACAGCTTATACCAAATACATTTAGCTTTTAGTAAAACCTTGACATTTCATGTGAAATTCATGACTCCCACCCCTCAGGCGCCAGAAATTTTGGATAAAAACTGTAAAAATTGATGCAAATAAAGAAAATTCTTCTCTACAACTTGACATTCAGCAGAGAAACTATGGGGAAGGGATAAGTCTGTATTCATTATTTTATTTTATTGGTGGGGGGGGGGGGGTGACAAGTATGGCCATAAAGTGAACATTCAGTTAAGTTGCTCTTGAGCAATTTTTTGTAGGATGTTACCGTTTAATTGGTGCAGATTTCATTGGCACTTTTTGATAAAGAAATACGGTAATATTCTGACACTAAATCCGACATTTCATATTTATCAGCTGTTTATCAATTTTGATCTTAAAGTCTTTCCCAAAGTCAACAGATTATGAATTAAGCTGTTATTTCTCAGACACATTGTCGGTCGTGTAAACTTTTTTCGACCCCCCTCCCCCCTTCCCCACAAAAAAAAAATTTAAAAAAATAAGTATATATATTCAGAAAAATGTCTCTGGTATTTCAGTGAATTAGCTGCAGGTTCATATCCGAATATTTTCAGACCGAGAGCTATAGCTGCAATAACTGAATAATGTAGTCCTCTCCCGATTTTTTTTTTTTTGGAGGGGGGGGGGGGTCAGATATAAAAAATCAGAGAGGGCTACATTATTGCTGCTAAGGGAGCTACAGACCTGCAGCTATATTAACGTTAGTGAACGGGAGTTACCTCCCTTCATACGGTATTGGCGCCATTTTGTTCAACTTTATGGCTGTTCGATGTTCTTAGCTGAGAAAGATTTATTTTGAAAATTTCTCTGACCAGTTTTAGGTCTCTTATTTTTACAGACTGCCAGGAGGAGATAGAAGAGGAGAGTCCCGAGCTGCACCCATTGGATGGCTACTTCAACAACCTGTTACACCCTGATTGGGGGGCTGTAGGTAAGTACAACATCGTCTGAGTAAGCTCTTGCACCCCCCCCCCCCCCATACTGAAATACATACACGCAAACATATTGCAAACCACGGCTAATATACAGTTATACATGTAATATGACCTTCACCCATTTTGAGTTGAGAGTACATGCACAGAAAAGATCACAGAAAAGAAATTTGTGAATTTCCAGGGGCCCGAGGGGGGTCCGATCCGGGTCACTCCGAGAGATACAATTTTGTTTGCGGGGGGGGGGGGGGGGGGGGGGGTCGTGGTGTATTTTACTTTGTAAATTTTGATAAGTTTGAGTTTTCTGGGGGTGGGGTATGGAGCCGCAATCATACTTCCAGAACCAAGTTTATCTATTAAAATTAATAAAAACGACTTATTTAACTGTTAATTCATTTATTACATCTCAACAATATCTGAATAATTTTTTCAACTTAAAGTCCTTGTAGATCTAACTTCAGAGGCGGATCCAGCAATTTGGAAAAGGGGGGGTTCCATTTGATGAAAATCAATATGTGCAAAATTCATCATTTGTCAATAAACAAGGACTTTTTTAACGTTTTCCGTGCGTATACAACTGTATTTAATAAACATTTATCTCATCACTATCTATTTCACATCTATATCAACAGCAGAGTGCGCTGCATTATTGAGTGTTTTGCCTTTTTGGTTTAGATAAGGAATATTTGCATTATATCTAGCCTTAAGAAACCCAACTTTCCAGCAATGATAAATTCAGTGCGTCTATGCTTGATAGAAAAAAAACACACACTAAGAAACAAAACACAACTCAGACTAATTATGACAAACTATTAATAAATGGATATTTTGGTAATGTTTTTTATGTCTTTGATGTTTTTAAATTCTGAACTATTTATCGATTTTGATTTCTATTGATTGCCTTCTTAAATAAAGGTCTAAATGACATGATATGACAAAAGAATGGGGATAATTTATCTGCTGAAAATATGGTACGTGTGTAATACAATGGTAAAAGCAATTGTCGTCCCAGGGAACTTGATGTGACCTCTGTAATGGGTGCGATACATCATCCGGACTGGTACAGACGCGAGCATTTTAAAAAAGAAAAGTTTGAAAAGTTGTGCATTTTCATAATGGTTTACATATAAACCCTTTACAAGGTATGTTTGTAACAGAATTTCCTATTCTTGGAAACAAAACAAAAAAGGCTTTCTTTTGTGTTTAAAAGTGGGTATGAAGGTAGCTAGCATTCCAGAAAAATAGCATAACCCGCATAAGCGGGTCATGTAGTTTTCTTTGTATTTTTCGTATGAAACGAAGTAAAACTCATCTATTATAATTATTTAGGTTAATTAACTAAACAATACATTTGAAAGCGGCTTTTTAAAGTAAAACGAAAGCGTGTACTCGTATTTGAACCGTTAAGTCGTTTTACTCGATGGCTTGTCAGTTCAAAACTGTACGAACTATATTCGATTAAAAAAAAAAAGAAATAGAGTAGAAGATACATTGTAAATGTTATTATAAATCTATGATACTGCTTAATTTTATGTATTTTTTCTTTAATTTTCCACATGTTTACTCAGTGTAGTAAACACCGGATGCTAAAGGGGAGTACAATGTACTTTATTTCGATAAAAAATCGATAGGGTTTTTTTTTATATAAGAAAAAAATTATGGGACGTAATACGAAATTATTTAAATAAGCAATTTTAAAAGCATTTATTTGAGATAATTACAGTATTTCTATTATAAATGGGAAAAATTGTCTTTAAATAGGCATTAAACGTTTTCAAAAAAATTCATATGTCCCAGAGAAAGGGGGGGTTCCGACCCCCGGAACCCCCCCTCTGGATCCGCCAATGTAACTTTATAGGTCAGAGTAGACCTATCTATTATAATGAAAACTTACAGTATTGAGGACAGCTATATACAATATTGCATTTGCACTGCAAGAGTATTACCAATACAAATTGTTTCAATACCTCTTTCAGACACGGTTTTATTACGGAAGAGCCCCCCAGCCTATGGTGATGGAGTGTACACGATGGCGGGTCAGAACCGACCAAACCCCTTTGACATCAGTGAGAGGGCCCACAGATCCAACATAGCTGCATCACTGGGCTCAGTCAGGGGGAGAACAGCCATGCAGGTGTACTTTGGTAAGATGTTTACTGATGTAGGCAAGCAAGAGCAGCTCTTACTGTATTAAACTATCAAGTTTAAGTTTGTGGAGAAAAAATGAGTCAAACCTATGATCTTCTTATATTTTTTTTGATTGCAGTGTCAGAAATATTGAAAACATGTACATTTTAAAAGTTAAATTATTAATACATGTACTACCATAGAAAAAAAGTCATGCCCTGTATAATCTCACGAATGCAGTGCACTGTGGAATCATTAAATTTCATGGTGGCTGAATTTTCATGGAATTCGTGGGTACCTCTCATCCATGAATTAACATCCTCCATGATTTGTTTAATAAATTAGAGTTATAAAATAATGTTTTCTTTTGTTGGTATAAAATTATTCATGAAATTACGTCCCCATGAATGGAAATATGACTTTATTACTCTAATTTATCATCCAAAAAAAATTGGCCCCCACAAATTTTAATTATTCCACTGTATAATGAATAGAAACATTTATTCTAGCTGTGGTGAAAATGCTGATTTCCTTCAGTTTCTATTCAGATTTCTGATGGCAAATATGACAGTTTTAGTCCTTTGGAGCACTGAATGGATTACTGTAGCAAAAAAAAAAAACCCCACTACATTATAGTTGTTGGGAGCACATCGGGCACTAATGAAAACAAATTCAGGGGTTGCCACAGCTAGGCATATTCACAAGACCCTCCTCTAATGAACTAAAGGGTAAACCCATTAACTGGTGCAAGTAGGAATGTGGCAGTTCATGTACCATACTTAAATTTTTATACATATTCTACATCAGAAGCTCCTAGGTTGCTCATGACCAGAGCGTCATCACCAGACCAGTTATTTAATATCTGTAGTATATTAGTTTCTCTTGGACTGTTCTGTAATGGTGGTATAGAAAAATAAAGCGGCCATTGGTTCGGTAATATTTGTACATGTAGGTATCCTTTTATTATTGTCATGTTTAGAACATGTACATCTCATTACTGTTTGGTATCCTACAGGACAACAA
Organism: Magallana gigas; assembly: GCF_963853765.1. Lineage (NCBI taxonomy): Eukaryota > Metazoa > Mollusca > Bivalvia > Ostreida > Ostreidae > Magallana > Magallana gigas. Next base: position 30,378,300 of record NC_088858.1, on the reverse strand, counting down.
GTTGTGGAAGAGATCATGGACTCCCAGCGCCCAGGGTGTCCCAGAGAATACGAGAACATTCCGGTCCCTAAAAACAACACCCTCTACAGGGACAGCGAGGCATTCAACTCGGCCACGGACACGGTTTTCATGCCTTTTCCAAGGTCAAGATTTGACCAAAGAACTGGGCAGTCTCCTAGCAATCCCCGACAACAGGTAAAATGTTGTACATACAACATTTATATATTAATTGTATTTAATTATTTATTTATTCACCAATCAAGGGCCCTCAGGGGGCATATACATTAAAAAAAATAATAATATCATGATTATAACAAATAATGAATGAAATAACAGCTCACAATGTCCAGGTTCATATTACAGGCAACAATATGCAAAATGATTCATTAATACAATGAAATATATGTTTGGGATTTACACAACAGTGAACACAACAGCTATAAATAAATAGATATATTAATTGTATGCGGAGTTCTAATGCCTCATTCTCATGACTATTATGCAAAGAGAATAAATTACTCAATGAAAAATAAATAATAAAAAAAATAATAAATCGTTTTACTTTTAATTAAAAATAAAAACAGCTGAATGAGATTACCCCATATCTTGATGGGCAACTAATGTATGGACCAGCCAGGACTTGGACTGATGCCATCAGGGAATTTCGGGGAGGGAAACTTCTTGTTCTTGATCCCTCTAAAGGTGTACGGGACAGTCTTCCAGCCATCAATGATGTCCGTCTGCCCTTTGCCAACCCTCCCAATCCCCGTGAGAATACCAGAGAGAGAAGACTCCTTCCAGTGGCCAGATTTTGGAGTGAGTTGACTCAAAGCATACTTTGAAAGACCAGAGGTCCTTTTGGTCCTTCCGATACCATCTATCCTTTTTTATACTTATTCAGTGGTATAGTTTAAATATATTATCGTGATTTTGTCGCAAATTCTGATGCAATCTGCTATTATTATTCAGGATTTGGAAACCCCCGAGCTATGGAGAACCCCTTTCTCCTGTCCTTTGGAGTATTGTGGTTCAGGTGGCATAATTACTGGGCAGAGGAATACATTAAGATGAAAAACATTCAAGAGAGCGATCTGGAAAAATATGATGAGCAAATATTCAACTATGCTAGAAAATGGGTGGTAGCTAGTCACCAGGTTGGTCCATTTAATGAAGTTCCAGTTTTCCTTTTATGGATAAAATTGATTTCCTAATTCAGTTTTAGCTCAATGAGGCGAAAAATGTGTCAAGTGAGCTTTTCATATCACTTTTTGTCTGGTTTGCACCTATTGTTAAAAAATTCTTAGTGTGCTTGTATTTGTGGGTAATATTGATTAAAAAAATTGCAAACTTTATAAAATTAAACAGAAAGAAAAAATGGTGGAGATAGGGTTCACGTTTGGGCGATATAGCCTTAAGTATATCAATATGTATTGCAATATATCTTAGTCTTATTATAGAATTGAAGTTCCCTATTGAAAAAAAAATTATTAGTTTATTCATAAATCGGAAAAATTGATTTTTGACAATAACTATACACATTAGTGTTTAACAACAATATTGATATAGTCTTAATGTATTTTTAGTTTCAGATATCTGATTCTTAACTTTGATATGAAATATATCAAGATTGAGAAACAGTTTTGGAGTACATATATTATACCCTGTCCCAAGATATTTATGCCGCACATTTTCATAAATTATTTAATATTCATAAATACCTCAGGTCTCGAGCGATGTTCATTCAATAGTTTAAAAAAATCCCAAGATTTCTGTTTTTTAATGCCCCCTCTAGCTTGTCAGGTTTCAATACAGGCTAATAATAAAAAAATCTACGGGGATTTTACATAGCAACAGACATGAAACTAAAATCGTCTAAAATTATTTATTTATCAGTGTTTCTTGAAGATAAATAACATTGCACATTTGATTTCAACAGAAAATAGTGATGTATGATTGGTTGCCTCGGTGGATTCTAACTTCAGAAAATTTTACGTCTGTATCTGATGACAGCAGATTTTACCCAATCAGAGACCCCAAAACAAACGACCCTAGAAGGCCAACCTGTGGCCAATATGGTAAGCAATGAAGTCAAAGGAATAATGACTTTTGGTCTAAAAGAAGTCGTAATTTGCATTAAATTTTTTTTTATTAATTCTGCTTTTAAAAACTTATTCACTCCTGTCAGTTTCTTGTCAGTTTCAGCTGCTGTAGATTTTGACCAATCGATAAACGGGGTGTCTAGATTTCAGTCTGGCTGTTTCTATAGAGCTATGAATTACCGGTAACAATAAGTTTCCGTAAAAATTAGAGGAAATAATACTTGGTAGATGTAAATATTTTTTAAATGAATACCAGGAGATCAGAAAATTAGAATGGTTATAGTGACGTGATACTATATTGATAACTTAAGGGAATCCTGAGAAAGGGAGAAAGTGACTTTAGACTATTATTTGAGTCTGACATTTCAGAGTTTATATTGCTAAAATTAATGATTATTAAAGCTGACATTATTATTTCATATCTAAGCAGTACTTCCCTTTTATATCTGACTTTTGTTATATTAATATTAGTCGTCGAGTTCTATCGTTACGTTCCTATAGCTTCACATACCCTAATAGGGTAACCCTATATAATGTGGAGAGCTCTATTCATGCTTCTTTGCATTCAGGTTTTTCATTCATCCGAACATTTTACACTGGACAAAAAATATTTGTGGAAAAGGCATTTTCAACAAAAATAATATGACAACTATTGCACTGGTAAGGAATATTAAATGAAAGATGAAAACAAAAAAGAATAAAATCCAGGCGCACATTTTTCAAAAATCCTGGATCATTGTAAATAATATTGCATTGTTACTTTCTTGGATTTACTATCACTTATCTCCTGTGTAGCTAAAATATAGGACGTAGTGTGGCCGCGGGGCCTACAATAAGGTGTTGACGCTATGCAGTATGCACTCTGTATGAACAACATAAGTGTTTGATGTGCACACAAAGTAAGGCAGCAAAGCAAGTTCCGACCATAACTTTCTTGACTGGTATATAAATACCCTAGTGGCTGATGAGGAGTGATAAAACTAATATTGCAACCAAATGCTTTTATAATAAATTCATGTCAGATTTGAATTCGCATTCTGTTGATCATTGAAAATGTTGGTGACCATGAAGGCTTTTGGGCATCTGCAGAGGAAACACTAAAATAAAGAAAATTGGTTAGCTTTTCAATATTTTTTTTTTATTGTTTACAGTTTACAATCCAAACATTCATCCTGGTATAACAGCAGAGTTTCAGACAGCTGCCATGAGATATGGACACACCCTAGTCACTCCTGGCCTGTGGAGAAGGTATATAGAGAATAATCATTGGTCATTCAATACATAACAAGTCCAGATACTGTATACAGGGAAATATTCGCCCCCCGTTTTATTTTTCCCCCTTTTGCCCTCGTCAGTGTGCCATTTGAAGACTGGGCAAATTCCAATGTCTCAAATTATCTTTTTTTAAGCACAACTGTGTCGGGGCCAATTCAAGATGGGGCTAAACTGTTTGCAAGTGTAGAGGGGCAAAAATTACACAAGGCAAAATTAACCCAGTATACTGTATATGTTATAGGTAGACTATATAGAATAAAAAAAAATAAAGTAAATAGTTTTGAAGGCAGTCACATTGTGTGAAAATGCTATTATGAAAAGGGTAATAACTCTGTTTCTCAAATGAGATTCTGGCTTTGGATTTGACATCCAACCAACTTGATGTCCCAGTAAGGTTTATAAACTTTGTATTTTATAATTTCTAAATTGAAAACTCCCTCTGGTTTCAAAAAAAATAATTCATGTACTACCCATATACCCATATATATAGTACAGGTAAAATAATCCAAGTTTGTTTGCATAACCTTGAAGGGCATAAGGGAAATTGCCATGTCAGTTGATAAATTTATCTCCATCTGAGAGGGTTTGTTTTTATTAGCTCACCTGAACCAATGGTTCAAGTTACCATTTTTGATCACCTGTTGTCCATCATATGTCCATCCAATCATCTGTAGAATGAATGATTGATTCAGTTTAATGAATTAAATGATTCATCTCTAGAATCAGTGAGCCAAATTTAAATGAACTTGGTACAAAGCATCCTTATGGGAAAGGGATTCTTCCTTTTTATACCCCCGCTCCGAAGGAGAGGGGGTATACTGTTTTACCCTTGTGTGTCTGTCTGTCTGTCTGTCTGTCCGTCCGTCTGTCTGTCCGTCCGTATCAAAAATTTCTGTCGCATTTATCTCAGCAACTATTTATCGCAGATGCTTGAAATTTTAACACAGTGTTTGTTAAGGCATGCCATATCGTGGGATATATTTTTGTACCAATCAGACGTCAACTTCCTGTTAAATGACGACTGCTTATTTTTTAACCAAAATTTTCAAACAAATTTTCGTCAAAGATTTCTCAGCAACTGTTTATCGCAGATGCTTGAAATTTTTACAGAGTATTTGTATAGGCATGCCATATCGTGGAATATATTTTTGTACCAATCAGACGTCAACTTCCTGTTAAATGACAACTTTGCTTATTTTTAGCAAAAATTTTCAAACAAATTTCCGTCAAAGAATTCTCAGCAACTGTTTATCGCAGATGCTTGAAATTTTTACACAGTATTTGTATAGGCGTGCTATATCGTGGGATGTTTTTTTGTACCAATCAGACTTCAACTTCCTGTTAAATGACGACTTTGTTTATTTTTTGCCAAAATTTTCAAACAAATTTCCGTCAATGAATTCTCAGCAACTATTTATCGCAGATGCTTGAAATTTTAACACACTATTTGTTTAGGCATGCCATATTGTGGGATATATTTTTGTATCAATCGGACGTCAACTTCCTATTAAATGACGACTTTGCTTATTTTTTAACCAAAATTTTAAAACAAAGTTTCGTCAAAGATTTCTCAGCAACTATTTATCGCAGATGCTTGAAATTTTAACACACTATTTGTTTAGGCATGCCATATTGTGGGATATATTTCTGTACCAATCGGATGCCAGCTTTCTGTTAAATGTCAACTTTGCTTATTTTGCATATTCACATCAGAGCGGGGGTATCACTAGTGAGCATTGGCTCACAGATATCTTGTTGAAATAAAGGGTTTATTTAAACCTTTTCAAAGGGGAGGTGATAATGAAACAGTGATAACAGGGTGTGAGTCTTGAAAATCTTCTCAAGAACCACTGCACCAGAAACGCCAATATTAAGCATTTACACCTAGGCTTAAGGTATACTGAAGATTCTAAATTATTAAAAGTATGACCCTTGGGCCAATACTGGGGCTTCAAGAGGGGTTCAACGTAGAAATATATTCAGAAAATGTTAAAAATTTTCTCAAGCACAATATCTTTATTCACAAGTACTGGTAGGTCATAGGAAACTTCTTTTCACTTTTATCATTCTTCATGTTTTAAAAGAGTTTCATCTTGAAAATTTCTTGAGATTAACATCTTCCTAGTAGGTAAATTAGGGAGACAAGATATATTTTGGCTGTGCCAAACGAAAGTGTGAAGTACATATGCATTGATTTCCTTTGAATAGAGGCCGGAAAGGTACTGGTGGCCTGCAGCAAAATTGTAATTGGTTTCCAACCAATCTAAGACTACCTAACCCCCCTGTACAGCAGACACATGGATTGAGACTTTGCAATGCTTACTGGAACTCACAGGTACAAGTTTTATATATTCTTTTGATAAGTGAATACCGTTGACAGTGATCGATCAATTAGTTGATGATATAATGACAGAATTGAATTCCAGTTTGAATTATGATAATTACCCGGAAATAGAAGATTGGTAAAAACATTGTCTATTATCATAATCCAAGACTGGGATAGACAAAAGTCAAAAGCAGAAATTGTATTGGTATTTGTAAAGCAGTAAGAAAATTATTTTTAAAAATTCTGATTTATTCTAGTGATATTTTTTTTTTTATAAATGTGTGTGCTGGCCAAAAATTGTTTGCTATGGTTACAATGAAGTAACTTATTCAAAATATTTGACACTGTGTGTTTTGATTACCAGGAGGCAGTGGAAGATGATTTAGATGCCTTATACAGAGGCTTAGCCTCGACCCTGGGGGAGAAGGAGGACCACATCATGGTGGAAGATTTAGCAGGTCAGGAGTTACTGAGAAAATAAGACACAAATTTTCACTATCTGATATTCCTGAAGACTTAGATGTTGATGATTTATTGTGAAGAAGAATGAATTAATCTGATAAAGCCCAGTAGTTTAAACCCATTACTGAGTACCAGGTAGATTGAGGTAATTCTGCTGTTTAATCATCTGCATTTAGGTTTAATGTACTGGTATTTATTTTGACATGAAAACCAGCAAGTTCACCGTTTGTTTTATTTATCTATTGGGCATTTGCACAATTGATGAATAAGTCACATTTAAATGTAAACTTAAGTTATACTTGTTTTTGTATAACCAATAATATACTAATTTCTTTATATACCAATTAAGGGATATCAAGGGGAAACATGAAGATTGTACATAAACATCCAATGTACATAAAACATTCAATAAACATATACAAACATACATGTATTTGCTGATATAGCAAATTCGTGGATGTAGCACATTTTTGGGGGTTTCAGCTTTATTCCGGACAATATACCTTTCAACATTTTTACAGTGATAAGCACTGAATGAAACAAGTTACAAAAATAGTGAATTAGCAATGGCTTATAATTAATATTTTAGAAATATTAAGATGCTAAAATTGTCCTTTGTATAAGTTAGACTGTTTGTCCTAAAATTTTATCTCCATTAGGGAATTGATTACCATAAGTTTTATCAATGGTTTCAATTGTTTTTTAATACTGTTCCTTCCAGGTCAAGTGTTTGGTCCCTTGGAATTTTCCAGACGAGATTTGGCTGCATTGAACATCCAGCGAGCAAGAGATCACGGACTGACAGATTATCAGACCATCAGGGAAACATTTGGCCTACCTCGCCTTAACAGCTGGGGGGAAATTAATACTCAGAATAGAGACACTATAAGGGTATTAACCTTCTCCTTGCTAGTAAACTTTTTTTAGTGATGGAATACATTTTGACTATATACTTACTGAGAAGGGGGTATAGCATCAACTTTTTGGTGTGTGTATATGTGTGTTCAATTCAGCTTAAGGGCAAAATTCAAAGAAAACCCTTAACCCTCTCACAAATGTTTATCAAACTTTGCACACTTCTTTGGCATATGGTAAAAGGATGAACCCTATTGATCAAGTCAATTGGTTAAATATTTATAAAAATATTTTTGAAGAAAAAATAACATTAAAACATCATTAAATTTTATGTGCGATTGACAATGGACACTTTTGATAAACTAGGCAAATTAAGTGAAAGTAAACATTTTAAATCAACAATTTGAACGCCATTTTGTTGGATTTAGACCTTGTTAAGGGAAGAAAAGCAGGTTTTGGTAATGTGATGTTTTAAGGATTCCAAAGTGAAAAGTTGAAGCAGGAAGGAAATTAATTAAGTTTATCCCATTTGCATCTAAACAAGCAGCAGAATTTCAGGCAATATTTCCAAATTTACTGTATAAAAGAGTGGAACTGGTCCAAGATTCTATAGAGACTTTTTCAAATATTGCCAACATATATCACCGGGAATGCATTTTGTATTATTAATTGCTGATCTGTAACTCGATTTATTTGAATTTTTTAGTTTACATACAACATGCCTAGATGAATTTTCCTACAGATCGCCAAATTTTCAGCTACGTTTCAAAGATTTGCTTTCACGAATCGTCAGATTTAATGCTTAATGTGTGTCGCTAAATGAAGCTGAATTCCTTAAAAGCATATATTGAGTGTTTTTACAAGGAGTAGGGGGAACTATACGACCACCTAAATGTAAAATGTAACCCCTCCCCCATGTATACACGCCAGAGCTTTGGGTTAGGGAGAAAGGAGAAATTATGAATTCAAAGTGGTTTTGAGAAGAAGATAAATATTTGTGTCATATTACTCTGATTAATTTATAAACGCATAACTGATGGTTTTCAGAAACTCTGCATGCCCTGATTTTACAGGAAAAAATTGATCTACTATATAATGGATTTCCCCCCCCCCCCCCCCCCCCCCCCCCCAATATTTTATGTTGCGAGGGGATGCTTCACTTCACGGTGCCCTTGTTTATATACAGATAATGGTTTACTGCATAAATATCAACTTACTTGGCATGCTTCTACTTCTTCGGAATAGAAATTTGAACATTTGGTTTCAGTCGATAATGCATTTGATATGTGATCTGATTCTTTCAGGCAATTGAAGCTCTGCGACTTCTGTACGAAGGTTCTGGACTCAATGGGACATCACCAGAAGATGTGGATTTGTTTGCTGGGGGACTGATGGAGACAACGGATGATGGTCCAGGAGACTTGTTCCGAATCATCATGGTGGAACAGTTCTGCAGAATCCGAGATGGCGATCGGTTTTGGTATGAAAACATCAATAACAAGTAAGTCATTCCAAAATGGATTAAACATTAATATAAAGCTTGAAAAGAAGTATTTATCTAATTTTATGAGAATGATAAATTGTTTTGGATGTGTAAGTTGAAATTGATTGGATTTGTTTCCCTCCCCATTATCTGTATAGGATCTTCAACCAGACAGAGATAGATTTCATCAACAATGAAATTACATTGGGATACATTTTGTCGAAAGTCACCAACCTAAGAGTGGAAGGACAGCAAGATTCCAACGGAAATGTGGTTAACATCAACAATGCAGATATTCAGGCAGACCCTTTTGTACACAGAGGAACTGGTAAGTTTGATCTTTTGTTCAAAAAGTTTACTAAATCCCCCCCCCCCCCCACCTTTCCCCCTTAAGTGCATATACATGAAGAAGTAAACAGTTGGGTTGATATTTTATAGTTTACTGTAAATTCCTAATTAAAAACGAGGAATTAATATGCGCGTAAAATCGCAAGAAGAACATCTCGCGGATTTTAAAATCTCGCCTTAATTTTTCAGACAGATGTAAATTTTTTGGAATTATGATAAAAAATTTGGCGTTCGCGATTTTATATTCTTGCGATTTGATGCAAAACCGTTAAATCGCGGAATAAAGTACTTGCGTAAAATAAGGAATCTACAGTAATAAGCTCTGTGGAGCAAGTCCATTACAGGTGGCGAAAAAATTAATTTCCAAGCATTTCATTTATTGTTCAATTTGATTTCAAGAGATGAAAAGCAGTAAAAATACATGTATAACTGTTGAGGATGACCTGTATATGTTTTGATTATTTGAACAGATGACCCCTGTGAGCAACCTGCTCAGTTGGACCCAGGTGTTCCTCCACAAGTTATTCGTTTCAGCAATGCTACAGGTGCTCTGCCACTGATTGAGAACTGCACCACCTGGCAGACTTTTGACTACTTTTTTGGGATGGAAAGCCATATTTCTTTTCCATTGACCTTTATTTGGATTGGCTTGGTAGTGCCAGGTAATTCGGTGATGAAATCATTAGTGCTACTAAAAGATGCATGCTGGTCTCAGTGAGCTTTGTAATCTGTGATTACCAATGTTTGTGCTTTGATTTTCAGCCGCTATTGGAGTGATGCTTCTGATTGCCAGACAAAGACAGAGGAAAATGATGGAGGCCAGGAAAAAGAGGGCCCGTACTGACAAATCGACCGATCCCAATACCTTCAATGGTGAGGATATGATTGTTTAATAATGAAGTAATATATAAGATAACATAAAAAAAACTTGAATTAATTATACATATATTCAAACTGTGATATTTGCTTGGTGTTACAATTAATTGGATGTTCATATAACTAAATATGTTAAAATTTCATTTTGAAGAACTGTCACCCTTGTTTTACCTTAAAATTCATTAATATTACCGGTAGTTCAAGAAAAGTCTTTGGAAATATTCTGGAATTCAGTTCCAAAATAAACAGTGGTTTGGTCTCTCAACACATTTGTTATGTTTCTTGTTTTTTAAAAGACTTGGATGCTCAGTTTTATGTTGTTAGAATCTCTAATTAACCTAATGCTTTATTAACAGTGGTTGAATGGGTTGGGAAGAAAGAAGGAGAGAGAAATGTAGTCATCAAATTTGACAGTCAGAGGAAAAAATTGCATGTGAATGACAGACGAGGTAAACCCCTGCGTATGATTGACCTTCGACCTAAACAGTCCAGCCAAGGAAAGAGTATACGCCTCTGGAATGCTGATGACCGACCTCTTTTATCTGTCAGAGCTGAAGGAGAAATTGATTTGGTCAGATATATATACTCAACTTTATGCTACTCAATTATGTTTATTTTGTCTGATTCTTTAGTTAGTCATTAATTTGATTTCGAAAACGTCGTAAAGTACAAGCTTTGAAAATTGTTAAAAAACAATGTTGTTTAATTATCTCTCAGAGTTTACCGAAATGTAAGTCAGACTTAATACATGCATGTACCTATTAGATTTAATATGACTGATCATTTTTATCAGTGTTTCATGAACTTGAAATTTTATAGGTTTTGAAATTTGCTGATGTTGAAAGAAAATCCCAGTTTTCATCAAAGTTAAAGAATTTTGCGGAAGGAATTGGAGCCAGTTTTTCTACAAACAATTTTGGCAAGGCTGAGCTTATACTTAACAATGCATCCACCAAGGAAGATAGACAGAAGTTGTTGGACAAATTCTTTAGAGTTATATGCTTGCAGGTAAATTTTTTACAAGAGTTTGGCAACCCCTATTGTGAGGAATGTGTTTCATAAAAATCAAGGAATACCATCCTGTTTTGTGGTTCATGTTTACTTACGAAAATTGATGCTACTGTTAACCAACTTTTATTCGCGTGTGAGAAATTTTCACGAGGTTCCTGAGGGCCTTGTAGTAAAGAATTTTTCTTGCCACAAACCAGTTGTATTAAATCGTATTGTTGTTATAACAAGACGTGTCTGGATATGTATGTCTTGAAAATTGGTTTTTTCGAACCAGTTTATTGGAAGTATAGAAAGAGAAATAAGGTCGTAAATAAAATTTGGTTTGCAGGATGTTATTTCAAACAAGGTTACATGTAATTCATACTTTAGAATGCTGAAATGTTTATATGAGGCATTTTGCGTGCAGTGGTTGATTCACAAAGAAATATTCATCAATTATATTGTTACCATTAAAAAAAAAGAGAAAAGGAATGTTCTCCATTTCCTTTTCTAGGGTATTTTGTACAAAAGGTCTAAATGCAGGGCTAAACAATTTGAGTTTATCTAGATGTAATTAAGTTGTGTGGGCTAATGTTGACAGAAAAAAATCTCTGATTCTCAGCATCTTGTGAAAAGAAATTATTTGATATTTATGATTTTATTAATCAATACATATATGTACTTTGAATGTCAATTTTCAATAGTTAACATTTTCTTTCCAACAGGCATTCAAAGACAAGACTAGCAAAGAATTGGATCTAGAAAATTTGGATCATGATACTGCCAAAAAGATTGCGGAAATACAACTGACACGTACCGAGTTTGCAGAGGCTCTTGGACTAAAGCCAACTTCCATCTTTGTTCGCAACATGTTCTTGTTGGTAGATTCAGACAGGAGTGGATTCGTCAGTTTTCGAGAATTCCTGGACTTCTTTGTTGTCCTTTCCTCACGTAATTCATTTTGACATACTTTTATTAAAAAAATTATTAAAATTTACCCTCTTAAGTAATTATAAATATTTTATAGTATTTTATATTTATCGTTTTTTCAAGTCATTGACCACATTTTTTTAATATGAGAAAATGATTGGTTAAAACATTGTTGATAAGAAATTAAATTATGCCGTTTCTAAGAACGTAACTATATAACAAAGACTCAAGTTTGTTTGTATGAGGTATGGTAGTCATTATGTAAAAAAATTATGTGATTGCTGTGATGTAAAACCTAGAGTTAAGAAGATATCTCTTTTAGCATTAATTGATAGAAACAATTGATTTTAAAACTGGGATATGAAATGATTGCATGACCTCAATTAGTCTCATTAAAATGTATTTATTTTTAATAATTTGATATTAAACTGATTACAGAGGATGCTGAAAGCAAAATTCATCTGATCTTTAGCATGTATGATATTCAACGAAGAGGAAGACTGTCCAAGAAAGACTTTGCTAACATGATCAAGTAAGAATTATGATCAAAGTCTTTTTGAATGGTTGTTTGTTCAATATATTTTCCATTTTACACAATAGATCAAAATGAACTAATTCACATCCCATTTGGAAATATCAAGATGGACCTGTAAAGATTAGATCAAGATTCTCTTTTTTGCTGAATTACATGTAGTATGTCACAATCTTTAATGGTGTTAAAAGTATAATTTAGAACAACAAATCTAATTGTTGCCTGATATTAGCATAATTATGATGTATAATACATGGATATATGAGATATATTGTAACTGTTACTTCTCAGGCTACTTTAATTAAAAAGCTGTGTTTGTAATGATTTCTTAGGGAGATAAAAGGTCCATGGACATTTAAATCTTTGGAGAAACATTACAATGTTTAGACGTTTAGAAATTGATATTTGCAACTTCTCCAAAGATACATGTGAAAAAACAATAGCACTGTCTAAATCAAATGAAGAATACTAGCCCATGTTCATTCACAATTTTGCCCAATAATAGATGCATAAACTAAGTAAATTTTTAATAATATTAACACACACAACTTTCCAGATCCCTGTTGGACTTGTCAGATTCAACCCTTGATGACAAAAAGATGGAGGAGCTGGTGACCTCGATGTACAAGGCCGCCAATATCAGCTATGGCTCAGACATCACATTTGAGGACTTCAAAAAGATTTTTGCCTCTGATGAATACGCTGGAACTTTGCAAAAGGCCACCCTTAATCTGGACGGTAAGTACCTGTACAATTTGATAAAGTTGTAAAATAGGGGATTAATATAATTCATTTGAAAATTGTTGAAATCCAGCAGTTTATTGGTAATACATGTATAAGTAATAGGCAAACTACTTATGGAAATGGTTATAATGGTTTTGTAAGCTTTTTACCTAATTCCTTTTCTTATATTTTATTGTGTTTTGTTCCTGTATAACTGAATTATTCAGAGTTAGGAAGCATGCAGACAATGAGATTCAATATGTTTTTACGCAACAAGTTTTCCTGTAACCAGCATAGAAAACTATGATTTCTTATTTATCACAGGGCAGCTGTCAGAAACTTAACTTATAAGTTTGGATTTTTTCTTTTCTAATTAAACACAGCTATTGGAGATATTGGACAACCAGTAAAGACTGTAGCCAACACCACAACAATCCGATCAAAAAGGGCCACCATCATGAAGAACTACACTCAGTAAGTTGTTTCAGGGGGTAGTGCATTTTAACCCTCGTAAAGAATTCAGTTTCATCATTCTCTCTCTAAGCATTCTTTAATGAATCTGTTGAACTAAATTGATTTGTTTTCGTATATTATGTGTACCTGTATTTTGCCTATACCGTACCAATATTGCAATTTTGTTATTAAATGATTGTAATTTGATATTTCTTTGTAGGAAAGGTGCAAAAAAGAAAGGTTTCCAGAGACAGCAGAGTGTCGTTCGTGTGACTACCCATCAACAGGAATATCCCAAAACACCATTCGCACAGAAGATGTATGAAATCACCAGCTATATCTCATCGAACAGACTGGAGATCTTCTGGGGAACCCTCTTCACCCTGGTTCTAATCGGAATTTTCCTTGAAAGAGCTTTTTGTACGTATTTCCTTGATATTAACAGTCTTACCTTTTCACAAGAGGTAACAGATAAACCAATCATTAAAACCGTCATCAGATCATTGTGAAAGCGTTTATAGAAGATAGACATCATCATTTTAGTGATGATTTCATTTTAAAACGGACTATACTTTGTATTTTCCATGTACCTTTCTTTTTTTTTTTTTTACTTATTTTGTCAGAAATTTTATGGTCATTTATTAATGCACACAAAGTCAGTTTTACTATTTCAATGTTACAGACTACTCCTTCGAGCGTGAACATGCTGGACTGAGGCGAATCGCCGGCTATGGAGTAACAGTCACTCGAGGAGCTGCTAGTGCCATGATGTTCACCTACTGCGCGCTGTTGATAACAATGAGCCGCAATATGATCACATTCTTCAGAGAAACTTTCCTGCACCGCTTCTTTCCATGGGACTCCATGCATGCATTTCACAAGTTCATTGCATACCAGGCCTTATTTTCCACATGTAATTATCATTTAGATGAGATTTAAAAAAAAAAAAATGTCTTTGATTTGCCTCTCTTGCACCGTCCTGTTGATATTCTGATTCAAGGTATAATTTTTTTTTCATTTTCAGTTATTCATGTGATTGGCCATGGTATTAATCTCTATCACATCTCGACCCAAACTTCGGGAGATGCTAACTGCTACTTCATGGAGTATTTCAGAGCGTAAGTCTTATTTCGTAATCACAGTGTGAAAAATGCCATGCAAGTCTATCAAAAACTTTTTTTTGAATATTCAGTAATGATTTAATTATCTTGTTTGTAGGACACATATCCTAGCATCATTCCATTGAATATTCAGTAATGAGTTAAATATCTTGTTTGTAGAACACATATTCTAGCATCATTCCATTGAATATTCAGTAATGAGTTAATTATCTTGTTTGTAGAACACATATTCTAGCATCATTCCATTAAATATTCAGGAATGAGTTAATTATCTTGTTTGTAAAACACATATTCTAGCATCATTCCATTGAATATTTAGTAATGAGTTAATTATCTTGTTTGTAGAACACATATTTTAGCATCATTCCATTGAATATTCAGTAATGAGTTAATTATCTTGTTTGTAGAACACATATTCTAGCATCCTTCCATTGAATATTCAGTAATGATTTTAATTTATTATTTTGTTTGTAGAACACATATTCTAGCATCATTCCATTACTGGACCTACACCACAATCACTGGTAAAGTAACCAGATACCTGTTAATCTTCCTTACTAATCTTTTACAATAAGAGATTGCATGAGATGATTGAGAACAATTTGTACTTGGAATAAATTTGTGTTGCTTAAATAGATTCTTACTATTAATTCCTTGCTTCCTTCTCAGATAATCTCGGAGATAAACTAATTATTTGGTGCAATATTGCAGGTGTTACTGGAATACTCCTGACCCTAATTGTGATCGTCATGTATGTTTTTGCCACCCCGTACGCCCGCACGAACGCCTTCAATGCTTTCTGGAACACCCACAATCTGTACATCTTCCTGTACATCTTTATGATCATGCATGGTCTGGGGCGGCTGGTGCAGGCCCCTATCACACACACCTACCTGATTGGACCACTCGTTATCTACATCATTGACAAGCTGATCAGTCTCAGCCGAAAGAAGATTGAGTGTAGAGTGGTGAAGGCAGAGTTACTTCCCTCTGGTGAGTTTTTAACATTTTCTCTACTGCAGTTACTCAGAATTTCAAAATCAGTGAAAACTCAGCAAAAGTAACCTGAAAGAAAATCAGGAAATTAATACTCCTGGATTTAAAAATTCTACTGTTTAATACCTGTAAATTTTATTCTGTATGTTGCCAGTGAAAAATTAGTTTAGAATTTAATTAATTGATGTACATGTATTAATCTAGCCACACAACACCTTCTTGCAGATTTTTTTTTTCCAGTGTGTGCAAATATTATTTTGTGAGATTGCAAAGAATTTTTTTTTTTAATTTTGCATAATGTAATCTTAGAATGGTAACCATAAGAGTCATTTGTTTTCTTCATTTATTTTTTCAGATGTTACAGCTCTAGTTTTCCAGAGACCAACAACATTTGACTATAAATCTGGACAGTGGGTTAGAATTGCATGTCTTGAGCTAGGGGAGAATGAGTACCACCCCTTCACCATCAGCTCTGCCCCCCACGAGGAATACCTCAGCCTTCACATCCGAGCAGTGGGGCCCTGGACCTACAATCTTAGAAATCTATACGACCCAGACAACCTGGAGGGAAAATTGGCTTATCCAAGTGTAAGTTGTGTATATTTTTGCTACAATTACCCTATTGATATGTGAAGGGAAATGACTTTCATTATCCAACTCTTGTTTTTTATCCCTAAGCTTGAGTTGGGGATATGGTAACGTACAACTCTTTGAATAAGAAGTCTTATTTCATGGAAAATCTTAAGTACCTGAAATACAGTTCATATTTGATTGGCCATGGGTTACTTGATTTGGAATGAAAATATTAAAATGATCAAATGGCATGATAATCTGAAGTTAAAAAGGGGAACATGAATTTATAAACTATGATGGTAGACTATCATAAATGATGTATTTTCAATATTGTGTACATGAATTATTGTTGGATGAATCTCTTGGTGACTTTGACATGTAGGTCTACGTTGATGGACCCTATGGAGAGGGGCACCAGGATTGGTACAGGTATGAAGTGGCCATATTGGTGGGCGGAGGTATTGGGGTCACTCCATTTGCTTCCATCTTAAAAGACATCGTCCACAAATCCAAGATTGCCGACCTCAGATTCCCATGCAAAAAGGTATGTGGAAATTCTATTGTTTTTTATCTTATTTGCGTAAAATGACATCGTAGATATAGTTATCTTAAGTTTTTGGAAAAGTATATTAAGAAAAGATATTGTTAATACATGCCAATTAAGCTTATCTCCCTTGTCCTCTGTTCTCTGCTATATGCTAAAGTTTGAGTTATTATTAAAATAAAAATCAACAATTCACATTGTACTAGTATATGCTATTTTGTTTGTAATTATATTCTGGTAGATGTAGTGTTTAATAGTTCATATTATATTACAATAACATTAAACAAAATGTTGATCAACTTCTCCATGCATGTTTAGGTGTACTTTTTGTGGGTGACGCGTACTCAGAAGCAGTTTGAGTGGATGACGGATATCATCCGCGAGGTGGAGAATGTGGACAGCAATCAGTTCATGGATACTCATATATTTGTCACTCAATTCAAGGAGAAATTTGATTTACGAACCACCATGTTGGTAAGAATATTCATTTTTTTTTTTTTTTTTTTCAAATTTCACAATTTTAATAAGCCAGTATTTTTTCTCTTGTTTTAAACTTGTTTGTGACTGTCATGAGTATATTTAATGGAATGATTTTGTTCATAAAATCATGCTTTTATCTGTTTCTAGTACATTTGTGAGAGACATTTCCAGAAAGTGGCAGGGAAAAGTTTATTCACTGGTCTAAGTGCTGTTACCCATTTTGGTCGACCCAACTTCCAGGATTTCTTGAAATCAGTCAGAAGTGAACATCCTAATGTATGCAACTTATGTTTTGCCTTTAATTTATTATTTGAATGCTATACTTTAAAAAAATGCATTATTCACATGTTTCTCACTCCTTCATTTCATTTAATTCTTTCACTCCCTTGATTCATTCTAAAATCTGGGTTGTTTTTTTTTCCGAACAGGTGCGTACCTTTGGAGTTTTTAGCTGCGGCCCACCTAACATGACCAACAACCTGGATGGAGCTTGTACCAACCTCAACAAGCAGGAGGGCGCCACTTTCAATCATCACTTCGAAAACTTCTAGACTGTTTGTTTATATTAAGTTTAATAATATTTAGATGTTTATAAATAATATCTACAGCAACTCTCATTCATTTTTGTTTTTATTCCGTGATTAAATGCCTGTAGTAGTTAATTGACTTTAAACTTTATTTGCTTTTGAATTGTATACTATATATCAGCTGTGTGATATACATGGAAAGTTATAAACATTATGGATGAACATGTAAAACTTAGTAAAATGAATGCAGAAGAAAATGTAAATGTTAGAACATGCATGTATAGAACCAGATTCTGAACATCTCTATCACTGTATACCGGGTACTATCAAAATGTATTTTTTTCCATGCTTGAGGACTATAGGAAAAATAATATTATGTTAAAAAATGCATTCTGCAGTGACTTCCTGCTGATGCCTTATCCGAAATATGTTTAATGTACCAGAACAATTTGAAGAAGCACACTATAGGATGTCTTCAAAATGAACTATCATCCACATGTATTTGTACATATGTGTTATAGAACATTCCATCCAATAGAGGAATTTATTTTTGTACATTTGTATGGTCATTTCAGTAAAAATATTGCACATAAAATCTCATCATCTGTCTTTACATTGTCTGTACTCATTATAAATGCTTGATGGAATCTGTAATGATAAATTCGTATGTATTCTTAATTATATGCTTGTCTTTAAATGGATACATTACAGTAGTTGTGTTTAAGGACAAAGTCACAACATAGAATGGAAATTCTGGGGTAGCATATCCTAAATAGGCAGGTTAATCATCTTTCACATTACATGGGCCGTCATTTTGCCAACAGAAATGATCTACATGTGATTAATGGTTTCAACTTAATTAATAGTTCAGAAGTTTTTAAAAGTCCAATATAGGTTGGATGTTTTCTGTCAAAGATGCCCAGGTTAACCGGTTAACAAAGTCTTGGTCATAGTAGATTTACTAGTGGTTTGTCTTCACCTTGCAGATAGGGATGATCATACTT
Organism: Magallana gigas; assembly: GCF_963853765.1. Lineage (NCBI taxonomy): Eukaryota > Metazoa > Mollusca > Bivalvia > Ostreida > Ostreidae > Magallana > Magallana gigas. The sequence continues at coordinate 30,359,703 of NC_088858.1, read as the reverse complement.
GGTAAACTGATCACTATTGTACTTTTTACAAAGTCACATGCATTGTACATTGTTACAGGTGCTCTTTTTATCTTGGTTTAAGACATATACCAAAGAGCTGTCATTTTTTGAAGGGAAAATCAACAGGTGTCAAAACTATGCATGTTTATTCAAATATAAAATCCTTCCATGGACAACATCAATTATGATGTGCGATGTATTAACTTTACAATTTTTAATAAAACATTCTCAGTTAAACTTCTACAAAAGTTATATTAAAACATATACAAAATATCAATCTTGCATAAAAAATATATTTAACATAAAAAGAAACATCCATGGTCGTTTTCCAAGTTAGCAGGCAAGCCACCACAGAAGGGTGGATCTATCCCTCGGCAATGAGTGGGCAGGTGAACTCCGAGTGCCGGATCCCCAGGGAGTACTTTGGGGGCTGGACGCGACTGATGACCACCTTCTCTGGGCTGTGAGCGCCGGGGCCAGGCTTTTTGGTGGTGTCTCCAGGGGCATAGCTTCTGCTCCTGATGGAGTACAGGGGCGCCATGTTCTTGTTCACATTGGGGTGGGTAGCATTGTACTTGCCAGGGCCTGGAGTTTTACACAGATCCTCCAAGTAACTACCAATCTAAAAATCAATAGGAGCTTTGTTTTATAAACTCGGTAAATATAAGTAACAAGCAACAAGCAACTTCTGTTCTTATAAAAGGAAAAACTCAATTCATAAAATTATCGACGCAATGAAGGAAATGATTAGCTCTTTATAAAATATTTATCCAATTTTTAACAGACCGTATTTCAGTAACTTGTATTAGAGGTGAATGCAAAGCAAAATTTAGAGGTTGAATACGTGTGCGTTTATCAACATATGCATGTGTAATGTGATTAGTGTTAATACCAAAGAGAAATCTAGCTAGTACATAGTACAATAGCCTGTAACAGTTTATGCTATAATACATAATAAGTCTGAAAATAAAAAAGATACTCATGCGCTTTTGATCTAATTTTTAAAAAAAAAAATGCTTGATAAGTTTGAGAAACTTACATGTAAATGCCATGCACAAATGAAAGCCATAAACGCATGCAAAATGTGTGTGTACACTTACCTTTTCTCCTGCATAATTCAAATGGTTGTAAATAAAGTATACAAATTATAAAACTGATGCTACATCCTGCTTATTCAATGAACTGAAATTAATTCACAATGCATTATCAACTTTCATATACATTTCAGTAACCCCCCCCCCCCCCCCCCAAACACATACACTTTTAAGCTCAAATAGAACCATTAAAAAGAGTTTTGGATCCAGGGTTTTAATTTCTAATTTCAAAGTACTGCAGCAAAGAGAGCTTCACAAAGTTGAATAGACTTTGTAAGAGGTGTAACTAAACAACAACAACCCCCCCCCCCCTAAAAAATACCGTAATTTCCATAAAATTTAGACATACATGTAACTGTAAGATTTCGTAAATTTCCTTCAAATAGGACATGTATAAGATATTTAAAAATGTAATTTGAGTTATAAAAAATTATATAGTTATAATATAATAAAAAACAATTGTACATCATATAAATAAGACATTTTTGGTCTGAGTAGAGTACCTCAGTACGATTGGTCATGACGTAGGCGGGGGCGGCCGGCTTGTTGGGCTGCTTGCTCCCTATGATAGGAGGCAGCGTGTACTGGTTGGGGGCCGGGTTCGGGTCAATGCGCCTCATCTTGGTTCTGGCACTGATGGAGTACTGAGGGGCATGGCGCTCCCCCTGGGGGTGGACTTTCTCTGGAGAGTAAAGTCCGGGGGAGGGGACTTTGAAGGTGTCTATGAACAAATAGAACAACATTGTGAACAGATATATAAATGTCTTTGATTTTCAGTCAACAACAACAATTATACTTTATAATTTTGTGCGGTTTCGTGTATAAAAAAAAACCTTACTGAGATCCTTCTGTCTGGCCAGCAAAGAGTACTCAGGGGTACCATCCATCCCAGTACGGGTGATCCTAGGATCAATATAGTAGGCAGGGCCAGGACTCCAGTCCTTGAAGTGGACTGTAATAAGGAAGTCAAATTAATACCGATTCAATAGGAGCTCTTTATAGTTATTATTCTTCAGTATAAAATGTTCCCATTTCAAGACGGAATGCTCTTGTGAAAACGTTTTGATGACAAAAGCCTTACCTCGTCCTTCCAGCCTCCCGAAGGAGTAGGCTGGCTGCACCTGTCTGGTGCAGTCGTGGGCCTCACAGCCTACGGTAGAGGGCAGGCGATAGCGGCCGGGGCCAGGCCCTGTAGAGAAACAGAAGAGTCTAAATTGTTTCACGATTGTAAACACGATTCCTGGTACATACTACACAAATTTCACATGTATGCAGAATCTCTAGTAACCCGCTGTTTTTAAAATGTGTCAACGACTTATATATGCAAGAATATCAATTTCAAGATCACATCATCAAAATAACGTATTTTCTGTTTTTAAAAGGTTTACCATATTTTTACATGTACTCAATGTCATGTAAAAACTACATGAACAATGTCACGTAGTAAATGACTCCTAGTGACCACAGAAAACATCCAACAACAAAATAACAATATTTTAGCATTTGGATCATTTTATTGATATTTGAAAAATGTTCATAACTGTTTGTATAGAAACACATTACAAAAATCTTCTACAAATCCAAGGCCTTTTTGTATTAATATCCCCTGCTGAAAACTGTAAAAATTGGCATTTTTCAACATGTCGATCCAAAGTATCGCTTTAATCATATAATAAAAGAATAATATTTATTTCCAATGAGTACTCCAAGGAATTAGTTCGGGTTTAAGCCCAGTTGCGGTCTAACCCTGACCCTCAGTTCTTATATATATGTGAAGCATATTTTTAGCTGGAGAACTATAGCTCCATGGGAAATTTCCCGTTGAGCTACATGCAGTTCTGCAGCTACCTTTTCTCGTTGTAAAACGGCACTCAAAATGATCACGAATATCCCGTCATCTGAGATTTTTATAAATAAGAAAATAAATAATTTGAGTATACACTGAAGCGGGATGATGATATTGATTATTGATATCATATATATTATTGATATTGATTGTTAGTTCAATGATTATTTAAGCGACATCTCCATGTTGTAACGTACTATAGATTGTATGTATTATAAATACATTATGATACATGTATAATCTTGAACATTTTTTTTTTCTAAATCATAAAATGTCTAACTTTGTAGCGCAATCAGCTTTTAAGAATATTTAAAAATACACTATATGGTCAAGTTTCTTTTTTTTTTAAATAGCGAGTGGTTAAATTTTGATGATGATGTACTTTCATCCACATCAATATCTCAGTGTGACATGAACTATGTTTAAATTGGACTCTACGCGGGTCAGAATAGATTACAGAGGGACAAAGTCTGCAGGGTGGATATATGTAACGATTATTTTTTATCGAAAAGTACTAAGTGTGATGAGGGTGTGACCCAAGATACAGCTGAATTAATCAATTATTCAAACAATGTATATGAGATATAAGTATTAATAGATAGTTGGACAAATATCATGCATGCAAAACGTCTAACGATTTGTTACCCACGGGTGTATATTCATGTATATCCCAGATTTTTCCAGGCGGGGAGGGGGTAACCGAGGCTTAATTATGAATGTGATAAGTTTGATTTTTCAAACTTCATTTGATCCTCTTTTAGATACATGCCTAAATGTTAAAATTTTATCCACGTTATCTTGACGTTTACATTCACCTTTGTTTCGTTAAGAGATATTATAGTGTTAGTCCACGCGTACGGCTTGAGTGAACCAACAACCAACACTGGTTAACGCTGTGGATTATGCTGATTGAACGTTTGACTCAAGTCCAATTTTCTGTCGAACATAGCTGTATCAACATGTTAAATAACCTTTAATCCGAATTATAATATTATGGATTATATAATTTGCTACGATTCATTAATAATCCTGTCTCTAATACAAATGAAAACAAACACAGAAAAGTGTACAGACATGTTTTATTCATAATAAGCAGCCGATTCTATATTACAGAAGCATTGAGAACCAAATCTATATTTAAAGGTTTACTGTCAAACAGACACGCCACGTCCTTGACAACAAAGAGTAAACAAATACATTTGGTTTTCAGCGATCTGTCGCGAATCACAGGGGAACAAAATTCAAACACTGACCCAATGCATTCCTTCGTAACCTCCTGTTTCAATCAATGGAAAAAAAATAGCTACCTTCCTTGTGCGTCCATTGCCCACTGGCAGCCTCTTTGTATTTACACACTAGTATCATTAGCTTACTTACGTCATAAACGTATCCCTTCTGTTTAATACATACCTGTACCTTGTAGTCTTAATACTAATTCCAATGCTAAACATATTGCTTTATACTATACGAGTATCATTTTCTTGCAAAATAGCACCCCTTCTTTATATTTATACATACCTTTGCGCGGAAAATCTTACTGAATAATAAATATTACAAATTTCACAAAATGACCATTATATTGCTCTGTACCTACCCGTCTATGAGGACAATGTTGACTATACCCAGAACCACAGAAACAACTCAAATCACGGCGCATTAGACGAAAACGTCCGCAAAAATGGGCTGTCCTGTGGTCCCTGGGTGTTCCTCGCCAACCCCAAGCACTGTAAAGTGACGGCGGGGTCGCTGCGGCAAGGGCCCAAGAACCGGGAACAGACCCTAGATTGAAATCCAGGGAGGTTACGAAGTATGCATGTCAAATCAGTGGTGAAATTTTGTTCCCGTGTGAAAGGACCCACTTCCAATCCACCTCCATATTAAATGGAGTTTGTGTGGACGGCAGCAGGCGAGTCGACACGGTCGGTTCCGATTTGCTCTGGAAAAAACGGAGGTTTATATACCCCGGTACACGTCACTAGATCCGGATTTAGAAAGAGCTGACGAAGCTACATTCGTAGGCACTCTGGTTTTTACCTTGATGTTTAAGGTAAAGAGCTTTAAGGTAGAGACCTTTAATCGATTGCCCTTTGTTGTGCAATACTGTACAGCGTTTGGAGAGTGGGTTTATTAACACCGCGTACATGACAACAAGGATATATGCAATGTAATTATATCATGCATGCATATACACGTCTTATTGCGACTAATTGATTAAAAAATATCACGAGTATGACCACTTAATATTGATAATCTACATCGACATATTCATTCACCTTAATAATAATGTACATATTATTGACCATGGATTGAATTTAAAGTTAAAACTAACTTGAAAATCAACAGACAAATTAAGTCACAGATATTGCATTTCTAACTGGCTAATATACATAACAAAATTTAATATCCTGCGAGAAAAAGTGTCGGGGGTCTTTTATTTTACATGTGCACATACTTAGCATAACTATCGGTCAAAGGCGTTTGCAAAATTTGATATAAAATCGGACCAAGCAGTTTTAAATGACTATATAAAAAAGTGATATGTACAGATACGCTTATGCTCTGCGCCCCCCCCCCCCCCTGGAGTGGGGCAGTAGGATTTTCACGTTTCTATAAAAGAATATTACGCTTATCAGAATTTTTTTTTACGAGCCTGCCCCCTTCAAAATCGATGCTACGTGCATCTAAATGTTTTATCATTTATTTCACAAGTATAAAAGGTGACTTAGTATACATTTCAAACTAAGTGACTATTTAGAAAATAATTTCAAGTACTGTAGATAACCGTTTCTCCAGCTATCATTGAAAAAAAATCGATTGAATATTTATTTAAAACGAAATATATATATCACCAGAAAGATGGTGTACCTTAACAACGGGACAATGGTCTAAGGCCTACCTCTTTCTCTCGCAGCTATCATGATTTGCGGCTTCTTTAAGACTTCTTGTGGCATATCCACGATTGTTTGTTGAAGATTCAAGAATGAAGATTCTCAAATTATTGATTCTAATTGATTGATCGGTTGATTGTTTGGTCGTGCGTATAAAAGGCGATTTCTGGTGTGGTATTCAAAAGAGTTCTGATCAGCAAAAGCAAGAAATGAGGGGTTTTTTCAAAGGTTTGCTCAAATCGATTCGATTTGTGGCGGGTATCGACACTTACAGCAGTATCTATGGTTATTAGTCTCAGTCACAAAGACGCTTGTAAGGGATTTGGTCACGTGATAAATTGAATAAAAGATTTCCAATCTAGGGGGAATAACTCATGTTCCTAATTTATTGAACACGTTCATGGAAATTTCTTCCAGATTTTTTATATCAATATGAGGCAAAGTTTTTTACGTAACAGTAACGACTAATTGATTTTTGAAATGTAAAAACGTTACTTGTTGTAGCTTGTTTAACACCAATTGAAGGTTTCAGATTGGGTTTCAGTTGACAAAAATTATACTTACAAATTATTCATAATTTTTACACTCGCAATGTACACGTATACTTCCAAATTCAAATTTTAATATACACAGATTTTTCAAGTTCGTGTTTCTCTGGAACACTGATTATGAATGAGAAACGTACACGTGCGTCTACATTACATGTGTCTAAAACCTGTTTTCTCTGTAGTTCTATTAATTAAACCCTTTAACTCTGACTATGCTCTTCAAGTTTTACATCAATAATTCTTCATCTCATCGAGCAGCTACACAATTTTAAAGGGGCTTGGTCACGAATTTTATCATAATTAATTTTGTCGTTTTAATGTTTACAATGCTTCAGTAGAGTATTTTGTAAGTCACTTATAGTCAACCACAATTTGATTGTCAGCCGTTGAGTTATAAGCGAGAAAATTTGTTGTGTAAACAAAGCTCAGGGTTTCTTTTTTACATTTTGAATTTTGGGGTTTAGACAAAACTACATGTTTCAAACGCTAGGAACTGTTATTTTATGTTTAAAAAGAATTAGCAGATAGAAAATCAGCTTAAAAAGAATTTTTACCGATATATTGATCGAAAGTAAACAAAAACTTGACACGAGACTTGTTTACAAAACAAAGAATTGCAAGTTCTGTATCTTGCCTATAACTTTACGACTGACGCCCAAAAGTTTGGTCGATCAATAGAAATGCATGACTTAAAGTAAATCCACCCTCCTGTGACGTCATACATTTTACATAAACCATGAATTCATTAAAATTCTTGCAAGTAGATTTGTAATTTCTATGTTATTATAGGTGCACATCAAAAACTCAAATCATTGTTTACTTGGAGATATTCAATAAGCGTTTTTCATCCTTATATTCGACATATTTCAATAATGAAAAAGGGAAATAACTCTTTTCTATTTTTCTCTAAGTGATATATCTAAATGCCATAATTTTTTTAATGTGAACAATTTTTTCTTTTTTTTAATTAATTTTAGTTTTCTGACATAGTAAACAATAAAATTTAAATAGACAAACAAGTATCCATCCACGTATATTTAATTAATTTAAATAATGTGTTTTTCAGATGATAATTTCAGCCTTTGGTTTTTATTACCTTACATCTTAAATAGTATGGATACATACATATTTTATTTATTTTTTGATGAAATTCAAGTCCAATAAGTAAAAAAAAGTTCAGTTTTTTAACTTTGAACCCATGATTTTATAGGTACAGAGTTACCGTTGTTGACAATGATTTGTCAATGAATATAGAAAAATAAAATTTGACCAAAATCTTGACCATGTCCCTTTAAAGCACAAAGATAACCATTGAAGGGTGGTGAAAGTTATCTGTATTCAGACACTTACAATGTAAGTGGACATCGCTTGACATAAGAACTTACAACATTTGTCTATGAAATCATTAAATGCTTGTCACACGTGTATATCAATTATGTGTCATTGTCTATTACAGATTAACTCCCAGTGTAAATCGCGTCCATTTTAAGCTGGATGGACTTAGGCAATGTAGATACAAAGTATTTTGTCTAAGGACACAACCTCAAGTGACCACAATGGGGCTTGAACCAGAAACATTTAACCTACTGGCCCAACGTCTATAATTATGACTGGGCCATGCGCTCAAAGTTCATTATAGTACATCTTCACAGAAAAACAAAAGGTTTAACGACCCGCTCCTTTCCTCTCTCTTGGGAGGAGAGGAGTGGATTGTAATCTTGGCTAGCAAAGATCAATATAGAGGGACAGATGAATAAATTCTAGGGATCATCCGTTGGCAATGTCTAACAGATTAATCTGTTGGAATGGTGTAACCGCTTACAAAACCAGTAATCGGTTAGTTGTATAAAATATAAATAAGTATATTTTAAAACAACAATAAATTCATTTCAAAATTTGATTTTATGTTTTACAAGATTTTGATCAAGTTAAACTGGAGACAGCCAAGGCTGAGATCAGAAAGGAAAATTGGTAAGCGGATGTTAATTATTATAATAATATTAATAATGACTATTAAAACAATATGTCGATTCCCTACCTTTTAAGCTTCTATTTGATTATCAATAATCGCCGTGAAGAATTTTTACAATTGTTATTTATAGTAATACTTTTTATATATGTGTCTTACATTTTGTTATTTAATAGGACATTGATTTTATTTTGTTACAGACAGCAAAACCTCATGTCTAGATATAAATTTACACATAATGTACATTACGATCATAAATGATGATAACAAGAAATTTGTCATAGAGCTTTGATGTCAGATGACCACTTGTAATTTGCTTCTGTTCATTTGATAAAATGAAATGACTACGATACGATATGGTGGATATAGAAATTATTTCACAGTTGTTTTAGATTTATGCCTGAAAATTATCATGACAAATAATATTGTCATATGATATTATGTCTTGTAAACATAAGTCATTTGTATTTTTGTGGCATGGATGAAAGTAAAAAAAAACAAAAAAACCGCGTACTTTACAAAAAATTTGTTCATCTTCACAAACCATGGGTTTGCTATTCTTTCTACTCCAAACCCTTGGCTACCGAAGACAAAATTTATGTATTTTGAGTTGATACGAGTAACCGGTCGATCGGTCGAAACGAATTGCGATTAACTGGTATCAATTGTATATACTCATCCTTAATAAAGTCAAAGAGATCTGGTAAACAGAGGAACACATTGACAGTTTCATCGGTAAACATAGTCAAAGCTAGGTTATTTCATATTTTGACTTAGAAATACCGATGTATGCAATGCTAAAGATTCTAAATCAGTGACAAATGTTCAGAATTTTTTTTTAGAACTAAAGTAAACCACAGGCACCTGAATTTTTATCAATCAGTCGCTTAATAAGTCATATATCGAAAAATTCTACCCCTACTATATATAAATATAGTAGGGGTAGAATTACTGATTGATAAAAATTCAGGTGCCTGTGAGTAAACAGACTTAATCATATGAATTATGAAAATGAAATTACGATGAAGTTCCATTGTGCATAGATATAAAAGGAAAATAATCTTAAATTTACCTCTTTCTCTCGCAGCTATCATGATTAGCGGCTTCTTTGGAACGTCTTGTGGCATATCCACTTTGTTGAATATTCAAGATTCTCAAATTATTGATGATGTTGGCTTGATTTGTTGATTGTTCAGTTGTACGAATAACAGACGATTTTTGGTGTGATTCTCAAGAGACTTCTGGTCAGCAAAGGCAAGAAAATAAGGCTTTTTTCAAAGATTTGCTCAAATCGATTCGATTTGTGGCGGGTATGGATACTTGGCAGCAGTATCTATGGTTACTAATGTCTCAGTCCCAAAGACGCTTCGTTTTGTGATAATAGATCGGGTTCGAGAGCCAAGATCATGTGACAGGCCTGTGGGTGACGTTTGGTAAGTTCTAAGAACGAGGAATTAACATTTACGATGTATATCGGTATATATATAGTGAATGCTACTTGTGTTATTGAATGTATTTGTTGTTTTGCATATACATAGATAAAAGAAATGCTAACATTTCAAATAACATAACAAAAGACAAGGAAGTAGTCGCATTTTTATTATTGTTTACAAGATGTCGTTCTTATCACAGGGGCTTGTGTAGGGGAAAAAAAAGCATCGTTAAAAAAGTGGGTACAATGTACCTGGAAGGAAAAATAACATATCTTTCCTTCGAGAAACACACTTTTTAACGATGTTTTTTTCTACACAAGCCTTTGTGGTTCTTATAGGTTAATGTAAAATTGCCCAAATAGGGTATATAATAGTCCAATATGGGATAAAATACACGAATAGAAATATAGATTTATAGAAATATAGATTTCATTGCAAAATACAGATCAATAGCCACACATAATGTGATTATTCATAGTACAATATTGTGACTTTATTGATACTATAATGATTGTAGATTTACAGATATTTTGTTTGATCTCCAATTATAATCCATCTAAGTTATTGTATTGTCACTTTTGGACTATCTTTAATAAAAATACATACTGTGAATTCCTTATTTTACGTGAGTACTTAATTTCGCGATTCCGCTGTTTTGTGTCAAATCGCGAAAAATATATAAAATCGCGATCACCAATTTTTTGTTAACATTTCCTATAGTTCAAAACTTTCAAAAAAATAAAAGCGAGATTTAAAAATGCGGGAGGGTTGCTGCTCGCGATTTTATGCGAAAATGAATTCCTCACGTTTAATTAGGAATCTACAGTACCTGTGAAAGAAGTACATAAAATTGATGATATCGATACATTATCATTTTTCACTTGAGAAAAGAATTAACATGATTGAAAACATATTTCTTATGGATATTTTCAATGTATAATGGGATATGTTGACAATTTGTCTTATTCAGACGTCTCTGGAATACCTTGCTCATTTTTTTTTCGCAACTTTTACCATTCGGGTATTTTCAATGTCTGTTGCATTTCAGAATCCCTGAAGTGGTCATACTTTTTAACCATGTATTGAAACCTGAAAAACTAGAGCAGGAGCTTCAAAAGAAAAATCTTTGAATTTTTCCAAACATGAACTTTTGAATGAACTTAGTTTGAACTCTGAGGTGTTTATAAATATTGAGTTAATAAGCAAAATGTGAATTGAGGTTATCTTGTTACAGATAGAGTATAATAACACATATCGGAAATTGGTCTTCATCTGTTGCATTTGATTCGTCTAACATGTTGCATTTCTCATGATTATATATACTGTCAAGAAGCAAACATGTGTATAACATGATGTATTGTAACATTCCAGGAAAAATATGTTGAATAAAACTTGTCCCATCCAAAGTTCAAAATGACAGAATCCACAATTGCCAACTCGCAAGAGTACCAAAGTTTTCGTAGCTCAGTGCCTCTGAAAACTGTAAGTATATACAAAAAGCCATTATATCTCATTGCACAAATTAAAAAAAATGCATCCCAGAAATTGATTGATCGAATCTAACAAGGTTCAATGTTGTTCCTATTCTGCAGTAGTTTTATCAAAGATTAAATTCTTTCAGTATATTGTTGATGATGATGAAAGTAAGGAGTGGAAGTTATATGACGCTGGGCCCAAACAAGTCAAGTGTCCTTTGGTTTGCTTCCCCCCAGCCAGTGGAACAGCTGATGTCTTCTATAAACAAGTTCTGGCACTTTCAGCTGTTGGATTTAGGGTTATATCTGTAAGGGTTACATTTGTTTAAAGTTAACTATAGTTATTTAATTTTATTGGTTCTTAATTATGTAAATGATTGCTGAATCATGTAACTTTTGTTATACATGTACTTAATATGTTAATGATAGTATGTATACTTTGTTATGTTTTTGTAGGTTGAGTACCCAGTGTACTGGACAATGAGGGAGTTTTGTGAAGGGTTCAGAAAACTTTTAGACCATTTGCAACTAGACAAGGTGACTTAAACATTTGTAGAAAAAGCATCCTACCTACTTGTTTTCCCTACCGTTTAACAAATTGATCACAATTAATTTGGAGGTGTCATACCTCCCTAATATTTTGTAGTGCCAAGTCTAAGTACACATGTACTTCAGCAATGATTGTGTTACATATTTCAGATTTTCTTTTCTTTGTAAAAGTTTAGTGAAATTTAGATAATAATGAAAATAAAATATCATTTTTTTTTTCAGATTCATATATTTGGAACTTCATTAGGGGGATTTCTTGCCCAGAAGTTTGCAGAGTATACACATCGGTCTCCAAGAGTTGTCTCCCTTATTTTGTGCAATGCCTTCTATGACACAACCATTTTCAATCAAACAAATTCAGCTCCAACGTAAGAGAGAGAGAGAGAGAGAGAGAGAGAGAGAGAGAGAGAGAGAGAGAGAGAGAGAGAGAGAGAGAGAGAAAGAGAGAGAGAAAGAGAGAGAGAGAGCATTTTCTAAATGCATGATACAAAAATTGAGAAAAAAAATTGGTACTGAAATAAATGAATGTTTGTTAACAGAGATGTAAACTCAAAGTGTTCATACTCTTTTCAATTTTTTTTTACTAGGTTTTGGATGATGCCAGCTTTGGTTCTCAAGAAAATGGTGATGGGAAATTTTGATAGAGGCTTCAACGACAGTGATATCTGTGACTCCATCGATTTTCTAGTTGAAAGAGTAATTATATTTTCATTGGCCTCAGTAGCATCATTTAGTTTAAAAGATATATCTTTATATTACATTTTGTTTAAGTTAACTCAAGATTCAATTACGAATTAATCATAATACATCTGCAAATATGGTTCCATATATGAACCTGTAGAATAACAAAAACGTTCAATTCTGTGTGAACTTTTTAGAGATATCACAATGACCACCACATGCGCTTTAGCTTAATTAACCTTTTTTGGTTGCATTATTGCAAACATAAAACACATGTTATGAATTTCAAAGGATTTGCCTTTTTTGAATGTAAATATAAATAATGAACCGCAATTTTAAAAAGTTCTTTGTGATATGAACTTGGTTTGTACACGATCAGATCATAATAATTTAAGAAGCCTTTTGGGCTTCACAGGATTTGATCATGTGACTGACCAAGTTCATATCATGATGAACTTTTTAACATGCTGTTTTTTTTTCTTAAAGAAAATTTCAATGTGTAATCTAATTTGGTTTTTTATTGTAGCTTGATGGCTTGAGTCAGTCTGAACTAGCCTCAAGGTTAACCCTAAATTGTATGAACTGTTATGTTGAACCTCAAAAGCTCCAAGGAGTAGATGTGACCATTATGGATGTAAGTAATTTAAAGTTTATATTATAAATACATGTATTCCATATTAATGTATGTTTGTGTACATGTATCTTTAGATTGATGTTAACTAAGTTAACAAGACAATGTTAATTAAAAGTTTTTCTAAGTGAGATTTATTCATGTAATAGCTTTTTAGAACACTGATCATGCGCCACCAGGATTTTTGTTCTTTATACGATAATCATACTCTTCATATACATGTATGTGGTTTGTTTGTAGGTGTTTGATGATTGTGCATTGTCTTATGCTGTAAGAGAGGAAATGTATAAATGTTACCCAGATGCCAAGCGTGCTCATCTTAAGTCGGGTGGGAACTTTCCATATCTGAGTAGGAGTGCAGAAGTTAATATATTCATTCAGGTAAACAAATTTTATTGGTACAGTCCTATTTACTGTATACAAGGAAATATTCACCCCCATTTTATTTTGGCCATTTTTGCCCTCGTTGTCAGCGGGCGAACATAAGACTTGGCGAATTCGGATGTCTCAAATTATCTCCCTTTAAACACAACTGTGTCTGGGCGAATTCAAAAAGGGGCAAAACTTTTTCCAAGTGTAGAAAGGAGAAAATTACATGGGGTGAAAATAACCCTGCAGACAGTAATTAGACATTTACATGTAGCAATTTACATATATTGAATTTGTATGAAAAATGTTGATATCTACCAGTGGTACTTTACATGGCAAATTGTTAAAATAGTTCATATAGAACTTGATACCAGATTGCTAATCTGCTAGTTCATATATTTGATACTATTTTATTTCAATTCAAGAAGGGAATTACCGGTACTGTATATGTACCATTTAAGAATTAATGTTTATGAATAGAAGATATGTTTCAATTTTAGATATTTTTTCATGTCTTACCAATAGAATAAATTCAACACAATTAAATTCTCTAAAAAAAACCCAGTTTAATATTTAATCAATGTCTTTAAATTGACTTAAAAGAATCATTTACTATGAAAAGAAGTAGAATGCCTTCAGTATACATGTATTTTCTTTTGTGTGATTTCTTTTTAGATTCATCTAAAGAAGTACGATGGAACAGGTGAAAGTGCAAAGCAGAATACAGAAACAGAAAGTAACAATTCAGATACTACATAAAGTTTACAAATGGCCTGCATAGAAGAGAAATCAGTGCAGCATCCATTTCTTGTACAGAAGAGATTATTATCAGAGAACTCTGAAATTTTGGAATATTGAAATGTAACTGTTATATCTTCCCATATAATGGTGTATAGTATGTGTGCTTTTGTAAGACATTTGTTAAATGCTTTGAATGTCAAAACAATTCAAAAGAATGTCATCACAATTTCAAAGAATTGACTATAAATTGGCTATTTTGAAGAGCTCGATTTGTGTCAAAGTAAATAAAAGTAAGGTATATAAGTCCCGCATTTGATGAACAAAGAAAGGACGGCTGTTTTAAGGAGTACCGTAGTATGAATTCAAACAGGATATGATATAACAGGTTCTCATATAAATACATATTCTATTTGTTGTGAATTGTGATATTAAAAATTTGTACTAGTGAACAATGTGATTTTTATGCAGTCATCTTATATGATAATCATTTTTGCTATATTCAAAACAGTTGTTAACAGGTCACACAGTCATCGTCAATTACCCATGCATGCAATTGCAAGTACAAGTATAACGTACTATGTATCAATATGTAAAAATTGATATTCTAAATATTCCCTCAAGAATTGAGGCAATATATGCCAATCTAGTTCAAGCTTACGTATATGTATGTAAGTGTCAACAGGGTACTTGTTCTCTAAGAAATGATAATGCAAAAAGATCATAGTTGATAAAATTAAGTAGACATTTTCTGGTGATGTATTTAATAAATACCAATACCTTTAATCCACAACAAAACGCAACAACAAAACCTTTGCCCACATAAAATGGATATCTTTTTATTTTATTCATGGCATTACAACCCTGTTTCTCTGCTTTTTATGTGCATATATAAAAGTTTTCTTGATCAGATGTGCTCAATATTTTGTTGTACTTTCAAGATTTTTTTTCTTCACAAAGGAATTTGTATACTTTATACAGGGAAAGATTCGCCCCCGTTTTATTTTCGCTCCTTTCGCCTTTATTGTCATCTTGCGAATTTAGATTGAATACTCATGGGCGAAGTTCATTGTTTCAAATCAAATCTTTCTAAAGAAACTGTCTAGGTGAATTCAAGACAGGGTGAAACTGCTCGCAAGTGTAGAGGGGTGAAAATAACCTTGTGTACAGTATATTTATGCCTGATGACTTTTAAATTGAAGACAGTTTTTTTTTTGAGATATCAAAGGCAAAGTCCAGATATGTTAAAGAACTTGTAGAGAAATGCTTTGTGTCTGTTACACATGAAATACATGCACCATTATGTTTAAATGAGGGGACTTAAACCATTCTTTTATATTATTGTAACATGTAATATTGTGTTATGATATTGCTTTATAAATAATTGTGTTATTTGTTACATGAGTTATCATGATTGTATATAAATAGAATATCAAAATTACATGTTGTAATTACTGAGGTTATTCTCATAGTGTTCCCTGAATCACACATAGAGTGTTAACCTGAACACAACTTGGGAAAGGCATTATTTCCCATATTTCTCTTTCTTAAGCTGCTCACAAAACAGTCCTAATAATTTTGCTGTACAGGTCTCACCTGTGTGGACATGCATCTTGCATTGCAATTATCTATGCACTTATTTTAAGCCAGGAGTAAAGTAACATCACAGAATGAGGCAATGTATTTTACAAAGAGAAAATGCAGATTAAAGAAGGAAAAAAGTGTAAAATCAAAGACAATGTAAGGAATGTACTACATGAGTAACATGACATACCATATGAGCTTCAGAAGTGCAAGTGCTGGTGCCTAATTATAAGTCAAGTTCAGCTTTGTGTGTTTTCAGTATAATTTTTTTTTTTGGAGGGGGGAGGGGTACAATTTTTTTTTCATCTTTGAAGAGGGAATTGGGAGTCATTTTAGCTCAGCTAGACAAATTATGTGGAGCTGAAACAGTATATTCAGGAGTCTGCAACAAATGTTCATGTCTTGTAATAAGTATAAATTTATGGCCTATATAGACTATAGTTGAATGGATTCAAAGTACTGTTTAGATGCTGGATGAAATATGTTTTGGTAAATGAATACAGTAGGTTTCAGGAGCAGATAAAAAAAATTTTGAAACAAGTCTCAGAAACTCTTATTACCTATGAAACCAAAATTGCAGAGATATTTCATCTGTGGATAGACATTTGTAATGTCAGTCATGCTTCAGATTTTCCGGACCCAAAGATAAGTAAACTAGAAAAAAGTATTCAGAGCAGGTCCTATAGTAATTATAGTACATGCATGTAGCTATGTTTCCTTATGTAAAAAAAAAAAGACCTTTGATTCATTCATACATATTGAACTATAATGCCGGTATTAAATCATCCTATGATGAACATAGTACTAATGTATATACATGCAATTGGTCCTGGGTGTACAATTTAAACGACTGATTATCAATATTCTTGCATATCAAAAACACTTCTGTCTTGTTATAGGTATGCTAGAAGAAGAGTTTGTTTTTTAAATTAGCACATGTATGTCCAGGTATGTCCTCCTATATTAAACTTCGAACCCCCATCACCCCTTGAGGTGTTCTAATTTTTCATATTATATTGATCCAAACTATTAATATTGATATTAATATAAATATTGATTTAAACTCTTTCATACATCAAAGGAACAAATTGTTAGACTCGAAGTAATAATTTTAAATAATTATAGAATGAAACCTGTTTTGACAAGTCTTCATAAAAAATTGGCATTTATGAAGCAGTGGTTCTTGAGAAGTATATGTTTATATCATAACCATCCCAGTTCTGATTTTATGGCATGTTTTAGTATAAGGTAAAAAGAAACGGCGGAGCGGTAAGATTGATAATTTTTATTCAGTCACCTCTAAATTTAAACAAAGGCGGTTTGTAAGAATAGATAGGAAAGTTAGTTTTCTTGCCCAGTTTCCGTAATTGGGGCTTCTCTCTGTTAGGTACAGTTCGATTACTATGATCCAAAATTCTATCGCACACAGTTAAATATGGCCTGCCTTTGATTAACCTTCTCCACAAGATTTTTTTCTGAGACACGCTGGACAATCTGGCTTCTAATCCAAACTTGTGAATTCTCTTCCAGGCACTGAATCTGTACCTGTAGTACTGGTATCTGATTTTCTTGTTAGGATTCACAGGTTGTTTGAGGTATCGCACCTGCTGTAGGTTAGCACTGGGTGGTACACTCAGTAGACTGTTGTGCCTCGAACACGAGTTGGCTTCACCCAGAAGGTTTCCAAACATGCTGGATGTGGATAATGACTGTAAGTTTCGACAATGGGTTGTATTGATAGTTCCCTGTTTCATTATAGTTCGATTCTGGATGCCAAGCACAGCTTTTCTGCATGTTGAAAGAACAGTTCTGCAATTAAAAAATACATTTTTATAAAAAATTATAAGTATTATTGAAAAACAAATTTTTGCATTTGCAAATGAAAAGTAAACCATTACTCATACATCCCAGCCCATGCCCCCAAAAATTTGAGAACAAGAATATATATCCTAGGAAAATTATAATGTTAAAAAAATGGTCAAATCTCATTTTATTTGACATAATGTGCTGATTATTTAATGAAAATAACAGTTTGGCTAAATCTCTTCCCATTATTAAAAGGCCTAGGGGCCACATTGCTTACCTGAGCAACAATGTCCATTACTTTAGCAGCTTTATTAAGTCAATAACAATCAAAGTACTGAAGTACAGAAAGATGGGCTCTTTTGATGTGACTAACAGTTATTCATTTGACGTGCGTCCTGAGTAAAATATGCACTAATTTTGCTCAGGATGCATGGTTTCATTATACAGGTGACTCTCGATGGCTCGAAGTCCAAGGGACCCAGGAAAAACTCTGAGGGATCAAGAGTTTGAGTTTTTAAGAGTTCGAAATTTTCTGAGTTGACCAATGGGTTTTAAATTTAGTCTTACTGGGTGTTGATATTCAGCCATCTACTTTAGTGTTAACCTTACGCATGTGCTTTAACAAGGTCCCCCCCCCCCCCCATGTTGAACATACAGATGATGTTTTAAGAACTAAATAGAAACAAATGTTGGATAATTTTTAAGTCATGATAGTTTTTTTTTATTTTATTCATCTTATTATGATCTAATTCTTAAGTGCCATGAGTACTAAATATTGGACTGCAAGACGTCTTGTCATAAACTTGATAACTGTATGGGTTCACCACAAGCTGTAAGAACTGGTGATTTTAAGCAATAATCGTTATAATGACAATGATGCCGATACATGTATGCATAATTTCTGAGGATAAAAATTCATTAAACTTTGACTTTCCCTCAAAAGTATCTTTTTTTTTCACTACGTCTCCCAATTATCATAAGACGGTTGATGTTGATTATAGATTAGGCAACAGTATGGTCAGTAAATTAAGCAATCAATTATCACCTTGCAGGACAAGTGTCGCCTAAATAAACATCCCCTTACACTGGTCAAGCGACTAACGCCGGAGCCATAAAAATGACCAAGTATAGGTATTAATAAGGTAATGCTTGCATATATACAACTACTTTGATGTACCGGTAGTGAGAGTAATGAGACTGCAATTTGACTTCGAGGGATCAAGGGTTTCAAGAGATCCAGAGTTCAAGAAATCAAGAGTAAATTTGCTTAGTTATGTAGGGAAAGAAATTGGGACAGGAGACTCACTTCCAGCTATCAAGAATTTCAAGTGATCAAAGTTCGAGTTACCTAGTGTATGTGCATCCCAAAGGATTCAATAAATTAAGAAATACACATACCCTGGTATGTACATTTTCTCGCTATGAAATTCAAACACATCATTCCTTTCTTTACCTACTAACTAGATGCCAATGTCCTAAACAGAAGAAGAAAAAAAAAACCGCTACGAAAGCCAAAATCTCATTAGTCAACACTTTGTTCAATATGACACACACACACACACACACATATATATATATATATATATATATATATATATATATATATATATATATATATATATATATATATATATATATATATATATATATATATATATATATATATATATATATATATAAAACACCTAGCTGTCAGGTAACTGCTACTAGGTGTCATAACAGTATTTCACTGAAGGTTCACGTCAAAACATGGCTGAGCCAAAATAATTCCCAAATTTTCCTTTGAATTCGGGGCGTTTCCGCACGCGACAGGAGCTGATTTTTTTTATGAGTTGAAAAACAATGTGTAAGAGGTCTAACAATCCCATTTTTGTAATAATGCGAGGTCATTTGAATTTTTGATGCGTGTTTCCGGAGAGGGGTGAAAAGGCCCGGGCTTGATTTTCAAGCACATGTGTAAATTCGAGGTAAACAAAGTCTCACGCCTTGCTGGATGCACGTGTGTATTTTGCTAGAAAATTGTAAATGAAGCGTTGTTTAAAAAGATGTCAAGAGGATTTTTTCCAGAAGTTCGTTTTGAATTTTTAATCTGTATGTAAAGTTGTGCAATTTTGGTAAGAATATAAGAGTAAAATTTAATACTGTAGTGACACCTGCAATCTTGAGCGCAACTGAAGAGGAAATTCAAACTACAGTAAGGCATGCAATAACTAGCCTAACAGCCAAGTTGCAGGTAAATGCTTATTGCTGGCATACCACAGTTATCAGTCATACTAATTCATCAATGAAAATAAGTTATGAGTAAAATTTTTCATAAATCAATGAGAATATTTACCTTGCACTTTGAAAAAGGGGTATCGCCAGCATTTTCTCTGAAGATGTCCGGTCAGTTTTGAATCGTACTTTAAATTATTCGACATGACTTTCATTATATAATTTTTATAGAATTGATGGATTTTTCTGAAAAAACCATACACCTAACCAACAATGAGAAATTGTTTGAAATCCCAAAGGAATGAAAATATTCATCCTAACTGATGATGATATAATTACGAGTATCCCGAGTACAGCTTTGTGTTTTAAAGGAAAGCAAGTTCCGGTTTTTTTGTTTTCCTTGGTTGCAGGCACTTTTCATCCATCTCTTCCTTAAATCGAGGTAATTGTGTCATTTTGTTAAAAAAAAAATGATTTTTCTTGTGGTAACAGCTGACTGTCAGTTCCAACTAGTCTCATATTTGAAGAAGTGGGGTTGAATTTAATATCCTAAATTTTAGACTACAAATCATGATGAAATTTTTTTTATCCTTGGAACATGTTAATAGTTCTTATGCTCAGCGTCCAGACAAAATACACATGTGACGGAATGGGAGTCAGTTCTAGGGATTGGTCATGGCTCAGAATACAAAGGGATAGGAGAAATAATGACAGACCAGTCAGGGTTGTAAACCTATACCCCCTTTATCTATCTCTAGTCAGGTACTCTTCCAATTAAGATATCTGGTGCTAGGGATGAGCTGGTCTGACTTACACACAAAATTTATTCCATATATATCTGTATAAAATTTGCAATATCTTTGTTCATCATAAATATAAACAGTTCAGAGTGTTTCTGCCCCCCCCCCCCCCCCCCCCCCCCCCCCCCGTGACCGAAAAAATCGCAATATCTTTGGGATTTTTGGTAAAGGTGCTAAATTGTTATCCGGAAAATTTCCTTCACATACTTTATATATATTTTTCAAATGAATTTTGTTGTATGGAATAACTCTGTTTTCAATGATTTAATTCATTGTAAATATAATATGCCAAAATTGACTTTTTTAATAAAATCACAGTAAAATGTTTAGCAATGAAAGCAGAATGATAACATGACCACATAAAAGTTCACCACATGTCACACAATTTTTAAGCAGTAAATGTCAATCTTTTTACAGTTGGAGAAAAGCAGAATGCATAGCAATGAGCAGTTGCTGTCGAAATGGAAGATCAAGGAAAATAGGCCCAGGAAGTGATAGCAATAATGGCATCATTGAAATCAGACCTAAAAGACATTTAAGAATTCAACATTTAAATGCTAGACCAAGGGACAGTGCTCTAGAGGAGGAACTTCATGTATGCTAGAGATATATATACATAGCATAAATGCTAATATGATAATAGAACAGATTCATACATTAAAATGCAATATTAATATAAAAAAAAAATAAAACATTAGCTGTACTATTTACAAATATACATGTATCAGTATGTACTAAATGTCTTTTATTTTTTTTTCAGTTGTTTCTAAGAAATCATAATATTTCACATAATGGAAGACTCAGATCTGATGTTAATAAGAAGATTCCAAGGAAATCTGATAAAGCTGGCCCCACAAATGATCACATTGAAACAAACCACCCTCATATGGCAAAGAGTCCGGAAGAAAAAAACATTTCAAGTCGTCCATCATCTTTCACTGCAAATTTAACCTATGACACAGATCCTTCTAGACCTTCACACTCAAGAAGTTCTGTTGGAGGGGAGACTATTACATCATCCTCAAATGTAGAGGTTTCCATGAATCCAAGGGGCAATGAAGATGGTTTTATGTCGGAAATCGAAGAAAAAGACGAATTATCTCTTGCCACTTCTCGATCTTTAAAAAGTGCCATTTCTGAATCTGTTAAAAATGTTGAAACAGGAACAATTAAAAATAATCCTGCCAAGCCGGACCCTGGAGTTGTGTTATTTTTTATCCATGGAGTAGGAGGTTCTTCTGACATATGGAAGCCACAGATGGACTACTTTGCCGGGTTAGGATATGAAATAGTTTGTCCTGATATGATCGGGCATGGTTTAAGTTACGCACCTGATGATAAAAAGAGTTACCACTTTAAGGAGATTTTACGTGACATGGAGGCGATGTTTGATATGTATTGTAAAAGAAGCAATATTATCATAGGCCATTCATATGGGTAAGCATATGTAATGATATTTGTGTTATCATGTATATAAACCTGTGAACCATGAATTTACTTGCTATTCAACCATGCATGATTAAATTAATGTAAAGACTGCATAATATAATGTGATCCTTGTCTTTTTTAGATGCACGTAACATATATTAATTATTTTAATTAAGCTATGTTTTTTTTATGGTTGATTCAAGACTTATAAGGAAATTCATTGTACATTTATTAATATGTAGAGTTTTACATGGCTATATATATATTATAACAAATAAATCTAGTCCTGTATCAAAGATAATATTTCTGCTTTAAGGATAAAGCTTATTTCTTTTTAAGACTTAAAAATACATATATTTTTGTTTAGATGTGCTTTTGCCACAGTATTAGCCAGACAGAGAGCAAAACGTGTGACCAAACTGATTTTGGTCAGTGGTGGAGGGCCTGTTCCTCTGGCCCCACAGCCTGGCGTTTTCTCCTTGCCCCTGTGCATGTTAGCATGTATGAAGCCATGCATTACTTGTCTATTCACAAGGTGAGAACTATTGTACATGTTTATACCTAAAGACTAATTGCAATTAAATTCAATTTTAATATATACCATATTATCCTTTAAAGAGGTTATAGCTTTAATGTCTCCTTGTCTCTCTAGAGGTGCTTTCTACAACAACCCTAAACTGTCAGTGGATAAAGAGAAAGCCTTTGACATCCCCTCATATGTGCTGGATTATATCATGAATGGACAATGGTGGCTAGATGGAGATGATTTGTATCACAGTTGTATAAGCATGCCCACCTTACTTATCTGGGGCAGGCATGATAAGTTTGTTTCTCTGGCAGAGGAGGAAGCTATGAACAAGGTCAGCAATAAGCCTCAAAACCTTAAAGACTCAATCGAAATCAATTTATAAATGCAAATTTTTCATAATTTTTTTTATGTTTTAATTAACTCAGTATATTGGTCAGGAATACTGAGAAATATAAGAAGCTAGGTTGAAAATTTATTGGTTTCATGATATTTTTGCATTTCTGAACATTTCATGAGACTAAATATATGAACAAATATGTCTTAACTCAACCCAGAAATGTTGGTTTTTCATGAGCTTATGTAATTAAGTCTTGTAAATGGTCCTTTTTTTATTTTGTATAAATAATATGTAATGTCGATTTATTTTGATAGATTATTGTGAATTGCCAACTGGAGATAGTTGAGGAAACCGGTCATATGGTAATGATGGAAGCACCAGATCATTTCAATAGCATACTAAGTCTTTTTATAACCCGGGGTATAACAAAACCTTCTGCAAATTATCGAGATGAAGAAGAAGATAGGTCCAATAATTCTCCTGGTGATGCTACTTTTCGGTCAGAAAAGGACAAGACCACAAGGACGAACAGTCCATGGTTTTCACCAAGGAAGAAACGGCCAGACAGTAGCAAGAGTAGCAAGTCCATAAGCTCAATCAAGTCTAGTAAATCTCGCAAGTCCATGCCTAAGGGAGTGCTCACACACAGTTTGCTGTGAGCTCTTAAATCATGTTTCACTCGCCGTGAGTTGAAATTTTTGCAATCTTTAAATTTTTTGATTGAATCACTTGTATTTGCTAATTTGCCTGTGATTATACTTTTAAAAGGGTTATGCAGTTATTTTTACACATTCAATTCAGAATCATGTGATATTTAACTTAACAATCAACTGTCTCAGTCTTTCCCATGACAGGTTATTGCAATCTTTGTGTTGTAACCATGATTGTATATATGTTACATGTTAAGTATTGCAGCTAGTTTTTGTTCACTTATGAAAATACCTATACATGTAATGTTACCCTTATAGATCTGAAAAAACTGTTAATCAATACATTGATTGAATTATATGTAGCTAGGTAATTTCAAAATATTGAAAAGAAATATTTTTTTTGCTTCCCCTTAAATTATATACATATTGTATGTTGACAAAAATGAAATCTGGGTTAATTATCTTTTCAGAATTGAAAAATTGAAAATGATATCGACCTTCCATATCATGTATATTTGATTAAATCCTCATGTATTTGAATAAATGTATTTTATTCTTCATTCAAGATCATCATGTAAAGTTACATGCAATGTTTTCTTTCTTTTTTTATAAGGTTATAATTCTATTATCATGTATGTTGTTATTGCACGTTTTTTGAAAGAAAAAAAAATCATATTGTGTGAATCGTTCAGTACAATGCATGACTTGAGAATGCATGATCACTGAGTATATTTTTAATTAAAGAAGACCGATGAATTAAAAATATAGAGAAATGGATGCAAGCTTTTCAATCAATTGGTGACTGTGATAGTAGTGACAATGGAATATACATTTTCCTCTGTTAATCAGAGAATGCACTTGATTCCTTTCTTCATACAATATGTTTTTTCTGATGTTAATTTGTCCATGACTAAAATAAGTTACTTTTAATTTGTTTCAGAATTTTAAGGGTTTTCTGTTTTGATTTTGAATTTGTTGTAAAGTGGCTTGATAGCACTTGAATTTCTTTCTCAAATCTGCAGAAATTGACTTGATTATGAACGATACCATGGAGCATAGGCATACACAGTACATGTTTGAATATACATTAAATAGGCAAAAATAAGCTTTTTTATTTATAAATTAAAGACATGATTTTCAAAATTTATTTT
Organism: Magallana gigas; assembly: GCF_963853765.1. Taxonomy (NCBI): domain Eukaryota; kingdom Metazoa; phylum Mollusca; class Bivalvia; order Ostreida; family Ostreidae; genus Magallana; species Magallana gigas. Next base: position 30,334,983 of record NC_088858.1, on the reverse strand, counting down.
AGAAAATATGAACAAAATCTTCAGGTGGATTTGAGAATGGGATTTACTGTTCACAAGCCAGGTACACTAACCCCTGAGATATGATGATACATGTATTAATTCAAACATAAAAAGTATAAGCCATATCTTTAGTAAGCTAAGTTAAATATCAACATTTGAAATGTTTTTTGAGTCTGTCCATTCTTTACTCTCAAATTTTGGTCTAAAAGTTGAATTGTTTAAATTTCTTCTTTATGTTTTTAGAGGAAAACTTAAGTATAAATTTCATATATGTTCATTCTTACTTCCAACTTTCATCTGTAAGAAAAACATTTCTTTCATGAAATGGCTTAAAAATAACTCTATTTTATATAAGAATTTATTGTAATAGTAACTTACATGTGATAACATATGGTTGTGCTGGATTTCTTGCAATCTATTCTTAAAAAATGTACTTATTTGTTATATTATTGTTATGCATTTACATATAACTGTATTATTATCAGTCACGAAGTCTGCAAAATTTTAATTGTAAAACAGTTTAACACTAGTCTACCGTTATAAAAGAGTAATTTTACAAATTATGTACATTATTTGTACCACACATTTGTTCAACAAACTAATTTTTTGCAAGCACTCGTCTGTTATTTCTTAATCATTTCTTCTATGTCGTTAATAAAAATGAAAACAAACTTGCATCTTATTTGTTTAGGGCAAAAACTCGTTATTTTTTACAAAGAAGATGAGGGAATAAGATGGCGCAAATGCCCATTGCGGTTTAGTCGTGAAATACAATTTTGAATTTATTTTTTCCCAATTAAATCTATTCAAATATATTACAATACGAGTTTGCCAAAGCACAATTTCTAACTATATTCAGTTTTTAATATATTTAACAAAAAATAAGAAAAAAATATTGCCTAAAATTTTGGTAGTATCGAACCCATACCATAAAAACCCTAGATTTATAAGGTTAGCTAATGTCAGGTACTCTAACCACTGAGCCATTTCAGACACAACAAAGAAGGCCCTTTAAATATTATGTGTCACTTTGGCTACGAATTTACGGACTTGCATTATTTTTTCAAAACGTTCAATTGTTTGGATACAAAATATTATTTTTAATGTATAGTGGGTCATCTCTCCACGGTTTTGTTGATTGAAATCGGTTTGTTTTCCATTAGACCTTAATTATACTATGAGAAAAATATGGAGCCCAGACCCACTCTATAAAAGAAAATGCCTTAAAGTTATAAAAAATGACACTATTTGCAGGTTTTGATACGTATACGCCTGTTTGAGTCAACATATTCCAAGTACTGAACATATTTATAGGTTTAAAATCAATGATATGTTAAATATATATTGTTTTAAATGATTTTTTTTTTAAAAATAAGATTTATTGATATTTTAATTTTTCAATAGCTTGTCCGACCATGTATGGGCATTTTACACGCCTTATTCACCCATCTTCTTTATTCCTGTTGGCAGAATTAATAAGAGTAAAAAATGCATATTTTCCCCACCACTCAGTAATGCATACTGCTCTGAAAACACCTTAAAGTCTCCATTTCCTAGCCCACTCTCCTTTGCCAGAGCATATTTTCTGTCTTTTGTAAAGTTGGATTCAAACTTCATCCATAAAGTGCCCACAGGTAGAGAATGCAGTCTTCTAACCACAAAGAACACAATAAAAAAGGCATATCTGTATACATGTATATTAACATTTTTCTAGAGTCTTTGTCTATGATAACACCATAAATCATTTTTGAAATGTGTAGTCCAATACATTTCATCGATGACTATTTGAATATTCAATCGCACAACTGCTGAAAATTATATAAAATATAAGCAATAGGGAATCATTCTTCGAATATTATGAGGTTCAAATACGATCGGGGCGTAATCAAATCTATCATAAGCCTTTCGGGCTTTATTGGACTTTATCACCCGACCGAATTTTATCAGCTCATAATACACAAAGAATGATTCATTACTCCTTAAAATAATTCTTACATCTTACACCACAAAGTCCTTTTGACAAAGCCGATCTCTTTGAGATGGTCACCATCTCAACGATGTCTTCTTCTTAAGAATTTAAATCTGATGAAGCAGTGGTTTTTCCATCGATATAACTTTATTATTGTTTATACATGTACTTTTAACAATTTTTTAAAAGTGTTTTTTTAATCGGTGTAAATATGATTATTTAAGAAAGATTTAAAGGAAGGTGTAATATATAATGTAATAAATGCGCCCGTTACAGAAAAAAATACGTAACGCAAAATTGAGTAATCAGAAAGTAATATTTTATTGCAAACAGGATTTACATATTTAGAGGTCGGATATCTGGACGGAAGTTTATAACACTTTACAAAAAACATTTTAGGAAACAATTCTTAAATGTACATTGTTATCTATTATAGGATTTGCACTAAAATTAGAAAACAGCTATTAGAATAAGATTATATACACTAATAAAGCATATATTATCATGAAGACCCACAAATCTCAAACGTTGTAAACTTCTGTCATTTCGGAAGCTGGATGTAACCTTTGATATCACTATGGGTTCCTCCTACAGTAATGGCTCTCACAAATACGTGAACATGGAGGCCGGACCAGTTTATGACGGAGGGAGGAAGAACAAAGACTGTCCGTGTGGATGTGGTCTCCTGCCACTGTAGGATGTCAGCCCCTCCCTCCACCGTCCCTGCTGAGACTTCATAGTACAAAGGCAGAGGAGACGAGAAAATGTTATCCCAGGTAACAGTGAGCTCCTTCTTCCCAGAATTCCAGGCTACTGATAATTTAACATTGGCTGAAATAGTAAAAGTAATAGTAAACTTTATTTGTGAAAATCTGCATGCATGTTTTAAAAATCTTTATTATTAGAGGTAAAAGTAAACAAGTGATCCATGGGCCACATCGCTCACCTGAAAAACCCCAGTTCGTTGTATCATTCTATCTCATTTTCTGTCTGTCCCAAGACATTTTTGCCGCATATTTTCTTATATTATTCGATATTTATAAATACCTCTAAATTCAGAGGATGTTCATTCAATAGTATGAAAAAACTTTTGAAACGCCCCCTCTAGCTTGTCAGGTTAAAATACACGGCTAAAAATAGAAAGTCTACGGGGATTTTGCATTGCATCAGCCATAATTAAGCCCGGGTGATAACGTTGAAAATTTGTGCGAGGTATTCTGAGTGACTTCCGAATGGAGAAAAGATGTCAACATTCCCCATTATGAATCTCCGTAGGAAGTTGTTCCGTGAATTTTAAACAGGGAAAATATGATAATGTTTGAATGAAGTTATCTTGGAAGTTTTCCCTTTTATCGATTTCGACTGCACTTCTTTCACAGGTATGTGTATTTTTATTAAAAATCGTCCAAATGTGCAGCAAAAATATCTTGGGACAGACTATAAAACATTTTCTCTACATATTTCTATGTTAAACTTTGAACCCCTTTTCCGGGCACCATTATTAGTCCTGGGGGTCAGACGATATTTACAATTTAGAATCTACATTATTTGAAGATATTTGCATAGTAATTTTACAAACTGTAGCATTGCAGTTCTGGAGAAGAAGAAAATTTTTAAACATTTTTCTATATGTTTCTATGTAAAACCTTGAATCCCTCTTCTTCAGGGGTCATGATTTTCACAATTTAGAATCTACATTATCTGAGGATGCTGCATAGTAATTTCACAAATTGTAGCATTGCAGTTCTTGAGAAGAAGATTTTTAAACATTTTTCCTATAAATTTCTATTTCTTCGAACTCCTCTTGGTGCCTCAGTACTAGTCTGGGGGGTTACAATTTTAACAATTTAGAATTTTTACTATATATACAAACTTTGATACAAATATTGGTATTTCTTGTGCAGTAGTTCTTGAGAAGAAGATTTTTTAAGAACACACCCCATTTGCACCGTTTTGTAATTATCTCCCTTTAAAAGAGGGTTTTGCCCTTTATTCTAACAATTTACAGTGTAGAATCCACTTCCCATAAGGATGTTGTGTATCAAGTTCTCTTTGGCCCTGTGCTATATAGAGAAGAAATCAAAAATATGAAACGTTTACAAACAGACGGACAGGCAGACAGACGGACGGACGGACGACGGGCAACAGGTGATCAAAAAAGCTCACTCAAACCTTCAGTTTAGGTGAGCTAAAAAGTAATTCTTACGGTCTTTCTTGGGTAATGTTTTGGAAATTGTTATGTTATACGGAACCGTGTCGCTGACAATGAGTAGCTTTCCTATGGCTTGAACTGTTATATTTTTCAGCCCTTCATTCATTTTCATATGAGTGAAGCTTGCACTTAAAATATCTTGGCCAACTGGGAAAGACATTTTTTCTTCCATCTTGTTATTATTGCCATGGAATAGAATCTGCAAGCAAATGTAAACTTATAGATACACAGCAAATGAAGATGATAATAAATCTATTGATAGCTGATACTGACAACAAAAATATGGATTTTAAGTGGAACTAAAGAAATTTACCATAATAAATTGGTAATACTTTCAATTGTCTTTTGGTATTACAGTTTGCATTCTTGATCGTTCATAGTTTAACCGTACCTTATATTGCTCAATGCCAACGAAGTCTTCGAACCCGCTCCACTGGATCCTGAGGTTGCTGGTCATGCTTTGGTAATGATCCCTCCCAGCGTACTCGGTTACAGATAGAGGAACAACTTCTACAGTAGCATGTCTGACGGAGGGAGGACGGTTGGAGATTTTGACTCCATTCGATGACTTTGTGCTCGTTAGTCCTGCCTTATTATGACAGCGGATCGACGAGTAGATGGTCTTGTTCTCTAAAAGACTATAGTCAAAATCTTGGTATCCTTTTCCTTCTGATATTCTAATGAAACTCTGCAGTTCTATTCCTTGTGGTTGGTATCCTTAGTGTAAATAGGCAAACACATGTTAAATTGTGAAATGATCAGACAAATATGACTTTTTGGCGAGCTGTGAAAACAGAACATACCTATGGCCCATTCACAGTGATCAATGCCAGATTCGTTATCAACAGCTTCAAAATTGACAGATACTTCATTATCTGTCCAGGCCTCCTGATCTTCATCTGAAAACGAAATATTTGGAACCACATCGAAAAATTGCAGAATCTAATCCAACTGCACAAACATATAAATAATAAATACAATATATTGATAATACAGCTTACTTGAAAGATCACCATCATAAACGTTAACAATGTCCGGTGGTGTGAGGTCAACCAGCACTGGTTCAGAATAAGAAATTCCTTGTAAACCCACCACATTGGAAGCAATAGCGGTGATGTGAACAAATGTATTGTGGACTAGGGTGACATTGGCGTTATAGGCAAAGTTGTTCAGTCCAACACTTTGAAAGCCTTGAATTTGTGTACCTCCTTTGGTGTAGCCTACCAAGAACATTCATTTAATTCACATCCACTGACTACTTTGATTAAAATGAAATATATGTACTAATAATATAAATATTTGGCGCCAATTAAGTTCTTAAATAAATACGAAATTGATAATTTAATCAGTTTAGTATTTTACTTTAATTTTGAAATACCACTAAATTATTATTTCATTCAAATTACTTCAAAAATGATACCTTACCTATTGCCCATTTATACTCTTTGATGGCGCTTACATCTTCAACAAAACTCCAAGCTCCGTGGATGGATCCCCATTCGTGAAGATATACCACATGGGCATTAACATGCTGGCCACCTGTTTTATCAGCTTGATTTCTTTCTACCATTTGCAGTGACAAATCATCAATAAAAAGACCCGTCTTATCATCAATGCTACCCACTGACAACTCTGCTGAAATATTTCTTGCTATGAAATAAAATGTGTGTCTATGCCATGACACTATTTCTCTTGTTTTTGATTTTCCATGTTCATCATGACGATAGGCCTTTGTATACAACAAAAATACATGTTTTGTTTTCCCTATACTTATGAATCCTTCTTTATTTGACAATCTAGAGGCAGAAATCATTAAGTGGCTTGTGTAAAAATTTACACGATAAAGTTCACCAATAATTAAATTATTGATTATTTGTTTAATACTCCCTTTTAAGATCAAAAACGATCCTCCATTTCTCGCCATGTTCTTCGCAGAAGAAACCACTGCTGCACAACTACCTGTTGCTAGATTCCATTTTTCAGGATGAAAGTCCGATACTAGCGAACAAATATTTGTCTTGTTGATATTGTCCATCGATAGAGTTTTAATGGAATCTTCAAATGAAGGGTTTTCTGCAAGGTTTTCATCCACATGGAAGAGATACTGAGGCTGTGGTGGCGTGGTTTCAACTGCTACTCCATTAGAGACAACGATGTCCGACTTACGATTAACGTTGTCTATGGCATATACCTTGCTATACAGAACATCTCCTGTAATATAAAACCATTCGTGAGTCAAAATGTGTGTACTCGTGAGTGACTGTATGTGAGAGAGAAAGAGACATATAAATCCGTACCTATTGATATATTGGCAAACGTCTTTCGTGATATCGTTGTGTGCATTCCTACATTTATCCAATCGTGAATACTACACTCAGTATTTAAATATTCTTCGCTTACTATTGGCGATTTTCCTACACACCAATAGTACTTAACAATCCCAGAGCCTGTATCCGTAAATCCATGCCACTTTGCTGCCACACGTTTGGATGTATTTTGATATTCCAAATCATGCAAACCTACGTAAAATCAAAATATAAAAATATTGGCACTTTCAGTATTTAGTTAACTAATTCTTTTATTCTTTGACCCACATAATATTTGCTTTCTACCTATTCCATCATAAATGACGCCTGCAGACGGTTTACTGTTGTCCGTCTTAAATCCGTCAGAAAACTCGGTGTGGTGGATACCAGAGAAACCATAAGCAATAACATTGCTAAAATACTTCACATCAGGAGCGAGGGAGATTCTCCTCACCCTAACCGACATTTCCGTATTGCCTAAATCCTTTTCATTGTCCCAAACATCATGCCCTGAAAATATGATGCACCGTTTTACTATTAATTGTCATTTAGCGATATCATCAATTCGAGTAGGCGATTTAACTATTTAAGAAGGTGATATCACCAATTCGATATAGGTGAAATCATCTTAAAGTTTTCATTTTAAGTAAGTGATATCACATTCGAATAGTTGCTTTAATTTACCTAAGTGATTTGAATTGTTGATATCATCTTTTCGAATTAATGCTGTTATTACTTCGTTAAAGAATGAATGATTTTTTAGACATATGGCGGCCGCCGAGGCAAAGGATGCTGTTTATAACAACATTCAAACAACATTCAAAGAACTGTTCGCCGCTTTGATAATGACGATGTTAATTGAAAGACAAGGTTATAAAGTTTAAGATTAATCGACAACAACTCATCTGTAGGGGAAGCAGCTATTATTTCAGATTTAGTTTGAAAGGATATCACCAATTAGAATAAGTGATATCACATATTAAGTTTGAAAAGAAGATGTCACCTATTCAAATAGATGATATCACCTATTCGAAGAGGTTATATCACCAATTTAAATGAAATACATGTGTGTGAAATCACCTAATCAATTTAAACAGGTGATATCACTTATTTGAATTATTGATATCACCTATTCAGATTTACTATTTAGTGATCAAAGAAAATGAAGCATAATCGGTAGATGCATGTTATACCGTTAAAAACCACACAGCATATTTTTTTTTAATTTCAAGAAATATGTAGCGATATACAATAGAATTAATAATTTGATTTATTTTACAAGCATTATTAAATTTAATATTGTCATTTAACATGTTTTTTAATTTAAATAATTTGATAGTATGCAAAAAAAATGTGAGAATTACACAAATGGCGTTCATTAAACTGCATTTGCAAAATTGAATACATGTAATTTACCCAATTTTATAACCTGAATTACCCGAATGCTAGTGAGTCATTTGAAGTTTAGTTACAACCATCCAGTCATATTTGAGTAAAAAGAACATGATATATCGAATTTGGATTTTTACGTATGTTTGTTGTTCTTGTTGTTCAATTATATAAATTCCATAAGTTAGAATGTTTATTTTTTGTGGATTTTGTGACATGTTGGACTTCTTCATTGAATTATTTTCTAAACGTAAAAAGTTTTCTTTTTGAAGTTTGGTTTAAAGCATTTTAAACATCACATTACATATGATGATTTGAGGACTGCCAAGTGTTGCATCGGCTCACAGAACTGACAGTTGTGTAATACAGGTTCATTTTTAAAACACACATTTAACAAAAAGTCGAATTTTGACACATTAACACCTATGTTTCATTGTAATTTTCGAAAAAGAGAAAAAGAAAATTTTATTATCAGGTCTCTCTTTTTCATCATTTAGTTTATAATATATGGCCAAGATGGTGTTGATAGTCTTATTACTAAAAAAATCAAGTTTATTATATAAATTTACCTATTTTATTTGTATTTCTGGTTTTCAAGGAGAGGTTACTCTTTCAAATCAACGTAAACTTCCTCGGTAACGTTTTTGAGAAAAAATATTGTGACAAACGAAGTAGTGGTTTTCTTTATTTAATTGATAGTTTTGTATGCTCTTGATACAATGAATTGTTTTATGTATAATATATTTTTAATTCTATTCTCCGATAATGAAATGAAGTATTTTCTGAAGTGTGGAATTTTTTTTATTAATATCATGATTATGTTGATAATCAATTTTTGATCATATGAAAACGCATGAGGCATTTAAATATTTTTTATATAGCAAGGCGTAGTGCTTTATAAAAATGTAGATAAGAAGATTATAACATCTTGGGGTTGTTTGTATCAGAGGATATATGTCTGATTTAACGCGCTTTTAAATTTTACAAAATATATTGTTAAATGCATAAATTTATTTTAACGACAAAGAAAAGTTGTGTTAAATTTTAAAGACCTAAAAATAATCCGAGGCTATTAGCAGGAAAGCCAAGTAAGAAACACGGTATTCACAGTTAATGATAACAGAAAAATCACAATATTTGGTTTTTCATTATTCAAAGTGGAGATATATTTCATCTTCATAAACAAACTTAATCTAAAGAATGTGTTACCTCCTGGATATGTGCTAATATAAACGTGAAACGACTTTATGCATTCATCTGCATCAATAAACTTATTTTTCCAGTCAACCATAAATGACACATCCTCCATGATAAAGTCTTGATCTTTAAGGGGACTGTTCATCATTCTTTCTGTAACCTATATTTAATAATTTTCAAGAACACTGAATTATTTTTTAATAAAAGTACAAATTTATTTGAAAGAATTTTAAGACTTAACAAAAAATATCAATACATGTCAAAAAACTATTACCGAGCTTCCGAGGATATTTGTTACCGATGGTCTTTGTGTTACTATGACAACTCCATCCGATTTAAATATCGCATAAGTATCATCACTATACCATGCTCTCACAAAAACGGAATATTTAATGTCTTCGTGCAAATGAAATCCTATAAGGATATAAAACATGCATTACAAATAACTGCGTGTAACATAATAAAAAGTTAAATGCAAAAACATAAAATGGATAAAAACATAACATGCCTGGTTTAACTGAAAATACAATAAAATTGTTTTGACCAGCATCGTGCCAAACCCGTTCCAACTCTTTCTGAAAAATTCCGGTTGGTACATCGTTGCTTGTCAATCCGACGCTCCACTGGTACCTTGATAGAACAAGAAAAATATTTCTTAGGTATTTCACTCTTCACCTTTCAAGTTCACATAATAATTTTTTTTTCAAAATAAGTATGAAAGCATTTATTAATTTAGCACAGATCAAATAATTTTTACTTCATTATTACAAAACATTCATAAAGCAATTTAAACTAAAATTGATAAACGGGTAAGTTTTGTCGGGAACTATATTTTTGTGCGGAAGTTTTTTTTTAAAGAATCAAAATCATGATTTTTTGAAAACGTATTAACAATAATCATTTCATTATATGTTTTTATGCACGCAAACTTTCAACATATGATACTGTACGTTAGAAACATAATCTATGTGCTTTGTTTTACATCTAGAAATCAATAGTAAACAATCTAATTGACATTCTGCAATAAACCGTGCACATATATAATAAACTCTGGTATTGCTTAAGCCGAATTTTGCATGAATTGCACCTTTGAAGTGCTCTTTAAAAAACTGCAGCACTGACAATCACGTTTTATTACGTCAATTACATACAGAGGACATATGATATGTAAGCAAATTGCATTAATCTTATAAAAAGATTGATATTTTGAAAGATTTGATTTCAAATCAAACTATTACTATTGAAAAATAAGGATTCAGATTTAAGTTCAAAAGGTCATGAAAAAATTGTGCAAGTTTATACCGATATTTTTGTTAATCGGAAAATTCAATCTGATTGTATTTAAAACCATATTTTATGTAATCATTCTTTTTAGTTTTAAATAATGGCAGATGTCAATACAGTAGAACTGCATTTTCAGGGCAAAAAGATTCAATTGAATTCAGAAAGACTAACAATGGCCGACCACTTTCTTTCTCTTTATTTTATCTAAGCTTTTATCTATAGACTTCAATAATATACTTCTTCATAAATTCTTAATGCAACTACTTCATGAGTGAGATATTTTAAGTGATGAAAACAGTATATTGAAAATTTTCTAAGAAAAACGTTGTGTTCGATAACATTTTAACACGTTACAATGCACCAACGGGTAAAACGTACTAATCCGCTTGACGTTACGTTTGAATTTTGAACAGAATAATATCACTTTTAAAAGTAAAACGCACTCAATAAGTACAGTAAATTACAGAAAATAGAATTATAAGGGTTGAACTCAATATCTATCCGAGTTATGCTCGTATAATTTGGGTTGGAGCAATAAACGTTTTTTATAATCCGCTTCGCGGATTATTAAGCGTAAAATGCCCACACCTAGGTTATACTCGTATAACTTGGGTAGATATTGTGTTCATGTCTTAAATACAATGCTTTTATCAAATCGGTACCTACCAAAGTGGAGGTTGTCCTTGTCTGTGTACTATTTTCCATTTCCCTTGCAGTAAGGTATCACTTGGCGTGTATGCAATATCCATGTCACCATCCAACACATCCAAAACTTGTAGTAAGGTGTTTGTGTTATCTGATCATAAAGCAAATGAAATTTGATAAGCTTTTGCATCGACTAGCAGTATTTTGATACAATTAACTATTACACTCCATTACTTAAGGTCTTACGTTTTGAGACATCGTTGCAAGAGGATCCATTTATATGACAGACTTGGTCTTGGGGAGCACATACACAATGCCCATCACATGTTGTTGCTCTACATCTTCTGACTAGAAACAGTGTACCGCCCGGTACTTTCAGGAATTGAGAATGGACCAAAGAGCTGGAGAGACCGGCCTTTAAAGTATATAAAACATATTACATTTTAAACATGATGTGCAATAAGTATTAGTTATAATATTGTTGGTTCTATGCAGATACCTGATGGGCGTCATTAGAGTAGAGTGCCATGCTCTCGACTTTAATTTTAGCCATACCCATCCGGTATTAGCGCACAATAAATCGTCAATGTTATATTGGGTAATTTATTTGTGCAATTGTGAACAATAACATCAGAACTGCACCTGCCTACGTACAATATGCTGCTAATCTGTTGGTCTTCATATTACACATTATACCCCATGTAATTAAAATGACTTTTTATCACTAAAGTTGACGAACATTAATTACTTGTATTCATTTTTTTTATTCATAGAGATGATACGGCTGTGTTTTGTTTTATTTTATTTCTCATTCATTTATTTTCCGACTTCTAAAGTCTGTCCAAAGTTATTGCTTCCATCACATTTTGATGATTTTATTAAAAATACACATACCTGTGAAAGAAATACAGTTGAAATCGATAAAATGGAATATATCCAAGATATCTTTATTAAACAATTATCATTTTTCATTCATAAAAGTTCACAGGAACGAAAACAATTTCTTACGGAGATTTAAAATGGGAAATGTTTACATCTTTTCTCCATTCGGAAATACTCGGGATACCTCGCACAAGTTTTCAACGTTATCATCAGGGCTTAATAGCTGATGCAATGCAAATCCCCGTAGACTTTCTTTTTTTGAATGTGTATTGACATCTGAAGTTGTAGAGAGGGCATTTCAAAACAGATAATCTGGACATTTTTCATGTTAGTGGATGAACGTAGTTTGAGCACAAAGGTATTTATGCTTATCGAAATATCAAGCAAAAAGTGGTGGAAGCAAAAACTCGGGACAGAGTATAGTACCGATATTTGCTTCAAGAAATTTAACATCAATTTCATGTTTTCGAACCAAAAATTGTGCAATGCTTTTATTTAGAAACTTGAAAACTGTTATATATACTCTTTTAAAAAATGCCAATGATATAAATTTTACATATACATTAAATCTAAAAATCTAACATAAGCAAAAAATTGAGAAATGTACGTCGCGAAATCGGCTATCGTCAAATCCAATTTGCCACCGCTATTCAACTCTGTCAACAAAGCAATCGAGTTCTTGTCATATGATTGGGTTTCTATAAACGCTTTATATATGACATCTGGATTACTTATTGCATGTGTTTCTCAACTTGTTCGAACACTTGGAGGAGAATATGGAAATATAATCTTTTGGACTAAACCATTGACGACATTGTCTTGTCTTATGCCTAAAATGAGATAAGTATTTGTTCAAAGAACCTAGTTTAAGTCAGTTATCCATATTTAACTTGGGCAGTTTTGATCTAAAGAAATCTCTTACAATAAATAATTTTGTGGACGTGTTAGTAAACAACTTGGGTGAAGTTTTTATCTGAGAAATTGGGCTAAGTTTAAAAAATGTATGGGTATGTACAGATTTACTTTCAAGATCGTAGCTACTACGTGGGGTTTCGTAGCAGCTACGCTATTTAATGGTAAGCTAGCCTTGTGCAAACATTCGTAGCCTAAGACTTTAATCTCAGGCATCAATTTCAACATTGCTGCTACTTTAGTTAACACTTTGCACACACATGAAATTTATCTTATTTAGTAATATTTTGTATAATTTATAATGAATTTTAACATGTATATTTCCGCTTGAAATTAATAAATTACATTGATGTAATAAGTCTATAACTTAAAATCAGAGAAGTAGCGGCTAATTTAGCGGTCTGTTTAAAAGATCTACCGGTATTTAATTATGTACGGCCTTGCGGCTATGCTAGCTGCTATGATGGTGAACGCAACCCAGATACTATCCCACATTTACATGTTTAGCAATAGATACCACAACAAACTGTGGTACAACAATGGTTAATTTATGCATTTCTTAAGGTAAGATATTACCTTATTTACCGCCCACACGGTGATAAACAAATGCTTTATTTCTCCGTCTAACTTAATTGTTTTCATTCTGTATATTTGAACCTTTCCTTCATCCATGTGTTTTCCTGTTATTGAATGATTCACTCTTTGGGGTACACCAGGTTCCTACCGAGAAAGTATTCTATTCAGAGACTTTATTGAAGACATGTATTCTTAGCCGATTTTCTAATACTTTTCAACAACATTTCATATAATATTAGTTTACAGTTAAAATTTAACAAAAACATCATCATAAAGATAATAACTATAAAATGGATATTTTACGGAAAAAAAATGACGCACTGAATTCAGATCTGCACCCATGTACTTGGATCCTATATTGACAAAGTAGTGGTTCACTTCTGAATGAATGTCTGAAAACCCGAGCCACGCCAAATTCACAGCATACTTAGTCCACGTCATTGATCCCTCTACATGGCGACTAAGTTCTGCTGCATGATCGGTCTTTATTGCAAACATTCCTGTAAAAAATTTGAATCTGAATTTAAAACTTTATTTTATTTTTTTTTTTTTTTAAACCAGGACAACATTCGTAATTATCAATTCAACATATTGATAGCAATATGAGTTAAATGGGAGTAATTTTCGAAGTTTCCAAATGAAACTGTAAATCACAGTAGACTTTTCTCATTAGGACTCAACTGCTGAACATTCTAGTATTTTGTAAATGTGTTGTTGCTTCAATATTAAATCTAAAAAAGTCTGCTGTCACTTTTATGAATGTTTGACTTATGTATGCTTGCCTCTGTTTGGAGGAGTTGTGTCAACCAAAATCCCAGGGGATGTACTCGACGTACATATTTTGGCTCCATTACAAGATATTACAGTAATGTAATAGGTTACACCATCGTGTAAAGAAAGTCCGCTGAGCACAAAATCTCTTGCTATTCCATTAACCTAGATAGTGTTAAAATAAAATCATTTTTAAAAGCGTCTATTCTCTAAGTATACATGTACACATATAAATACATATTAGTCTTTAATGAATAATGTTACCTCTGCTGACGGAAGGTCAAAATCGCCACCAATATGTGACCTTAAGGACACGTACTGCTTTTCTATGAAGGAATCCTTATCACTGACATCCCATTCCACTTTCATCAGAGTTCTGTAGAACTGTGTTTTGCCGTCAGTACCAATATTTTTGGAAAACAATGGTCCCCTAGATACGACCGGAGGGCTATCGTCTATGATGAATCCATTTGACGATGCATCACTGAACAATCCTTAAAAATCAAATTGATGTAAATTGTTGTATGCATGCAATGTTCCTTTGGTGTTTTGACGCTTTTTTCTCGTTCTTTCAATTATTCTTGACAATCTTTTATCAGAGTAATGTAAAGCTACAGGTATGAATCTCAGGAGATCTGCTGCAATTGTTAATAACTCATATTACTTAATTTGTATACAGTATTTCCGAAACTACAGTTTCATATAAAACTGGTTGTATCAGTCACCTTTAAAATTTGTTAAAACGAAAGAAAAAACTACATACATCCATTAAACCGCGTAGCCTTATGTCTTAATCAAAACAATTTAAAATATACTTAAATAGAAAAGTTTGTGCCACAAGGATTACAAATTCATTAGATAGAGTGATGATACATAATTCAAAGATTATGGTAGAAAGCTGATTAAGATATGTGGTTCAA
This sequence comes from Magallana gigas, assembly GCF_963853765.1. NCBI lineage: Eukaryota > Metazoa > Mollusca > Bivalvia > Ostreida > Ostreidae > Magallana > Magallana gigas. The sequence goes on along the minus strand of NC_088858.1, from coordinate 30,319,920 downwards.
TAATAATCAATAACCAATAAAAATCAAGCAACTTAAAGAAGTTAAACAAGTTGTTGTTTCCAATAATTTTCAATAAAGTTCCAATCAGCTTTTGAATTTTACCTGCTCTATTAATAGCCCTGACAGTAACATAAATTCTTTTTCCGATAGGCATCTCAGGTTTTATGTTTAGTGCTGTAGCCATTTCAGTAACGTGAACTTCCTGTTCTGTCATTATTTCCTTCCCCCCTGGTGTTGTACCTGCCCACCAAACGAAGCGAGCGAGTCCCGATTGCGGATCGTTAAAACCAAACCATCGGGCTCCAATAAAGTTTCTGACAAAAGAGTTAAGTAGCAAAAACAACCATTTCTAAATTTTATTCATAAAATACACTTGAATTAACAAGAAATGTAAACCTAAGACAACCTTATTGACTGATACTCGATATCTTCTATGGCTGTACCGTCGATAACAATGCCTAAGCTAGGTGGACTGTTGTCCATGATAACACCATCTGATGTCGCTAAGATACAGTAATCTGCCGTGTTACATGCCATGACTGTTGTATAGTATGTTATTCCAGGTCCAAAATGGACATAATTGATCTTAATCTCTAAAATTACGGAAAAAAGTAAACAAATTATCAATTTTTATCAAACAGAAACTAATCATCATCGTTTGCGTTAAGTAATACTGTACATTATGATTCAAGTCACGGGTGTTAAATTTTGTTAAATTAGTATAAAATACTTAGTACAGTCCTCTTTTGACTAAAAAGCCAACATGTCGTACTTGTTTTAGATCTACAGACAATTCAACGATCTTTATGCTTATAACTATAACAAGAATATATCTGAAATATTGGTGTTTTAAAAATTACAAAATGACTTTTTGTGTTTAGTCTGTCAGATAATGGTTCGTAGAGGATATTAAAAACGAATAAATGTTATTTAAAAATTTATTTTCATTTACTGGAAAAAAACATCTCGAATGTTGATTTAAATACCATTAGTCATTCCTACGGACTGTTCTTCTATAACATCACCGCACTCTGGACAAGTCCCTACACTTATTATATATTCCTTAATTGCCGAGTGAGGATCATAAAACCCTTCCCAAAAAACAAGTAAAGCCGCCATATCGGTTTGAAAATCTATGTCAAGTCGACTGGTTCCGTTTGGTTGAAGATCAAAAACATGTCCTTGTAGAGGAGGAGTAAAGTCAACGCTGAAGGCCCATGATGTTGCCAAAGAAACAAGCCCAGCTTTGTTGTATGCCTTGAATATTCACAAGCTAATATCAGATTGAGTGCTTTGTAATAATATATAAAACACAGTTAAATAGAACACATGAGTATAAATTTACCTTTACTGATATATAATACGCATGTCCTTCTTTGAAGTGAAGCCGTTCAAGTTCATTATTTTCGCCACATTCTGCTTCCACTCGCGTAAAAATTTTTATGTCAACGTAGCCAGATTCAGAACCAATGGACCATTCATAGTAATTTATTTCACTTTCGGCGTCATAGAAAACGTTCTTCCAACTACCGAGAAAAGCAACAAAAATGCGTTATCAATTAAACCTCTATTTAAACAGCTCTTTTTAAATGCTTGTAAAATGCTTGTTGATAATTACCATGCTTCAATTTCGGTATTGGAGGTGATATGTCTACCGGATATTGTCACTGGGTTATCAGTTTTCACTGGAGGGGTATTGTCAATTAGAACTGGTGGTGATGATTGTATGGTTGTTCTATTTGCATAGTCTGTAGCTGCATAACAAATGAACTGTTACATCAGAGTATGCTTAATTTTAAACAAAAAAGAAAAATGATTTTGTGTTTTAAAATACAATGAATAACGTTTTCGTCTATACCTATAACTGTAGCATAATAGGTGCGACCATTTACCAAGGCCGCTCCATTTAGAACCTTGTGGTTGACGACTCCAACATCAAAGAAAGCAATGACATCATTACCATCAACAGATGTTCCTAATATTCAACAGAAAACACAGATGAATGATATAATTATATTATGAAATCACTAGTCTTTCCCATGAGTGTTTTACAGTTAAGAAACATCTTACCAATTCCAAGTTGGTAGTTCTGGATCCCTGATGCATGTGAAATGGTTTGAAATTCTTCGACATCTTGAAAAGTTTCCCAATTAACGTATAAAACAGATGTTGATGTCTGCAAGAGGCATGATAATTTTATTTCAGATTCAATAAAATTCTAGAGAATGCTCACTGCTTATAGAATAAAGACAACATAAACATGACAGTCAGTGACTAAAACTATTTGCCAGTTATAGTGACCCTCCTTGAAAGGAAGGTTTAAAAGGTGTAAAGTATTGTTTATGAACATAAAATCTTTTCAACATTTGAGATAAGTAGTGTTTATGTTCACATTTATGTAAAAAGTATATGCTTGTTAATTCTGTCACTGACTGTATACTGATATATATATATATATATATATATATATATATATATATATATATATATATATATATATATATATATATATATATATATCGGATTAACGTTGTTAAAGGGGCATGGTCACAATTTGGGTCAAAAATTATTTTTCCGTTTTTGGGAGTTGATTTTAATCAACTATTCTATGCACTTACTCGGGCAAAGCGAAAGTGAAACAGTGTTTGGACCTAAGCACAAATTAATACCGCTGACAACACTTAGTTCTTGAAAATAATCGATAAATTCGATGCTATGTATTCTGAAGCATTGTTTTTCAAGAAAACTTATCTATTAATACCATGAAAATAGTAAGATTTTAAATTGTACAAACAGTTTAGATATTTTTTAAAGTCGTATGTATTCCTACGCTAGAGTTCAATGTAGTCTTATTCAACTAGACGCTTGGCTGTCTCCGTTAATATCCGACAAAAGAGAGTCCCTCTTGCTTGTCGGAGATAAACGGAGACAACCGAGCGTTTGGTTGAACACGAAAAGAGTTCAATCTTGCATGGATCCATACTATTTCTCAGAAATATTTCGATTACTGATACTTCTTGTCATGCAAAATCACATATCGTTGATTTTGAATAAAGGATTAACGATAAAATCAACTCCCATCAGTACTTCAGTACTTTAATTAATATTTACAGTGCTTCTGTAAAGCATTTTCAATAGTCATCCAAATTTGGGTGTCGGTCGCCAAGTTGTAAGCGAGATATAGAGCTCACAATTATTTTGTTATGTTAACAAAGCCAGGGTCATGTTTTTGCTTACATTTAGAATGTTGGAGAAAAAATCCAAGTTTAGATTTCAAACAAGTGTAATAAATATTAGAAACTGTTTACATATGTATCAAAAGGAAGTCGAGGCGAAGCCGAACCTTCAATCTACTTAAACAACCCCATATATTTCCAAAGACTGCCAGTATCAAATCATTTAAAAGTTTTGTTTTGTCAAAGACCCAATTTTTTTATATATTAAGAAATTGAAAAAAAAAAAAATATAATGAAATAAGACGTTACTGCCTCCACGATGTCGTCTTTATCGATACTTGCCTACAATAAAAATATACCGGTACACGGTAATCACGCGACGCCTTTTATCCAATGATGATGTGACATTTTTAGTACGATGCAAAACAAAATAAGTTAACACTTGAATATTGTTTTATATTACTAAAACGACAAGATCAGCTATGTTTTGCATTGTGAAATACAAATACTAGTATACGGCCATGGGGTAAGTGAAAAGTAAAAATCAAGTTTGAAAAACGTTTTAATATATTGCAAATATTGGGAGACCTGGTATTCTATTCCTTGTCTACTTCCAATCCATACTTTGCCAGCTAGAGGAGGAGTAAGATCTACCACAACACCGTCACTACACTCGTTAAGTTCCGGTAAAACTTGTGTCCACTCTTCATAGACAATTTCAGTGTGTTCCGTATGAATACATACAATGTATCGTTGACCATGCTCAAGTTCTCCAGGCTCAAACTTGACGTTGATAAATTCATTGTCTGAAACAGATTATGCCGAATTAAGTAATACATGTAATATGTTTTACTGTGCGATCGTTGAGGCGAGTGCAGCATGTGATAAAATAATGAATTATGATAAATCAATAAAAATAGAAGTAGCAACGTCACGTAAATGAATTTGAATGCAAAATAAAATAAAACATACATATTTTTTTTAGTAAATTTTCATTATTCATAATTTATAAGATTTTTTATTTATCTATAAGTAGAATTTATCTCAGATACAATATTGTTGAATTATAAAGATTTTAACATAATGTTCAATGCAGTTTATTTCCTCTTTTCTTGCAGGGGAGATTTTTCTTAAACTTACATATAAAAAATTGACTTATCATAGAGTTGCCCCCCTCTTGTTTTTAAATAAAATAATTATTTTTTTTTAAATTTTCGTATAAAAAATATTGCTGAACATATAAGTACATGTAAAATGGATCCCCCCGGAGCATGTAATAAATGGAAGTGAAAATAATGATACCATTGAGCAGCTAAAGAGCTAAAGCATACTACCCACTCCTCATTCCTCACCCCTGATTGAGGCTGTCACGCCCCCTTATAAAAACGTTCCTGGAAATTACCGTAAATATAGCGAATAAAATAAATGTGAGCATTCATCCAAATGAGAGCAAGTTACAACTGTTTCCTATCCCTGAAGAAATGTCCCCAATCGTTAGCTCTGCAAGATTTTGAGAAGACTTTGGTATTAATATTTCAGGAGATTTACAATGACTAGTTATAGAGTAATTTCCCCTTATTGTGAAGTCAACGTTCACGTCGGTCAAGTGTCGCCTGTCTCTTTAAAAACTACCCTGAAAAAAAAACTACGCGAAACATACTGTTTTATTTACTTAAAAAGCACGATGTTCTCGAATTTACACATTTTATCTGTTTCTCAAAAGTTTTACTTTGATTCTCGCGAGAATTTAAAGTGTAAACGCTATTTTTGGAACTGCATTGTGGGTCGAAATTTACTGACGCTGAAAAAAAATCTAACGTATCAATGTATAAGAAATCCAGTGTGACGTCACTCGAAAGGACGATAACTCTGTTAGTCTTGAGTAATGGAATTACGTTGTGTCAGCAGTATATTTACAATGCATGTATATATACATAGTCTTCAATTATTTTCATCTTGTTCTCGTGAAAGTGTGAAATGGGAAACTATATTTACAGAGAACTGTTGGTCCGATAAAAACTAGTACAACTAGTCCGAATTTTCTATTCACACACGCCTTGCCGGTAAAGCTCGCTTCGCTCGCTATTAAAGTATAACTTGCCCGTATATATGGCGTCTGGTTTATATTCATTGTGCTAACCTGTAGAAGAGCATTTGATCGCATCAGGATGACTACAGGGATCCCTGAGTGATAATGAATTGGTAGGAAGATAGTATGTTGTGACATCAACACTCTTTGCGTTTAGTACAGCAACTTTGTAGGATTTGTAACGTAGTTTAGGCCACACAGCGGATATATAATTCATGTTAGGTGTATAGTCTGCATCTGGTTGAGACCAGTGAGCATTGGTTTCTAGGATAACTGGTTCTCCGTACCCATCTGCAATGTTATTTTCATGGAATAATAATCCAAGTGCAAATACATAATGAATGATTTTTCAATATATTTCCAGCGTCATAAAAAAATTGGAATAACCTAGATAAAGTTTGAGTGATGGTATCTAAAAACAAGTGTTCAGTGTTGTGAGTATTATAGATTGACATAAAAGAGTTCATTCAGTTCAAATCTTAAATTTTATCAATGATGCAAAATGTTCATGAGAAGAAAGATTTAAAAGACATACATAAAAGGGGCATGATCACGATTTTGGTCAAAATTTATTTTTCTGATTTTAATGTTTACAATGCTTCATTTTGAATAAGCAACCACTATTTGAATGTCATTTGTTGAGTTATAAGCGAGTTACAGAACTTGCAATTCTTTGCTATATAGACACAGCTTATGTTTACATTTTTAATGTTGAAGTAAAAATTCCAGTTTTAGACCTAAGATGACTGTGTTAAATGTTAGGAACTGTTTATTCATGCTTAAAATGATTAAGAAGATAGATAAATCAGTTTGAAAAGGACGTTTGACTAGAATATTGAACCTACTAATATGTAAACAAAAGCAGGGCACTAACCTTGTTTATATGACAAAGAATTACGAGCCCCTTATCTTGCTTATACCCCTACAACTGACTCTCAAATTTCATTTGATGAATAGAAATGCTTTCCTTAAGCATTGTAAATAATAAAAACAGAAAAAAATGATTTTACCAAAATCGTGACTATACCCCTTTAGTTTATTCTAACCTCTATCTGGATCAGGTGTTCCAACGGCGTCAATGACAGTCTTTGGTATAATTAATACAGGATTGAATGCCTCACAGTCTCTTATATGTGAGTACACTGTGGAATAAAGCTTCATCTTGTTAAAGCCCCTTATGGAAAGTCCTCTACATTTTGAAAAATCAAATTGTCCGTTCAATTCAAGTATAAACGATATCTGAAATCAAGAGTTAAAACGTGTATTGTTAAATATAACAAATTGAAGTCTGTGTCATCATTTAACACAAGCATATTCATATGATATGAAAAGCCATATCAATAACGTCTTTATTATGAAAATAACTCGACTGTTTAAAATACCTCGGTTTTTGAAACAGACAGTGTGTAATTGGTCAGTTCCCGCCATATAGTGTGTGTTCGCCCAATTTTGGATTGGTCAGTTATGGCCCATTCGTACTTGTCCACAACTTTGTATTTCAGGTTGAAATCAGGAACATCAGGGTCGTAAAATAAGTCCATTTTTACAAGGAGCTACACAGAAAATTATTTTTGACGACTTTTTTTAATTTGAATACTGTGGAATTATTATTGTTCGTGGCGGACCATGTTCGTGGCTTTTGTGTGTGTAACCCTTGCCCTATGAACAAGTAAACATTTTTCAACCCACGAACATTGCCCCCCAAGAATAAAAATGATTCCACACTCTCAAACATTGATTTGCAAACATGTCAGAATTCGAAATCATTATTGAAAAAAAACCGACAACTAAAGACACAAAAAAACCCTGAAAATGGGTCTATAGATACTGAACATAAGTGATTGACCTGTTCTTGTCCCCCAGATGTGTTAACATGCTGAACTTCAATGTTTCCGGTGGTTGGAGGGTTAGCCAGAATTCTCACTCCATTACTGTACTGCGGCTCATAACATATATGTTTGGCACATAGCTTCACCACAACACGGTACTTTATACCTGGATTCAGCACTAGATTTGTAAACCTGACTTCTTGATGGCCATGGTTGTAGTAAAAATCCTTAAATGTGGTCCACTTGTCTACATTTGCAAGTATCTTTATTAATTGCATTATAAAGTGACAATTATCATTTGCTGCATGTAAATTTAGATAACAATGTTAAATACAGTTCATTAAAACAAATTTACTAACTGTTGTGTGCAAAATGCTCCTCAATGGAAATATGCATATCTGGAGCAACCTTTTGAAGAGCAGATGGGATTTTCCAGTAGGCTTCTAGAGTATCGATTGATGATTGGTAATCAATATCATCTATGCACTTCAGTCGATGATCCTGTGAACATTACAGCCTTGTTATATATATATGCATATATTTTAAAATATTCAAAGTTCAATTGTTGTAGTTGCTGAGGGCGTATCCAAATAGGAAATTTCTTACCGTTTCATGATGACTCAAAGTCACATTTTCATCACCTGCAACCAGAAATACTATAAGAAGTAACTGGAAAAATTTGTTATAATTTGAATCCATTGTTATGAAAAATAAATGAAAACGTTACCTTTAAATCTACATGGTTCACCGTCATAAACATTTACGCCACCCAAAGGCGAATTTTCTGTAACGACGATGATACCATCAGAGGTAACTTCTACATTTCCAGCAGACGACACAGCAGTTATTGTCACATAATACGTCTGTGAGTATCAAATCATTTATTATAGCAAAGCACTATCTTTTAACACTCTTGAAACAACATTGCCTAATTATAAATCATATGATTTTTTAAAAATTGTAATTGAGAAGTACCCGTCAATATATTGATAATTTAAAAAACTTCTTATTGAAAAAAATTCCATCAAATTTAATGGAGTTAATTTAGTTGATTTGCTCTTTTTTTTATTTTTGTGCATTTTCCACAGTGAAATATTGTTTTACATATAACCTTAAAGTTTTCTAACGTAAGTCCTGTTGCTGTGTATGTCTGATTTCTACCAACATCAGCTTGTGGGAAAACATCGCCACCACCTGGTGTTGAACCAGCTCGGAACTTGAAGTCTACGTCCAGATAGACATGGAAGAATCCGGTCCAGTGAGCAGATAGGCTAGATGTAGATGTTGTAAAGTCTATGTCCTCTATATCCTTGACGAATTGAAAAGCTTTATTTGGGACAGTTCAATCAGTATTAATAAGAAGTTTTGTAAACATGCATAGATAAATTGTAGATCGTATGGGATACTGGTTATAGAAATATCCGCAATACTTTTATCCCGACTCAATAAACAATTTTTCCAAGTGCACTCAGCCAGTATCTTGTTTAAAAAAAATCAAATTTCCATCCTATTTGTAAATATATATAAAATACTTCTTGTGTATCTTTTTAACTTACCAAAAACTGTCCGAGTCCATTTGACTACAAAAAATAATTGTCTAGATGGTTCATATTTACATTCATTTGGTTAAATGTATATCACAACAAATAAACAGACAAAAATTCATACATTTGTATCCATGACGATGCCTTTAGCAGGTAGTTGCACATTGTGTAAATAGGGTTCTGATACCCCATATGTTGTTAAACCCGCTACATTTTCTGCTTTAATTGTGACGTAATAGGTATGGTTTCCGTGTAGGCCCCATTCCACCATGGACATATTTATTGCTGTACAGGTGGGCGGCTGTGTCTGTTTACAAGCGTCACCACTCCTCAACCGAGTATAGCCATGGACCTCTTCGCCTTTTGGATTATGCCCTAATAAATAATTAGGGACAAGAGGCTTATTGGTCATCTCAATAACTTGAGCAACAATGGTCAACTTTTACCTATTTCTGATCTAGCTAGCTTTACAATATCAAATGAGTGTTTTTTTAATATATGCAAATTCAATAAATTTTTCTTTTAATTTATAAAACTTTTTTTAGTCTACAATTTTCAAAGATAATATTTAAACTGATTGACTTGTCTTGCTGTCTATTTCATTAACTTTGACTTACATATTCTCTTACCCCTTTCCAGTAATTGATTTTTTGTACTTCCAGGTAGCGTGGGTAAAGAAACACTAGATACTATTTAAAAGTAACTTGCTAGAACAAACAATTCATAAATTCTTTCAACCGTTTTTTGATATTGAAAAATACATAATAACTAACATGTGTATATTACATTTGTTTTAAGAGGAAGCAAGTTTGTTTTTTCAAAACTATCAAAGGGACATGGTGACCCATGATTCAGCAATTATCGAATTTTTACACGATTTCCACATATTTTATATATCAAAAGAAAAGATAAACTTTTACAAAATTACGTTGTTCCAAAGTAAATACATCAAATTATAAAAGAGAAAAATAGAATTACGTACGCGTTGGGCCAACACGAAAATATTTGCCCCTCTTCACTTATATGCGGTAGGCAATTTTGGACTGTGATGTTGTTGTTAGTCCTGCTGCATATTTGCTTTATGTTCCGATTGTATATTTATTGCTAAAAATATTTTATTGAACAGGTATGTTCTACAAATATATGTACAACATTGATACGAATATTATATCAATTGACTGAATGATACCTCCCCGAATATAACTTTTTTTTTTACTTTAATATTACTTGTATTACATTGTGTTATTTCATATCTACGTCTATTTACGCTTAAAAAAATACAATTATAAATACTGAAGAAAACAGATACTTTGTACATTATATATAGATGTATGATTCATTTATACCGCTGAATAGCATTACTGATCCAGGGGGTCCCTGGCACCCCAGGTGATGTATATCTAGAGAGCCTCTGCGGAGGTATTATCTCGCATCCAAATGTATTGTGTTTAATAAATACATACAAAAAAAAACAAAACAAAAACAAAAAAAACACGAAAAATAGCCACGCAAGCGCAGGGAAATTACTGCAGCGTGGCTTTTATCATGAGCCAGAAACCTCTCATTGAAACATGATGTCTTCAAGAACTATATATTTATTAAGATGTATTCTCTATAAATGCATATTTCTTACTACAGACATCGAATAGCTTCAAATTCTTTTTTGAGTGTGTCAATTCCATTGTAAATATTTTTAGACATTGATCGCAATCACGTGACACTAAACCAATGTCCAAAACAACTCGGTTTGTTTACATGTGCAATTTCCGGATGAGTTTAATGACCTGTAAATTGATAGGTAGTGACTTATGATGCGTGAAACCTTTCATATGATAAAATTTTGAGTTGCTCTTTTTATTTCCGTTGTCATAATCAAAAGGTAAAACATCTTTTTTGAGTAACCGTGCCACTTTAAGAAATAATGGCATTTCAAGAAGTCTGCTGAATTAAACACAGCTGTGTTGTAAAGTTCTAATTTTAATTGCTATGACGGCTTGGTGGTCAAGATATTAAAATCATATTCAATTGAAAATATTTTAAACACAAAAATATTTTGGTAAAGAAAAAATCCAAAGAATTTAGCTTAAAATTTTTATATTTTATACAAATCTTTTCATTTTAAGGAAATTAAAACTGGCCATAACCATCCAGCCCTCTTAAAAATCCAGACCTTAAACACAAAATTACATTTTGTATTTTAGAAATATGGTACTTGTTTCTCACCAATTGCATACTCGTAAGCTAAAGGATATGGATCCTCTGAATCTTCGAATGATCCTAAACTCCATGAAACTATCAAGTGTCTGTTTGAATGAATAACTTTTATAGGGGGTGTAAACATGGGTCCGGTTACGTCAACATAACATGGTCCAATAAACTGAAATATTGAAATTTTCATACAAATGCAGATTATTGAATATCTCTTTACTTTAATGTATCATATATAATCTAAAATGAGTAAGGTTAATCCACACAAGTAATGAATAATGTAATATAATTGAAAGCCGATTCAAAACTCTACAAGTTTTATTGAAATCACTGTAATAAATATCATACTAAAAATGGCTAGCAACACAAACAATTCATATTGTCATATTTTCAGAACAACCAATCCCTTCGTCAGGGCACAATAAATATATAAACTATGAAAAAAACACATATTGTCAACACCCTCTTTAACACTGAATCAAAACTGTTTATAATGTAGTGTTTGTTTGTTGTTTTTTTTTCGTGTGATAGCCAATTTAATGATTTATATATTCAGATTACTGGCTTAAGTATATAAATAAGATCCGGCACTTAAAGATGCCTAGTGCTGTTGATTCTATTCAGTGCTTGATATATATATATATATATATATATATATATATATATATATATATATATATATATATATATATATATACACTGTAAATTCCTTATATTACGCGAGTACTTAATTCCGCGATCCCGCTGGTTTCTACCAAATCTCGAGAATATAAAATCGCGAACGTTGAACTTTTCTCCTTATTTCTTATAGTTTTCAACTCTCAGAAAATAATGGCGAGATTTTAAAATCTGCGAAGGATGCTTCTCGCGATTTTACGCGGATATTAATTCCTTGCGTTTAATTAGGAATTTACAGTATATATATATATATATATATATATATATATATATATATATATATATATATATATATATATATATATATATATATATATATATATATACCTGAAGTCCTTCCACATTTGCTTTGCTGACAGATTTAATGACAATGTAGAATGGGGTTCCTTCTGGCAAGTCTGTGTGCATGAAGTGTATCTGTGGATGTTGTTCGGTACTTCTAAATCCCATTATATCCGGTGTGGAACTTTTGTTTGAAGAGGAAAACCCAACTTCGTAATCATGTACACTTGTGTTGTCTGATAACCAGGATATTGATATCTAAAATGAATGTTTATAAAGACAGAATACATTTAATGACAGAAATAACCATACTAATAAATTTTTATCTGTCATTTGAGGTAACATTGGCATTACGTGCGAAGCTTTGACTAGTATTGTACTCGGCAAGAACGTAGACCCTGTTGTGTTGTCACAAAATATGCTTCCATTCACATTAAAGAATGAGCCATCTTTCGTATACATTGCTGGGAAAAGTTCTAAATCCAAAATCTGCGTTGCTTTGTTTCTAAATTCAAAGAAAGTCTGATTAATGTCAATGAGGGGGTTTGAAAATTTCAACAAGTATAACCACAATAATTAAAGTTTTGAGAAATTAAATTTGTGATTATTGCACATACACGCAGTTTTTTGTGGGATTCCCGATCAATTTACGAATTCTGTTGTCCTCTAAAACCCATATTGAAGATTTGTATTGGTCTGTCACAAGCCCACCTTTGACGTACGCACCAGATATCGTAACTTCCCTAACCTTTGGGATATCTGATGTTACAGTTATTCCATCCGAACATACAGGCTTGGAAGGCTCCAGTGCTCTGTTGTAGGCAACTACACATACATAATATGTTCCACGTGATGGAACTTCGTAGACTGCGTTTGTTGAAAAGGTGTCATTCCCCTATAAAGCGAAAAGTTAAACGAATCACTAACTATTAGTAAAAAGATGATATTTATTAAAACCTTTTCCCAAAATATATTTTTTATTTATCCTTAATGCTTTTTTTTATACCAAATTTGTTCCTTGACTTAAATGAAAATGGCCTGTGTCAATTGGTTTCCTGTAGAACCCATACTGATAGAACAGAACACCACTTTCTCTGTCAAAAAATCCATCCCAATGCATTTGGACAGTTGTACTTTGTTGAAAATCTATTTCTGGTGTACCCCTGATGCCATCTTGAACAATACCAGTGTGTGGTGGAGATATGTCTACGCTTATCTAATTAAGGAAATAAACAAAACGAAAATTATTCTTACAATAATCATACAATAATTTTTAAAATTGTGATCATGCGCAATGCAGTAAAAATAAGTTTACCTTTTTTGTTAATGTTGTCGTCAGCAGTGCGTTGTTAGTGGCCTGAACTTCAATAAAATAATCCGAATCGTGAAAGCCTTGGTCTTTTCCAACGATTAGGCCACCATGATTTGAAATCTTAGGTTTGATTTGAAAATGTTGATGATAGGCCCCCAAGTGAGAAGTGAGATAGCAGTTTGGCCCTCTGCTGTAGTTATTGTATCTTTCTTTACATTCCTCCAAGTTCTATATTAGTAGATATAATATTAACTTCATTTATGAAAGTTATGTTCACAAATATTTTTCCAAGCTATAAATACTGTGATCATTCAAAATAATATAAAATAAAAAAAAAAATTAAAAGTTGAAAACAAGAAATATGACAAATTGCGTATTCCAGTTTCCACTCACTCGTGTATGTCCTTGCGCTGGAATATCTTCATGGCCATGAATAATGTCTTCTCCGGTAAAATTATCATAAAGTTTCCAAAATATGCTTTGTAATCCACTATGTAAATCATAAGCAATCCACTCTATGCTTTTAACATTAAGAAAAAAAGAGATAAAAGCAATTATGATGCATAAAGATGTTATGTATATCACTGCAATAACTTCAAGAATATAAAATTAGTCAAGCCATAAACAGCAGCATAAGATGTTTTAATCTATTTTTTTTTTTTTGGTTTCGTTTTATATTCTCTACATAATTAACATTACATTTACATAATGTGTTCAGTATGAGGCTTATTTATATTTTCCTTCATAATATTTATTTCAGCATCACCAAAAACACCCCCAACTGCATGATCAACCCTTGTTTATGTGTCGCGCATTTTCAGCACCATAACAGTAGATAACAAGAGTCTTAGGGGTCAAATCGTTCAATTGAGCAATAATAGCCATACCGAAAGTGATATCGACCACGCTTATTGGATTGATATAACTTTCTTTGTCTTCGGTTAATATCATTTTACATGGGTCAATATAACCTCATATCAACCTGAAATGAAGTCCATAATTGATTAATTGGAAATTTTTAGATTAATTTAAATTTGCCCTGACCATACCACGTGATTATAATTGGAAAAAAGTTGAAATTACACTATCCCCAAGTGTACCTGAGGATGCTTTGACACAAGTTTCAGCTTTTCTGGCTAAATGGTCGTTGAGTAGAAGATTGAAATCAAATATTAAACTTTAAAGGGGCATGGTCACAATTTTGGTCAAAAATTATTTTTCCGATTTTCATAATTGCAATGCTTCAGTAAGGCATTCTTAATAGGCAACTGAAGTTTGAGTGTAATTCGTTGAATCATAAGCAAGTTACAGAGCTTGAAATTCTTTGCTATTTAAACAAAGCGTTTGTTTACATTTTGAATGTTAAAGTGAAAACTCTAATTTTAAACCTAAAATGAATGTGTTAAATGTTAGGAACTGTTTGATTAATTAAATTTAAAGATAGACAAATCCGGTTTAAAAAGAGTTTTTACTAGTATATTGAACCCATGTAAACAAAAACAGGACACGAGCTTTGTTTACATGACAAAAAATTGAGAGCCATATATCATGCTTATAACTCCACGAATGACTCTCAAATTTCATTTGATCATTAGAAATGCATTTCTAAAGCATTGTCAATAAAAAAATAAAAAAATAGAATTTGACCAAAATCGTGACCATGTCCCTTTCTCACTACACCTTACACCTCAGAAGAGCTAACTATGTGACGACAATTGATTTTTGAAATATTTGTGCCTGTAGTTCGGTATGTTCTGTAAATATCTCATAAATTATTCATTTTTAGTCCACTTGCTTGAATGCTTTCTCCGAAACTTGTTTCTACATATGTTTGCGACTCCTGTAATGAGTTTAAGTGAATATTAATTATATTTTTCTCACCATTCTATACCGGAAGGAAAAAAAAAAAACCAAGAGGCCCATGGGCCACATCGCTCACCTGAGGAACAATAGGTATTATAAAATCAGCTTAATGGAGTCATACTACAAACTATCTGGACAATGTACATGTACAATAATACATGCAGATCCTGTATAAATGAAATCCATTTTACCCCCTGGATATTCTTATGTTTATAATCATTAGTCCCTTTTCTAACAGGATGATTTCATAGTCATATCATATGTTGAGTATTGCAGTTTTCAAAAAATTCCTTAACAATTGTTTATATATAGGATATAAAGCTACAGCAAACTCTGAACTTTCTTGTGAGGCCGAAGAATTGTCCTGGAGCCAAAGTCTTGACAATTATAAAGAATCATCTGGCTGATTAGTTTCTGAGAAGAGGCTTTTTAAATATTTACTCTATATATTCCTATGTAAATCTTTAATACCCCCCAATGTGGCCCCACCCTACCCCAAGGGATCATGATTTAAGAAGATTTTTAAGGATTTACTCTATATATTCCTATGTAAAACTTTGACCCCCCATTGTGGCCACACCCTACCCCCGGGTGTTATGATTTTCACAACTTTGAATCTACATTACCAAAAAATGCTTCCTCACAAGTTTCAGCTTTCCTGGCTGATTAGTTTTTGAGAAGAAGATTTTTAAGGATTTACTCTATATATTCCTATGTAAAACTTCGACCCCCCCATTGTGGCCCCACACTACCCCCGGGGTCATGATTTTCACAACTTTGAATCTACATTATCTGAGGATGCTTCCACACAAGTTACAGCTTTTCTGGCTCATTAGTTTTTGAGAAGAAGATGTTTAAACATTTACTCTATATATTCCTATGTAAAACTTCGACCCCCCATTGTGGCCCCACCTTACCCCGGGGGGTCATGAATTTTACAACTTTGAATCTACACTACCAGAGGATGCTTCCACACAAGTTTCAGCTTTCCTAACTTTCTGGTTCTTGAGAAGAAGATTTTTGAAAAATTCTCGAAATTTTTCATTAATTTCTAATTATCTCCCCTTGAAAACAAGTGAAACGCTTAATTTTCACATCTTTGAATCCCCCTTACTTAAGGATGATTTGTGCCAAGTTTGGTTGAAATTGGCCCAGTAGTTCTTGAGAAGATGTTGAAAAAGTGAAAAGTTTACGGACAGACGGACGACAGACAAAATGTGATCAGAATAGCTCACTTGAGCTTTCAGCTCAGATGACCTAAAAACTATAACCTTATATGGCGGGCAGCAGAGATGAAAGAGGTATAAATCATATTCATGGTATTGATAACATCAGATGATTTTCTTTTAACGTCACGTATTTGCAATTGGCTAAATAGATAAAGTGCATTGGTTTGATAGATAAGAATTTATGTGGTAAAATGATTTAGTGGAATTTCTCTGTCTGCAGATTGAGGGACACTGACGTCATTAATACAGGATTTATTATTATTACCTAATCATGTGCAAGTGTACGTTTATTCTTTCCATCTATTTGCTATGAAAATTGCCACATAGTCAGGTAACATTAATATTCATAGCATGGGCTTTGAGTGACCGTGACATTTATTGTTTATATGTACATTACAAAAAAAGCCATTCGAAGGCTAGTTCGTGCAATTTTACAAGTTTGCATGTTCCACCTTTCTCTCCCTTTGTTAGTATCAAACAATATAGATAAATGCATTCTCTAAAATTTTGCTTTTATTTTGATTGAGAAGATGTGGTTTTAAAAGAAATACTTTAAAAAAAATATTATTATTTTGGGGCGCACGCTTGCATAATTATACGAAATGAAAATAGGTAAAAATGTCAATAATTTAATATTCAATTGAACAATTGGTAAAAATTATATGGTATGGTATAGTAGGAATCATTCTTTGAATATTATGAGTCGACCAAATACGGCTGAGTATGATCAAATGTATCATAAAGTCCTTCGGCTTGGGGTGATCAAATCTAATCAAATAATCTAATAAAACTCTAAGAGCTTTATAATAGATTTGCATTTGATCTCGTTATAATACTCAAACAATGAATCCTTATGTCATGATTGAATTAAATGCTTTATGTATTCACATTTGCCACGTGCAATGTTAACATGCTATGCTTAATTATGATCATTATTCCCCCCTCCACCTCAAACCTTGAATTAATACTTGATGATAGTTAATTAAATCGGATTACATGAGCTACTTATTTGATCCCCAATAAAACTTTGGATCTTGTATTTTATCAAAGTTTCTTTTATATTATCTGTTCAATTCGCTATATTACATATCATATAACTTCTCCTTTCCGTGCATTTCGTACAAGGGCGTTAAGGACGTTGTTCACTCAGGGTTTGAGTTATCAAATTCGAATTGTTATAAAGTTCAATGTCATGAGTAAAATTTGTTCTAAACACAAAACGTATTTATAAAATGAATTATTATTGAGATTACATTTGATATTTTTAATATGTTATGGAATGAAGCTCAAACAAAGTTGCTTTTAGCAAAACAGAGGAAATTCGGACAAAATTTTTAAAATTTTGTTTATCACTGAAGTATTTTTGGTAGAACTGTATTATTCAAAGTAGATTTTATTTGTAAGTATATATAATTTTAAATATTTTTTGTTGGTTTTATCTTCATATTTTATTTAGATGATCGTATGGCATACACTACAAATTTAAAGATTGAAAAATGTTTATAAACGATAAAAGACACCATATCTCAAAATTTTGATCATTGACCCCATATATATTTTATGCAAGCAGAGTAAGGTCAATATCCTTTTTTTAATACTATTAATGTTTAGTTTATTATCATTCAGTTTTTTGTCAAATTGAATCAAAAATGGGTAGGGATTTGGAAATTTATAGAGGAAATTCGGACTGGAATATTTATAAAAATTGTAAATTAAAATTTAATGCTTAGTATCTATTTATTGTCACTGCCAATTGTTAACTGTATTTCAATTTTAAAAGAGTTTAGGTTAGCAATTTGTATTATTTTCACAATTAAGAAAATCTTCAATTTTCAAAAAATATTCAATGGCTATTAACACAAAAAGTAGGTAATTGACCTACTTTTTTGAACGTGAAAAATAACACTGCCATGAAAGGTCTATAACACACAATAGAAGGTTTTTCATTATCATCAGTGGAATTTATTTTCATTCTGAGTAAACGTATACCTTACGGCCGTTTTGTGTTTACGCTTACAAATTAATGGTTTTCAATGTAAATGTATTTTCAAAGTGTCAAGTAGTTGTAAAACAATAAAATAGAAAACTTTAAAAACTTACGTCATTTGTGTAAAATCCTCAAGACTATGGACGCTTATATTAAGTCTGTCGTCTTTCGTTAACCAAAGGTTTTCAATAACTGGTGGGGTTGCATCTCGAAAAACTGTGACATTCTCATCTAGTGTTTTGTTGAATATATCTACTGCACGCACTGTTACATCTAATCTGTCACCATCTAACCATACAACTCTTAATTCTTCTGATTGTTTTTGTATATCATCTACAGATGTTAATGTCCTAAAATCTCTCACGCCACTACCGGTATCGACTTCATAAGATACCATAAAATCCACACAACCTGTATAAAACAAACAACTTAAATTTATAAAACAAGCATTTATAAAAATCACAACGGCTTCGGACGTCCAAGGCAGTTTCTAAGATTTGCATTATAACTACGACTATAATTCATTTCATTAACATCGCAATTTAAAACACTGCGTGACATAATAAAAATATTTTAGATTATTGAAGAAACTGTTGTTTCTTATCCAGCAGTTACAATCGAGTCATTTTAAATAAATGAAATTATAAATTCCCAACGCAATTTAAAATCAACAGCTGAACAAAAATTTATAGATTCCACAATAATAAAACATTGAGTCAGCTGAGAGCCATTTAATCTACGTTGCATTTTGTGAGTTTTTATCAAGATTGCCTTAGTTCTAGTCAAACAAAACACATAAAGATGAACTGCAGAGTTAACCTAAATCAATAGATTTGTGGAATTCCTAAACATGAATCATTGAAAAGAAAACACTATAGTGTACGGGGCGAGCTCTGTTAAATTTTATTTTCCCCCCTCCGTATGATATATTTCTAGTTGTTGTCACAAGAATACCTTGAATATTTGGGACTTCATCAACAGTTCTTCGTCCATCAAAGTCATCATATGCTCTATCAATCTTTGGATACGGGTTTATTTTTGTTAACCATCTAGAGTTATCGTGCCTGTGATTGATGAATCTTCCCCACCATTTGACGAAAATCCTGTTTGTATCTTTTGTTACCCATGTAAAATTTGTTTGCGATGAAGCCGTTTCCACACGTGTATTCCTTTTAACATTAAATGTAACTTTTGACAAATTATCATAAAGTACCAACTTTCTTGACATTTTAATATTCCCTGCTTTATCAACCGCAGAGAGGTGGATTGCATACATTCCTGGTTCATCAAACGTGACAGAAGCCTATAAAATTATTAAAAAAAATATGATAACATTCTTTTTGTAAACTGCAATCATTAATATCAATATGGACAAAGGAAAAAAATATATTAAAAGATGAAAAAAAAAATATATTTTGGAATTTTACCATAGGAAGAGAAAGTGATGCAGTGCCGTTTTGCAACATAGTGTTTTCCTGTAAACTATTCTGTAACGGTTTCATTTCGAAAACGTCATAATCAAATTTAGCAAGTCCAGACAGATCATCTTGCCATCCATCCCATGTTAGCGATATTGTAGACTAAATATGAAAATAAACCTGTACAATAATAAATCGATAAATAGAATAAGAAATGTCTTTCAAAAAGTTTTTTCCTTCAAATTCAAAGTTTGATACATTATGAACGTTGGTAATATTCTTTTTATATTTTGAATATATGATAATGATTTATAAACATAGAGGTTTCTCTACATCAAACTTTGATTCTTAAGGACGACGGAACTAATTCGCTGTGTGCAGAGATATTTTACCCCACTCTGATAGTTGTTTTGTTTCATCAATCATCCTCGAAATTATGTCCGTAACCTTTTTTCTTAGCGTTTGTGCATTACTTCTCATGAAAAATTGAAGAAAACTAACGACACACCGCACTTTGGCATTTGCTCTCGTAAAACGAAGTCGAGTCGATAACATGGTCATTTTTAAAATGATATTAATTAATTCAAAGTCATCATAAAAGTATCACATCTCATTTTGAATAGAAAATCTTTTCCATAATTTTTAGACTAGTTTTTCTCTCACAAGATAGATTTTCCCCATTATGTTCAATTGAAAAAGAGAAGATATACAAATATTTCTTTTGAAATTGTCCCTATTTAAAATCTGAATTGATTTTTATGTTATATTTTTATTTCTTTCGATACATCTTTAGTTAATATAACTCATATAACAATTTCATGAAAATCACTACTGTAGAAGTAAAATGGGTCCGTCGTCCTTAAGTTAAAATTTTTGTTTGCTGAGAATGAGAACGTTTCAATAGCATTTTTGCAGTTGCTCACTTCTTCTGTTAGATCAGGAGCACTAAGAAATTGTGGACATCTTGTTGAATATACACTGCAATGGTACGGGTTTTCTGTATCCCACCGAAAGGTATACGTCAGTACTTTTGATGTACCTACATAGTAGTGTCTCTGTTCCGTGTTGTTCTCGCGATTTAAAATGATTATGAACGCACCAAGAGTTGCGTTGATTATGTATAACAACCTGCAATTCCAATTAAACTCACAAATGTTAGTTAATTTTATTCTTTTCATTTCTGAATTTTGAGGCATGAGTTCTTTCAATGATGCTTCTTGACAATAGATTGGTTTAATAAGGTGTATCGAGGCTTGAATTAAGATAAACACAGTGTAAGAAATCTTAAGATAATTCTTAAGACACTCTTGAATATGCTATTTTTTTTATTTCTATTTATTTATTTCACGTGCATTCCTCTGTCTGGAAAATTTTCTATACTTCAGTAGATGCTATTTGATTTCATTTTGCTTTTTGGTTACATTTTAGATGGTATATCTCCTTGGAGGGGGTGGAGGGGGGATTGAGCTGTCTTAAATATATATATAGTTGTGATAAAATTTAGTGATTCAAACATTGATAAAAATACTATTAATAAATTTATATATAGAACTTCAGTCATCAAGTAGTCATAAAGTATATATTTTTATTTCCATTACCGCTGTATTTGCGCCCGTACAAACAATAAATAGTGTTAGAATGCATTTAGCGGTGACCATAAAATGGGTAAGGACTTGAAAGTCTGTGCGGTCAGAAACATCCATGTGAGAATGCCTACCATATGCGGTTTCCAATTAGAGCTTTTAAAGAGTTTTAAAATACCGTCGGTTTTTTCGCCTGGTAAGCGTCAATGTTCACGTCAGCAGCCCGCTAGACTCAGTCGGCGGGTGTCGTAAAGTGACCCGGCCAGCTCTGCATGGGTGTTTCAGCGGCATGTATATCATGTATTTGATGCCAGCGATCGACGGGTGTTTGGATTTAGAGAGCTGCTGCCGAAAACAATGATATTTATTCTCAATAAACTGTGTTTACAGTGTAGAGAAAATATATAAAAATTACATTCTGAAGCAGGATAAATAGGATACATGTAAGTACATTGACCAAGAGAGCTCTCTCACTATCATCATCCTGTCACAATAAGTTATTTTGCATCGCCATTTCTAAAAGTTAAAATTTTTCCCCATAGTTTTGTTGGCAAATTCAAAAAATATTCCTCAAAAGCCAATGATTTAATTAGTCTGTAATTTATACTTTTTGGTGAATGTTGTACAAGACTGTCACCAAGTGGAAAAATCGACGGTACTCTAAAACGAGCTCTAAGAGACGCCGTTAAAATAAATTTTCAATAACAATGTCTCTGTTTGAAACGTTCTGAAGAAGAGAGAGAGAGCAGATATAAAAAGGAAGCAATATGGGGTTGATGAGGGAGGGCGGGGGGGGGGGGTGCACTGAAGTTTTTTTTAACTCGAACACGGTCGAATAAGCATCACGATTATCTCCAAATAAATTGTATTTCTCTCCAAGGGCTCATTTTTTTTCTTTCACATACATAAAAACTACTGTAAGAAGTCACTAAATGGAGGTTTTTAAAAATGTCGATCATCAGGTTAATATTCGTTCTATGATTATATCGAAGTATTTTTTTTTCAGTGCCTCGTCCCTTCTAAGGTATCCCACTCCTAAATGGTCTGGTATCAAAAATTTCTTGAGAAGCATATCATTGAAATC
Source organism: Magallana gigas (assembly GCF_963853765.1). Lineage (NCBI taxonomy): Eukaryota > Metazoa > Mollusca > Bivalvia > Ostreida > Ostreidae > Magallana > Magallana gigas. The sequence goes on along the minus strand of NC_088858.1, from coordinate 30,297,638 downwards.
TGTAGACAAAAATATACTTATTTAAAAATACAAAGATAACGGGGAGTCAGTAATCATCCCTTTGAGTTATGGCCAATTTAATTTGTCCTTTTTGCACCTAAAATGCAATTTAGCCTGATTAGGATTTGTTGCTAGTATTTTTGATTAAGCAAACTTATTTCTTCAAATATTGTTTTTTATTATGCACAATAGTCACACTAAATAGAGGAATTACCCAAAAAATTGTACGGACCTGCATAATTTTTCCGTGACCTTTTTGCACTTAAAATATAGGCAATTTTTATAATAATTACAATTTGATTTGAAATAAAAACTTTTTGAATATCAAGAATTTTATAAGATTAATCCAGTTTGCCTAGATACGTATTCAGTATCATTTTGACATAATAAAACATGGGAATCAGTGATGTCAAATTTTAGATATATGGTTTCAAAGGTAAAATTCTCGCAAAATTTAGCTTTAAAAAATTCCGACATTTCCTATATATTTGCATGATTTTTATGATAAACGTATATCACTCTATCAAGATTTAACTTTGTACATCTCACACAGAACCTATTGAATATGTTACAAACCTATCAAATGTAAAAAATGTGAATAATGAATAAAGTATTATAAAAAGAAAAGTATATTGAAAATTCATAGAATTGCTTGTTTTAGTCATTTTCGTCAAAAAACTTTCCGCACGAAAAAATAGTTCCCCCTAAAACTTGTTTGTTTCTTGAATTCAAATGGATTTTCTTTATGAATGTTGTGCAATCATGAAATATTACTCTTTCTTTGATAAATAAATAAATAAAATAATATTTATTTAAAATTTAATGATCATCTTAGCAATGAAATCAAAACATGAGGAGTGAGATACCTTAATTTGGTAATCGCAGTATGTATTAGCGTACATTAATTAACACTCTGGGTGTGAAAAAAAAATTAAATAAATAAAATGCATGCTTCGTTCGATGCTCTGTCAATATATAAATTCTAAGTAAAAAGAAAACCGGCCACCTTCAATATGCAGAAAATGCATTCTTCCTCGGTTCTGTCTCTTGCACAGACATTTCCAGAAAACGATGCTGTCTTTAAAAACGCTATTTTAGCATTCTACCCTATTGATGTCTTCAGGTATCTCACTCCTCATGTTTTGATTTAATTGCGCACATGATCATAATATTCAAAATGAATATGATTTTATTTATTAAATCATTAATACAGAAAAATTATTATTTCATAATTAAACAAGATTCGTTAAGAAAACCCATTTGAATTTGATATACAAACAATCTTATAGGGGAACTATATTTTCGTGCTGAATGTTTTTTTTATACCAAAATGACAGAAACAAGCAATTTCATGAATTTCAAAACACTTTTCATTTTATTATACTTTATTCAGTGCGTTCATTTTTAACATATGGTAGGTGTGTAACATATTTTATAGCTTCTGTGCGATATTTTCAAAATTAAATCTTGAGAGTGTAATACACGTTTAGCATAGAATCATGCATATATATATAAGCACAAACATTGCAATAACTCTCAAATTGACATGTACCTGCCCATAGTGAATGATATAGATATATATATATAAAGCACAGAGAAATTCACTTTTGTTGGAGCTCCACCTTCCGCCGATAGATAGCCGAGTGGTGAGCGCGGTGGCCGCCCACTGCTAGGAGAATGGGTTCCAGAGGTCGTGAGTTCAAGCCTCGGTCGGGGCGGAAGGTGGAGCTCCAACAAAAGTTAATTTCTCTGTGCTTTATATATATATATATATATATATATATATATATATATATATATATATATACAAATTAGTAATTTTTAAAGCCAAATTTTGCAAGAATTTGCGTTTCAAATCTTCTATCTTAATTTGGCATCACTGACCCCCATGTTTTATTATGTCAAAATAATACTGAATCTAGGTAAACTGGATAAATCTTATAAAATTCGTGATATTCAAAAAGTATTTATTTCAAATCAAATTGTAACTATTGTAGAGATTGTCTATTTTAAGTGCAAAAAGGTCACACACAAAATATTGCAGCTTAATACAATTTTTTTAAATTCAGCCTGACCATTGTGCATGATCAAAAAAAACATTTGATGAAATTAGATTGCTTAATTAAAAATACTGGCAATAAATCCTAATTGGTTGAAGTTGTATTTTAGGTGCAAAAAGGTCATAAATGGGCCATAACTCAGAGGGATGAAAACTTACAACCCCCCCCCCCCTTGCGTTGCATTTTTTATGTATGTTTTGTCTTCAGATTTCAATGATACGCTTCGCAAGAAATTCTTGATACCACACCATTGGAAAGGGATTCCTTTAAAAAAATTAACCCTTGGATGTTACGGATGTGTTTTAATTGATTAAAAACACAAAGCTAAAGAATTTTTCTCTCTGCACCAATGGCAGCATAAAATAGAAGGGTGTGCAAAGTCTCATGAACTTGAATTATGCTCGGTTTTCGGAGGTGGACCAACTTTAAGCTTTTATCATGTTAAAGTTAGACTTGGGACATGTATTTGGTTGTCTTAAGATTATGACAGGTCTTAAAATATTCATAAGATATGACAGTTTAGTGAAACGGCTGTACCATCTTAATAGGATAATTTTTTTGTCTTAAGATAGATCTTAGTCAGAAGATAGTTTTGTGAAACGGGCCCCTTATCGCTAAGTATTCCTTCAATCGATGAGAATTTAACGATTAACAATATCAGATAATATTTAAAGGAGCCTTGTCCAAATCTTGATTTACTTATTATATAATTTGCTAAGGTCAATCTATTCTATTCATTTTTTTCTTATTCAGTGAAAGTACAGGGTCGCAATTCAGAACAACAATCAATGTTACAGTGCCTATAACTTATTATTCAAAATTGGGGCGCTAACATTTGTTTCGGGATATCAACCATACCATATAAGCAGGTGTGTATAAACAAATGATAAATTGTTAGATTTGCGCACGTGTCATTGTGTTTGAAATTGAAGTAGCTCTGAAGTGAAAACTTTTTTTGGCAAGTAAACGGAGATGCAAGAGGGTCGTCTTTCGATACATTTGGGCAATTCCAACGAAGGTATTCATCTTTATTATCTACAAGTATTAAACATGGTGCTCTATGTACAAAAAATTACTTTAACTAATACTTATAAGTCCAATAAACTCCATTAAAAGAAAAAAAATTATCATATTTGTTTGTATTTTTATGCATTGTACTCGTAGGTACACCCGAGTTATAACTTTTACAAGTGTATAAATCAATTTTCTTAGCGTTTACCTGTCCCTGATTTGTACTGTAGAGTGGTCGTCGCGCTGACAATGCCATACGAAAAATTCTGTACATAATGGTCTCTCGTAAAGTTTGTCAGACTTTCGTTCAATACATATCGAGCTTCCCATTTTGTTTCCGCTGTTGACCAGTCTACTTTTTTGGTCCATATCACTTCCGTTGATGAAACAAAGTTTGGGTCAGAAGGATTATCAATTTTTTCCGTCCTGTTTTTTTTCAACGTACACATGCTGTACTTTATGTCGGCAAAATCTTGCACTAAAAGAACAAACAACATATGTATATTTTTGTTAAAAGAACTGTAAATAATTGCAAGTTTTTATTGAAACATTATAACTATTTATATCTTTTGAACAATCATAGTTTTAAAAGGGAGTGATCATGGCAGAATAATTTTACATCATTCGTTTGTATATCAGGTATATCTTCGCAGAAATCTTTTTTTTTTTTTGCTTTTGAGTACATCGTCGTAGCTCAGTGGCTCAGTGATGAGTTGATGAGTTGTGTATGAGTATTGGGCTTTTGAACCGCAGATCATGAGTTCGAATCCGCCTAGAGCTTTTGTTCAAGTTAACTGAATCAAATATTTGAAAATGTAATTTTTCATCTAAAATTGCACATTTTTGCCTATTTGACTTAAATACTTCTTATCCATTTTATCTCTCATAATCAAGTAATTTTCTGCTGATTTGAGAAAGTATATCAAGGTGTAGTGAGCCACCTTAATTTTATTTCTGCAATTTAATGTCTAGAATGCTGTATACTAGGCGACCATCCCGAATCGAAGACGAGTAACAAACTAACATATAAAAGATATCCCTCTCCAGTCTCCTTCATTTGAATAAAGTTATTGATATTTTTATATGTTAATAATGGACTGATAAGAGATTAATATGATTTCAACAAAATGATCCGTGACAAACAAGTAAACTGTTTCCTTCTGTTCATAAATAGCTTTACATTTTTGCTCATAAATAGCTTATAATCAGAAAAAAAAGATTCAATGAAATTTATACCAAAATCACACATCTATATTATAAACAAAATTAAAAGACTCGAGCTGTGTTTATAAAACAAAAAAAATTATTTTTCATTTGTATCTCGTATAATGACATTCAACTTCTGATTAAGCATTCTATAAATACCCATTCAAGAAAGACACGGCAAAATGTTGAGGTCCAATTATTTTATATCACTTAAAAACATATTAAGACTTTAAAAACAAGTTGTGTATGAGTGTCTAAAAACGCATTTCTTTTTTTGATTGCTGAGCTCATCTCTTGATGCGGACTGGTTTTAGATTTTGCTACATGTAGATATAGACACTATTTATGCAAATTAAATGCAATATCTCTTTAGCGCATAATCTATGCCGTCTTAAAAATATAGAGAGCAAAATAGGTAATCTTATTTACTGATATGGCAATGGTGACCGGTAAATCCCTGTATGCACTTGCACTTTGATGCCAATTCATTCTCACAATGTCCGGGAAAACATCGTGTGCTATCCGCCCTCCAGGAACAAGCCTCTGTAGAAAAATAACTAATTTTAAAAGATTGGTTACTGTTTTGATATAAGGTCAGTCCCAGTCCCCAGTTAGTTTTGTACTATTGGGAACTCTTTTTGGCTATGTTATTTGTTGATGTTTTGAAAATATTTATTTTCCTGTCAGGAAAGTAATATCAATCTATCACGTGATATGGACAGCTAAATTTAGTCTGTCATACAAAAATAAGAGAAGGACCATCATCTTCATACTTGTAATAGTTTCACAAAGGAAAGGATATATTTTTTTCAGTAGAACATAAACTTGCCCGATATACGAGTACAAACAAAAGAAAAAAATACAAGCCTGTGAGTATACTGAGTATATGAATACTTCCTTTTTAATAAAAAGACGAAGACCTATGTGTTTCCCCTAAGTGCTTTTTTTAGATCCTGTAAGTGTTAATGAAAAAGTAAGGGTATCGTGAATGACAAACATATTTTACTCATTATCAAGTATTTATTTTAAATTAACAACTGTTAAGCATATTGAAGATTAATTTGGATATTTAATTAGGCAAACAATAACGGCCGCCTAATTTCCCGCGGACATGCGCAATGAGGTCGGTTTCGCTCTCCCTTCATCAATATTCATGAAAAGGTAATACTTTCCTGGCAGGAAAATAAAGAGTTAAAAATCTATATCTTTGTAACGAGATGGAATTCACCATTGCAATTTACAGAATAAAGGTAACTTTTATAAGTAGACAAACACATGCGTTTTCACTGTCATTCAACATTGACGCAAATTAAAGCGTGTACAGCTTTAATCTCGTACTATTTTTTTTATCTCAATATTAGGCATGTATAAGATCGTGACAGATCGGGGCACCTGAAATATATTTATCGTGACCGTGGCGTATCAAAGCTCGAAAATTCGTATAAGGACGTTCGACTCGCATCGCCTTGTGCCTAGCGCTAGTAATAAACAACTTGAAGCATTTCCGTGATCAGCTACGACTGGTTAGTCGGAGTGTTCGTAACAATTCAAATTAAAGTGAGAGTCTAGCATGAAATTAAACGTTCTTTCCCAGATATCAAGAACGGTAAAAGAAGAAAAATTTCTAAACACAAGTTGAACAAATATTTAAACAATGAAATGCTTTCTTTGGTGATTCATTCGGAATATGAAGGTAGCGACATTGCAGAAAAAATACATAACCCGCGTTAGCGCTATGAATAAACTATATGTTTCTGCAAGAAAATGAGGGAATAATACTTGGAAGATGTAAGTATATGTGTTTGAACTGCATGAGCTTCCGTTTCACATCACTTAAATGGGACTGACCTTCCATATTAAAAGCCCAGAGGAGATTAATCTCTGTAATATAATTTTGTTTGAATGAGCAGGTTTTTTTTGCTACCCATTAGAATAGCGAATATATAGTTATATTAGTTTTAGTGTCGTGTAGCTATTTATAATTTTAACTGAGTATTACTTTATAAGGGTTTGAATAGGTTAAAATGTCAATCTTTTTATCATCCATAAAAACTGCTGACAAGGTCGTTGTGTCGACTATATATCACTTACGAAAAGATGGATTCAATCGAGACTATATTCCTTACAAAGCAAGCGTTCTGAGAGAATTACATATGCAATACATGTCCCCTACCGGCACCCAAGTTTTGAAACAATTGTCGCTTAACAGGCATAATAAAGAAACGTTAGTTAAAGGGGCATGGTCACGATTTTGGTTAAAATTATTTTTTCGATTTTAATGTTTATAATGCTTCAGTAAGGCATTTATAATAGGCAACCAAAATTTGAGTGTCACTTGTTGAGTTATAAGCGAGTTACAGAGCTTACAATTCCTCGCTTTGTAAACAAAGCTTTTGTTTACATTTTGAATGTTGGTGAAAATTCCAGTTTTTGACCAAAATTGAATGTTAAACGTTAGGAACTGTTTATTTATGCTTAAAATGAATAAGAATATAGACAAATCATCTTAAAAAAGATGTTTACTGGTATATTGAACCTAATGTAAACAAAAACAGGGCACGAGCATTGTTTACATGACGAAGAATTGTGATCCCTGTATCTTGCTTATAACTCATTGACGGGCACCCAAATTCTATTTGATCATTAGAAATGCATTCACAAAGCATCGTAAATAATAAAAATAGAAAAATAAAATTTGACCAAAATCGTGACCATGCCCCTTTAAAGATTTGATTAGGGCAATTTCGATAATTTATAAAAATGAGTCATTTTAAATGAATTTCTTCATTATTTAAGGTCCACTTGGGTCAATTCGGGTAGATAGACGCAATAGCGGAGAACTAGTAACCCGATTATGAATACTAGAGAGTTAAAAAAAAAATTACTTTAGAAACAGTGTATAAAAAATTACGCGAGTCAAACTCAATTAGTGGGTATTGCTGTGTTGGATGGAATGAAACTGTAGAATAGTAAAAATTGATCAACTATTTGTTTTTGTTTACAAAAAGTTCAAATTCTCAAGAAGTAACAGAACTTTTGCATATTTACTTTGACATTTTTTTGGAACAGGCTGCCAGGTATATGCTCTGAAGAAACGGTTCGGTTTTACCTCCCCATGGCAATAAACACACGTGTAATTAGAGTCTGATGTACATTGTACTTCATGGCAGTTTGGAATTTTAGGACACTCTGTAAAAACAAACCACATCTCAGTTAAATATGTCTCCCACTTAAATGATACGTGCAAGTATAGTATAATTAGTGTACCAAAATGGAAATGTAATACTCATTTTTAATATATTCGATTTATTCAAGATATATTACTAAAGTCAGGTACAATACTGTGCCGGATAATTATGCCAGTGCCAAGGTGGCATTTTTGCACCCGCTTAAGATGCAGTTTCGGAAAAATCCATATATACCAAATGATAGACCATTGTCTAGAGAGTATATAACCACTTTTGGTTTTAGTGTGATTTACCTGACAGGTGAGATATTTACCTTTAAAAATTAACATTCCATAGGAAAATAATAATTCCCATAGAAGAAATGATTCTCCTACAGGAAATATTGACATTCCTATAGGATTTTCTACAAATCCTGTAGGAATTATATTTCCTATAGGAAAAGAGTATTTCCTGCAGGAATTTGATTCAGGCAGGTAGTTTTCCTATAGGAAATTCAGATTTCCTATCGGATTTTATCGAATCCTATCGGAATTGAAATTCCTATAGGAAATTCTTGTATTCCGATAGGAAATTTGAAATTTCCTATAGGGATATTGTTTTTCTTATAGGAAAAATTATTTTCCTGTAGGAATTTATTTTTGAAAGGTAAATTTCTCACCTGACAGGTGAGATACAATGATAACAAAGGTGGTTGTTAACTCTTTAAGCAATGGTCTATCATATGGCATATTTGAATATTTCGAGGTATGCAGCATAGACGGGTACAAAAATGCCACCTTGGCACTGGCATAATTATCCGGCACAGTGTTGTACTCTTTACACAATTGCGCTGAAAAGTATAGTTCCATTCATCATCAGTAGATACAACATTTTAACAAATGTTTAGGAAATCAATGTATATTTTATACGTGAAAGAAAACAAAATTAACGTAAAATTATTTTTAAAACACCCTTTTCAAAAAAAATATGAATGTGAAGTATTCATATTCCTACGCTATCTCCTCCTCAGTCTTTTTCACGAAAATATAGGTCATTCTTCGATTGACAATTTTTCACTAATGAATATTGCTTATATTATTCATGACAATAATTATATTACTTTCGTGATTATTGTTCGTTAGTTATCACATCATAATTTCTTTAATTATTTATCGTATATGAGTGTGTTTTTCTTTTCTTTTTTTAATGGCGGAATGGTTATGTAACACCTGCACCATATTTCTGATCGCACTCGTGTAAACTCTATTTAAGGATGTGTGTACTGTTTGCTAGTGATGCAAGACTGGTGGCAATATTTGCTACGGACATGAATAACTATATTCGCCAGTTTTCTTAACAAGCTCACTGATTTTAACTTTGACTTTAACAGTGATCGGCAAAGCACAGTATAAATCAGTAATCGAAATATTTCTGAATAATTGTATGGATCCAAGCAATATTGGACTCTAGTTTCGTTCAACCAGACGCTCAGCTGTCTCCGTTAATATCCGAAAAGCATTTACGGAAACCACCGATCGTCTGGTTGAACGAGACTATAGTAATCTCTAGCGTAGGAATACATACCACTACAAAAAATATCTAAATTAATATTGTTCCTGCCATTTAAAATATGACTATTATCATGGCATTTATAAATAAGTTTCCTTGAAAAACAGTGCTTCAGAATTCATTACAGCGAATTTATCGAATATTTTCGAGAACTAAGTCTTGTCAGCGGTGATGATTTGTGCTTAGGTCCAAACACTGCTTCACTTTCGGTTTGGCAGAGTAGCTGCATAGGAGAGTTGATTAAAATCAACTCCCAAAAAATTAAAAGTCGAATATCTTGGATATGGGGTAACCCATATCTATTCTTGTTACTACGACTATTGATTCAATCACGAGTGAATGGGCGTCTTTACGGTTTGTAGTTACAAGGTTATTAATGAATGCAAAATATTGATATGTACACCACGAATATTTTTATAAGTTATAAAGGTTCATCGAAATATTATTTGAAGCATGGCATTGTGACACTTTCAGTTCTTTATGTCTTCAGTTCAAAGAAACCTTAGTTTTTCCAATTCCAAGCTGTCCTTTTTCTCGAACATCATGTATAATAAATTTACTCAACAGCGATACAAAAACAAGAGGCACAGGCCCAAAAAAAGAGGAGTCTTTGACAAAATTGCATTCAGTCTAATTTACAAATTTAGATTTTACAAGAACTTATTAAAATCCTAGCAACATGGGCATTTCCATTATACATGTAAGAACTATTGATCTGTATAACAAAAAACTTCTTATTTTAAAAAGTTGGAGTTATCCAGACAATGAGGGTACCACTTTGGCAGCCGCCCAGCCACCCGCTCGCCCGCCATTTTCACTATTTCAATAACCCAATACACGATACTGAGTCGTCTCAGAAAAAAATCCTTAGACCTGCAGGGCTAACTACTCAAAAAACTTATCAACCCTGCTCAAAACCAGCAAGCCCGCAGTAAAATGTAACATGCTTTTCTTTGAATTCAAACATATTCTTAATGCTTTAATGGCTGTAGAGAGGACACCAATGAACCCCCTTCATATTTTTTTCAGACTTTTAAATCTTCAAAATAAGGCTGTAGCTTCGCAGTTCGTCAGCTGACATGTAGGACCTCATATTTATTTAACCAGAGGTCTAGATCTGTCAACAAGGTGAAAACTGATTTACATATTTTTTAGTTTTTTTACTGAACCAATCATGTTTGAAATATAAGAAAATTGTTAATTATAATTATCATTTTAAAATAAACTGGGCCATCGGAAAGGGTAATAACATACATGTACCAATAGTTCATTATTTCAATGAAAGTTTATTTCATATTACATTGGGAATTGTAAGTTCTGACTAACTTTACAATCTTCAAAAACCATCATACCTTCACAAGTACCCCGTTTTCCATAAAAATTGTTGGATTTACAGACGCAATCATTAGGTTTTTGGCAATCTCCTTCGCTGTATTCTGTTTTGTATGTTCCGTCTCGATTTTTGATGATCAAACTCGATTTGCATGCTCCTTCAAGGTTAGTTTTTCTATTGCATATAGCTAAATATGACAAATATATGAACATGTTATATTTTATCTACATATCTGACTTGTATTGATAAATTTCTTAACAAATTTATCCGATATCATTTTTTTTTCTATCTGTCCAAATACCATAATCACAGCTTGTTTTTTCCTTGTACCGTCGATAACCATTTTCACAACGTAGGGTGAAGTAGTTGACCGTTCTTAAAATATAATCATAGGGATTATAAATAATAGATTATGAGGTTTACAAATGGTCAATTTCAAATTCCTCCTTAAGGAACATAATGTAGGTCATGATACACATCTCTCACCTGAGCAAAGAAACTTAAAGAGAACGATATTCATTTTAAACAAAATGTAATCATGCTCTCATTGGATACTTTCATGACAAAAGGAGAGTAACACATTAAAGCTGAAAACGGCTCGTAAATAGGCACCGTCCGTCATATTTCTTTTTTTTCCACCGCTATCCTTACAACCACTATATAAGCCGCAGATCTCTTAAGGTGGCTCTATACACCCACAGTTTATTCCAATTTTCGATAGAAGACCACAAAACATATACTTAACAAATATTAAAATGAAGATAGGGATACTATAGGTATTTTTAAAGAATTTTTTAATGTTTTTTCGAGTTTTTGTAAAATAATTTTTAAAAACTTAACTATTAACAAATTGAGAGAAATTTTTTTGTCAGATGATGGATATTTCCTTCGGACTCCTAAAAAAAAAATATAACACTTCTTAACATTTAAAAATGTTATTATAGCATTTTTTTTTTAAGTATTTCCCCAAAACATAATTTTTCATATTTTCTTACTCTGTTGACAAATCATCTGAAAAAGCTGCTTGATGTTATAACAAAATGTATTTCAATAAATGTAAACATAAAAAAATTGAATGAAATAATTGCAAATAAACACAAAAAATATTTAAAATTTTATTTGGTGTGAAAGTTCCTCAGTTAAGAGTTATCCTTCCTAAGTCCCAAGGCTCAAACGCAGAAGGATAAAACGTACGCTCAACTAGGACCTTGGGTCACCCGAAAATAGTTCTCCAAAATGAGTGTATTAATGAGCACTTATGGAACTCTTTTACAAGTGAAGATAAGAATGTAAATCTACTTTCTTTTTTTCTATATCCATAGGGAGACCACAGGTCACCTTACGTCCTAAAACAATGTTCTACTTTCACTTTGCGGTTGCAATGCACTACATTTTGTAGCGGAGTGCACAGATTTGGTAGTTGTGAATAAGCAGGTGACCTGGGGTCCTAGTTGAGCGTACGTTTTATCCTTCTGCGGCTCAAACACCTTGGGGACTTTTCATTTCTGAGTTGAAGAAAATTACCTAAATATCATGTTGGAATAATAAATACATACATATTTCATTATAGGCCTATATAAATGAATATATTCGCTTTAATGCAAAACTAAGTCGAATAAATAAAGGGAAAAATTAACTAATAGGATTTATGTATCCCAACCTGAGAGAAATTCAAAGCCCTCTCGCATCCCCTTAAGGTGGTAAGGAACATCTGTCGATATTAATGTGGATTAAAGTATATCATAATTGAAATACTTTCACAGGTTTAGAATAGAATTTTCTTTCAAAGTATTCAACCAAAAAATACGTTTTATATAATTTTGGAAAGTAAAAAATTTAATTGTCCTCAACGGGATTCGAACTCATGACCTCCAGATTTGTAGTAAACCCACTATCCCACTGCGCTACGCTGCAAGATGTCTGTAATGGGAAAGAAACTACTATTTCAGAAACTATACTTGATTTTATTGTCTATTTCGATAAATAATACGACACAACATGAAGGTGTCACATACCACATTACTTGTTAAGAAATGAATTTTCCAATTAAATTAAATCTATTCATTTAACAAATTTTCAAAAGAGCGGTCCCAATAAATTCGCCTCAGTTTAAATCAGCCAGTACCGGAATTGCATTCTTCCAGAGTTACTTTTTTGCGTACTTCGTCATCAAAAAGTGGTGTATAGAGCCACCTTAACAGTTTAAAGTATTTTGTTGTATAACCGAGATCATAAAAATGCTTGAGAAATGTCTAAAAACGCGAGTATGCGGTGTATTGGTGCTGAGTTCTGGCTTGCAAATATTTTATTTCAAAAATTCAGAGTGCCCGATGTTCATGACCAGCCCATCCTACCCGGAGAACCCCTCAATTAAATTAAAGGTAGGTTGCCGACGAGATTCAAAATGGTGGTTGTCTGACGTCTACTTGTTGATTTTATCGTAAAGAGGGTAGATATCGTTCGTCATTTACAAAATAAGCTGGGGAGCGCCTACAATTTAGACAAACAATCGATAGTTATCGTTCGATTATTTGTATTCAATCATTTGATTTACGTTTCATGTCGTTTAGCAGATTTAGTAATGAATAATGCTGAAAATATGCATGCACGATGTACGTGTAGTTCAAAGGTGTATTTATATAAGAAATGTATAGCATTTCATTTTTTCATATTGAAAGCTCCAACTGTGTTTTAGACTTGTCATAAGTCCTTAATTTTTTTGAATACAAAATGATGCATTTATCTTTTATTTCAATGCAAGACAGTCAATGACTCCAGTTTAAATAGAATTTTTTCATAGGTTACATAAACCTTTTCTATATTAATCTTAAATTTATATGAACCCTTATTCAATATACTAGATTTACATGTATGTGCACTTGGGCCGTTTATGTTGAGTTTACCATCATTAAATACTTCGTTACACATTTTACACAAAAGTATAATTTGAATGTTTGCCATTTTAAAGGACTAAATAAATTGAAAATGTACTCTATCAATTAAATAATTCGAAAAAAACTAACTTCTGAAATAAATTGTGGTAAAAAATTAGCCTTGGAATTTCATCAATTATCTCTTAGGTCATTTTTGCTCCACATATTACATTGGCACAATCTAAATATCAAATTAATAAATATATATTTACATCTACCATGTATAATTTCCCCTTTTTCTTACGGAAAAACATAGTCAATTGATAGCTCTATAGAAACAGCCAAATTGAAATTTACACGCCCTATTTATCGATTGGTCGAAATCTACAGCGGCTGAAACTGACAGGACTTAAATTGACACGCCCTGTTTATCGATTGGTCTGAATCTACAGCGACCTAAGTAAACTCACGGACTAAACGAAATAATCATGATGATGCCAGACTCAAAGTCTCACAAGAGACGATTTTGCTGTTTCCTTTAGCTAACGTACTTATGTACATTAAAAGTAATTTAGTGAATTTTACTAACTTTTCATAATCAATTTATTAATTAGTTAAAGGAAGATGTTAATATAAATAATAAAATGCTTTCTTTGATGATTCATGCGGGTTATGAAGGAAGCGATCATTGTAGGAAAAATTAACATAACCAGCTATCGCGGTTTATGTATTTTTCCTGCAATGTCGCTACCTTCATATCCCGAATGATTCACCAAAGAAAGCATTTTATTGTTTTTAATCTATCCGAATCTCTGGGTTTTTTTCTCTATGAATAAGAAAATGTCTTTATTATTCAGATTTATTGAATGGCTGTTTGATGCTTGCTTAATATTGTTCGATCCATGGTTAAAAAGTTCATCACTTATTAATTTGGTTTGTATTTTATGTTTTACAAATTCGCCGATTTTCTTTCTTACATATAATAATGCATTTTTTCTACAGTTCCAGCATTTCCGACAAATCCCAAATTATTCCTCCAGGAGGGGAGTAAAGTCATTTATTCTATCACATACGTTTACATGTTTTTTTTAAAGGGACTTGGACACGATTTGAGCTTAAAGTTTTAGAATTCATTTTCTGATTCTTATTGTTTAGAATGGTTAAAATGGGTATATTTAATGCTTTGTCAAAACTTAAAAGTCAAATATTGAGTTATAAGCAAGATACAGAGTTTGAAATTCTTTGTTTTGTAAACAAAGCCCGAGTCTTGTTATTGTTTACAAATGTGTTGTACTGTAACAAGTTTCAATCATGTGTTGCTTTTTCTGTTGTTAGTATTGTTTATAAACACATTTAATCAGGTTATCTTGTTTGCCACGATTCATTTTGTCAAATAAATGGTAATTCATTACTTATCATTATTCGTAAAGTTTGTACATATATAAGACTCGAGCTTTGTTTACATAACAATATATTCTTACCTCTGTATCTCTCTTATGACTTGACTTTAAACATTCAAATTTCGGTCAATCATTCAAAATGCACAAGTAAACCATTTTATACATAAAAAACAAAAAATAAAATTTTGAATCTTAATTCCAAGTCCCTATAACACAATTACATGTATGTGGAAAGGGTCCTTGACTAAAGAGTAAATCTTTATCGCTTTATCATCACTTCATTCTGGAAAATAATCTTTCAAAATTTTGTAATGTTAAATAAATTGTATTTATACTTTTTAAAAATAAATTACGACTTATCTATTGCAGTTTAAAGGGATGCCAATTTTGAAAGCAGGCCAAAAGAACAAGGAACAATAAGACTAAAAAATCTGCCAAGCCAAATGAGAGACAAAAAACAACTAGGCAAATTTTGAGGCCAGTCCAGGGTCTAAAGTATGCCTTAAATGTAACAGATTTGAAAAGGACAGGGGCGTACAAAGCGTCCCACTTGGAGCAATGAAAAAGAACCTGTTCAGATGTTGCAAAAATATTTATTTTTTGCTTGTTTACATTCAACCCTTTGAATGTGTTCGGAATGTTTTCTTTATCATTGCTAAGTATGTAATAAGATGAGTGCTCGAATGAAAGTTCAGGAGACTTCTCCGAGATTTTTTTAGTTCCTGTGAAATTTTGAGCGGAAGTATAAGTGTTCGGATAATATTCTCAAAATACGTAAGTACTGGTCGTTTTTCATATCATATCCTGCTATAAAATATTTTAAAGATGAAAATCTATTAAGATATATGTCTTATTTTATCATCTAGTGGTTAATTAAACTAAACGATGATATTTAGAACAGAGTTATCGTACGTGATCAACCACTCTACACGTGGTTGAAAATACATTGAGTTGGTTAATAGAATCATAGCCATGCTTGAGGCTTTTGGTGTGCAATACCATGCTTTAAAAAAAAGAATGGGTGTCAGTTTTTGTATAAAAACAAAGTATATCGAACCATTTTCAAGTAACATTCTGCATAAAATAGTATAGTCTGTTTCACTATTGATTATATTACTAGGCCAGGCGCGGATCGAATATTAATCCTACGGGGGATCGCTACTAAGCATGTTAATTGCTCCAATAGCATAAAAAACCTATATTTTCTATTGTCTCATTTATCTTTATAACTCATTTTTCCACCATTTAATGATTATAAATTTTAAATTCAGTAAACATCTAGATTTTATACTTGACTACAAGTACCTATCGATTCTAGGAAATAAGCCATAAACACGAGGCAAAATGTTTACTGCGAAACCGAAATGGTCTAAATTTAAATGACGATAACATTCGCTGGGGTGACATTGTTTATGCTATAATTTTTACAATGCATGTCAATAACATGCAATCATTCTGTAAACACAAGAGATAAAGGGTTTCACAATTAAGCCACATGACGTTTCATGCCTAAATTTTTGGTATTAGTGGGTCTAGACTCCATCCTAAATGTACTTTTATTAAAAGGATAAGTTTTCATTCTTTTTTTATTATTGATTTATCAAAGTGGAATGCCCATCTTTAAAAAGTGCATTTAGAGGGTAAAGAACTACAATAACACTAGGAAAAAAAGATCAATATTTATATATTTGTTCATTTATTCATTTTTTTATTTAAACTAATATTTATATTTATCTATATCCATGTAACTAGTTGATATGAGAGTTTTAATAATAAGAACATGCAGAGCATAAATAATCAAACATTTTTTTTTGGAGCACTCGCACCCGATATTTTCATAGTTATTTTATTGCTAGAAAATATGATATATATATATATATATATATATATATATATATATATATATATATATATATATATATATATATATATATGCGTGTACTATAAAGTCTTCGAGGGTAAGGGTTCCGTACCCGGGTACGAATTCTCTATAGAACTTATACCCTATAACTAAGTTACGAGTTCTCCCGACTACGACTAGTATTCTCTAACATTCTTGTGAATATTCTCTGTCACACCGGACTTCAGACATATTTTGATCACAAGAGATAACTAAAACCTTGAAAATGAACAATAAGAAAGAAATTACTATTAATCATGAAGTGGATATATTTAACATCATAAATTTTAGCTGATTTGTATATATTGATTGTAACTAATTAAAGAAGAAACATATACTGTAACCATACTTATATTTGGTGCATCTACCGAGGTTCCAGAAATGGCAGTGTACATGATACTTTACTACACAGCTTCTCTCAGATGATCGAACAACGTGATTGCTAAAATATTTATTGTCATAGTGAGTTTACCACATACATTTGTAATTGATGAAATTCAAGGTAAGAAAAAAAAAACCAGAAACCTTACCCTTTTTCTAAAAGCCCATTACGGCACTCATCATCGTGACACTTTTGAAAGCAGGTACTAGGCTGGTGTTCACAAATGAAAAATGAAATGTGAAAAAAAATGACGATGAAAATAAAATTATGCTTTATCGTCCACATTTTCTAACTGAATGAATAAAATATTGCAAACCGTTCATTCTTAAGATCGAACCTTATCAAGTGGCATATATATTTAAAAGGCGATTCAAAGATTAAACCACGGCTGTATAATTATACGCTTTAAGGTCAGATGACACTTTTCTCTATTTTATATAACTTTTCCCAGGAATTTGTTAATGTTTTTCTTTAACAAGCTTTCTTGCAAAAAATTATGATACCTTACCAGGTATTTGTGCAAAATACTAGAGAATGCAATTTCCTATATAATCTTCCTGAAAATACAATTGAATTGCTGATTTAAAAATTAATAATATATATATATATATATATATATATATATATATATATATATATATATATATATATATATATATATATATATATATATATATATATATATATATATAAGGATTGGTAATAGGCTTTGCCTATGTTATTCCTCTCCTTGTATAAGCAGGTCAAATTAAAGTGTATTGGTTAACTATCTATAATTAAAAAACAAAAAAACTCAGAATGGCATATTCCCAAGTCAAGAATTTCTTATCCGCCCCGCTCTACATAAACACAGTGTGTGAGTAGCGGAACGGATTAGAAACCGTTGACTTGGGAAGATGTAAGAATGTCCAACGACACGAACTATCGAAATTGTCAAATTTTTTGGACAACCAATTCCTTTTTTGGGACACAAAAAATAAATTACATGTACATGGGATACAAAAAAGAACAACAAAATCCACCAAAATTTATAGCACCATTACTAATAATACTAAAGAACCTACAAAAGAAACAGCAACTACATTTAATATACAGTTTTGAATATCAATGTTTGAGAAGGGGTTGGCAATGCGGCCGTTGCTCTGAAGTAATCAATCGGCTGTCATAAATATTCACTCGGGTATGATATAATTCCCTTTGAATATCTACCCTCGACCAAATCACACTCCGGACTTCAACTCTCGGGCTGATATAAGAGTCTCGGCTTAATATATGATGTAATAGAGATTTTGCCAAGTATTATTTTCTCTGTACACACACAACAGAAGGCCGATTATAACTCTACCGGTTTCATTAATATCTTCAGGAGCTTTGAGTAATTACCATTGATACATAGAAAGATTCATTTTTTTTTGCATGTAAAGTGTTTGTAAAACTTATTATGACGTCACAAAAAATATAAAGGTTAACGCTGGTAACTGTTAGAGTGGCTCTTCCATTAATTTGAACTTACCCTTATTAAAATACAGTAATTTTGAAGTACAAATCTCATTTGCAGACAAGGACGGAAGTTTAAAACATGTTTTGAAAGATAATGTCTCATGACTGCAAGAGTATGCGCAAACGAAGTTTTATAGCGCGCTATCTAGTATGTGCAAACAAAGTTTCATAATTATCAATGCGAAGTTATAAGACAGCCAGTCTCTGTAAATAGTTTACGAAAGATTAATATGTACATATACTGCTACGCTTCTGTCTCCTTATCATCGATAAAAATGAATGTGCAAACTACGTAAAAAACAAATATTTCTACTATAATGTATACCATAAGATTCACTTTTGACTTTAAAAATACAACTGTTTCACTGACTGTCTTTCTTCAAAAAATTATTTTGGTTCGATTTCTCCTAACAACAAGGACTGTCCTAATTCTTCCAGAATTTTAATTTACGGACTCGCATTTGAAATTTCAATCAAACGTAATTATTACAAATAATAAGTAATCAACTCGTGGGTTGTCCTATTACGATCACTTTTTATGTTTTATTTTTAATATCAATCTCTAATTAATAAATTAAACAGAAGAGGGGCATTGTTGAACCTAGTTTTTACTTATTTTTTATTTTTGTAGCATTTATTTACGATGCACAAACACGTTTTAGGTAAAACTTTTATCGACGCATTGCGGACTGTTTCTTGGCTGGTGATAAAGAAACGTGCGTCAAAAACATTTATTTTGATATAAAAGCTGTCGTTGCCATAATTTGTTGTGCCTAAAGTCCATTTATCCCAAAGATGACAGAATTGTATAATAAACCCTCAATCTAAGTGTTCATTATCTCAGAAAATCGGTAATTCTTATCTCTGTTTCATTTCTTTATTGTCGCTTTGTTTGCAAATGTTTTAATCATCTTTTATCGAGTTTCCTTTTTGGAACTACACACGCAGCTCTGACACAGTTCCCAATACAACAAGCATATCAATTTGAATAAAAGAACTTCAATCCGATCCCCGGTTTCGATACGTCACGTGGTGTAATTTAAAAATAAAACTTGACACAAAGCATCTTAGACTTTCAATTGTGTTTTGATAAAGGGCAAAATCACCATTTAGTGTTGGATACTACGGACAGAAATAAAAGTACATGCATTCGTTTTTAAGACTTTTAGGAAATAAGAATTTAAAGTCGGACGTACATGTAGTATCGAAAGTTTTTCTTCTTGATGTATGGTAAATGTAGGGTTGTTTAAATTATAGAACATCTCAACTGCCTTTTGTGGTCATGTGGATGATCTTCTTTATATAATTTTGATGATTCTTCAACGCTTTTTCATTATATGCCGATACTTCTTCATGATATGATACTTTATCATTACAAGCTGTTATTGTTACATTACATGCTGATACTTCCTCATTGCATTATGATATTTTGTCAGTATAAGCTAATACATCTTCATTATATGCTGTTACTTTAACATTACAAGCTGTTATTTTATCAAATGGTGGATTTCAGTATGCGGAGTTCTTAAATTACAGGTAGCTATAAGCAGCGGAATCGTAATGTGGTAATACTTGGGAATATTACGACACATAAAGTTTAGGACTCAATTCAGGCTACTCAACAATTCATTTAAATTTATTACCTTATATATAAATAGACAATTTCAAACCTGATTGATTGCACATTATTCAATCTAAATTGCAAAAACTAGCGCCTGTGTCACTTACTTAGTTGAAACTGGATTCTGCGTTCAAACTCATGGCTTATATGGAAATCTTACTACTACACACACCAATAAATTCGATTTGTTTATCACAAGAACTAAGATTTAGGGGTTTTGCAAATACATTTTGCAGCCTGAGTTCAATTTTATGAACATTAACCAACTCTAACACACTTGTGAAAGCGTTACACTATGTGATTAACTTTAACATCGAGTTAACCACCTTTCGAAAAACCTAAACCAGATTATATTAGGTTGGTTAAATATACCAAATCAATTTATTAATTAGTTAAAGGAAGATGTTAATATAAATAATAAAATGCTTTCTTTGATGATTCATGCGGGTTATGAAGGAAGCGATCATTGTAGGAAAAATTAACATAACCAGCTATCGCGGTTTATGTATTTTTCCTGCAATGTCGCTACCTTCATATCCCGAATGATTCACCAAAGAAAGCATTTTATTGTTTTTAATCTATCCGAATCTCTGGGTTTTTTTCTCTATGAATAAGAAAATGTCTTTATTATTCAGATTTATTGAATGGCTGTTTGATGCTTGCTTAATATTGTTCGATCCATGGTTAAAAAGTTCATCACTTATTAATTTGGTTTGTATTTTATGTTTTACAAATTCGCCGATTTTCTTTCTTACATATAATAATGCATTTTTTCTACAGTTCCAGCATTTCCGACAAATCCCAAATTATTCCTCCAGGAGGGGAGTAAAGTCATTTATTCTATCACATACGTTTACATGTTTTTTTTAAAGGGACTTGGACACGATTTGAGCTTAAAGTTTTAGAATTCATTTTCTGATTCTTATTGTTTAGAATGGTTAAAATGGGTATATTTAATGCTTTGTCAAAACTTAAAAGTCAAATATTGAGTTATAAGCAAGATACAGAGTTTGAAATTCTTTGTTTTGTAAACAAAGCCCGAGTCTTGTTATTGTTTACAAATGTGTTGTACTGTAACAAGTTTCAATCATGTGTTGCTTTTTCTGTTGTTAGTATTGTTTATAAACACATTTAATCAGGTTATCTTGTTTGCCACGATTCATTTTGTCAAATAAATGGTAATTCATTACTTATCATTATTCGTAAAGTTTGTACATATATAAGACTCGAGCTTTGTTTACATAACAATATATTCTTACCTCTGTATCTCTCTTATGACTTGACTTTAAACATTCAAATTTCGGTCAATCATTCAAAATGCACAAGTAAACCATTTTATACATAAAAAACAAAAAATAAAATTTTGAATCTTAATTCCAAGTCCCTATAACACAATTACATGTATGTGGAAAGGGTCCTTGACTAAAGAGTAAATCTTTATCGCTTTATCATCACTTCATTCTGGAAAATAATCTTTCAAAATTTTGTAATGTTAAATAAATTGTATTTATACTTTTTAAAAATAAATTACGACTTATCTATTGCAGTTTAAAGGGATGCCAATTTTGAAAGCAGGCCAAAAGAACAAGGAACAATAAGACTAAAAAATCTGCCAAGCCAAATGAGAGACAAAAAACAACTAGGCAAATTTTGAGGCCAGTCCAGGGTCTAAAGTATGCCTTAAATGTAACAGATTTGAAAAGGACAGGGGCGTACAAAGCGTCCCACTTGGAGCAATGAAAAAGAACCTGTTCAGATGTTGCAAAAATATTTATTTTTTGCTTGTTTACATTCAACCCTTTGAATGTGTTCGGAATGTTTTCTTTATCATTGCTAAGTATGTAATAAGATGAGTGCTCGAATGAAAGTTCAGGAGACTTCTCCGAGATTTTTTTAGTTCCTGTGAAATTTTGAGCGGAAGTATAAGTGTTCGGATAATATTCTCAAAATACGTAAGTACTGGTCGTTTTTCATATCATATCCTGCTATAAAATATTTTAAAGATGAAAATCTATTAAGATATATGTCTTATTTTATCATCTAGTGGTTAATTAAACTAAACGATGATATTTAGAACAGAGTTATCGTACGTGATCAACCACTCTACACGTGGTTGAAAATACATTGAGTTGGTTAATAGAATCATAGCCATGCTTGAGGCTTTTGGTGTGCAATACCATGCTTTAAAAAAAAGAATGGGTGTCAGTTTTTGTATAAAAACAAAGTATATCGAACCATTTTCAAGTAACATTCTGCATAAAATAGTATAGTCTGTTTCACTATTGATTATATTACTAGGCCAGGCGCGGATCGAATATTAATCCTACGGGGGATCGCTACTAAGCATGTTAATTGCTCCAATAGCATAAAAAACCTATATTTTCTATTGTCTCATTTATCTTTATAACTCATTTTTCCACCATTTAATGATTATAAATTTTAAATTCAGTAAACATCTAGATTTTATACTTGACTACAAGTACCTATCGATTCTAGGAAATAAGCCATAAACACGAGGCAAAATGTTTACTGCGAAACCGAAATGGTCTAAATTTAAATGACGATAACATTCGCTGGGGTGACATTGTTTATGCTATAATTTTTACAATGCATGTCAATAACATGCAATCATTCTGTAAACACAAGAGATAAAGGGTTTCACAATTAAGCCACATGACGTTTCATGCCTAAATTTTTGGTATTAGTGGGTCTAGACTCCATCCTAAATGTACTTTTATTAAAAGGATAAGTTTTCATTCTTTTTTTATTATTGATTTATCAAAGTGGAATGCCCATCTTTAAAAAGTGCATTTAGAGGGTAAAGAACTACAATAACACTAGGAAAAAAAGATCAATATTTATATATTTGTTCATTTATTCATTTTTTTATTTAAACTAATATTTATATTTATCTATATCCATGTAACTAGTAGATATGAGAGTTTTAATAATAAGAACATGCAGAGCATAAATAATCAAACATTTTTTTTTGGAGCACTCGCACCCGATATTTTCATAGTTATTTTATTGCTAGAAAATATGATATATATATATATATATATATATATATATATATATATATATATATATATATATATATATATATGCGTGTACTATAAAGTCTTCGAGGGTAAGGGTTCCGTACCCGGGTACGAATTCTCTATAGAACTTATACCCTATAACTAAGTTACGAGTTCTCCCGACTACGACTAGTATTCTCTAACATTCTTGTGAATATTCTCTGTCACACCGGACTTCAGACATATTTTGATCACAAGAGATAACTAAAACCTTGAAAATGAACAATAAGAAAGAAATTACTATTAATCATGAAGTGGATATATTTAACATCATAAATTTTAGCTGATTTGTATATATTGATTGTAACTAATTAAAGAAGAAACATATACTGTAACCATACTTATATTTGGTGCATCTACCGAGGTTCCAGAAATGGCAGTGTACATGATACTTTACTACACAGCTTCTCTCAGATGATCGAACAACGTGATTGCTAAAATATTTATTGTCATAGTGAGTTTACCACATACATTTGTAATTGATGAAATTCAAGGTAAGAAAAAAAAACCCAGAAACCTTACCCTTTTTCTAAAAGCCCATTACGGCACTCATCATCGTGACACTTTTGAAAGCAGGTACTAGGCTGGTGTTCACAAATGAAAAATGAAATGTGAAAAAAAATGACGATGAAAATAAAATTATGCTTTATCGTCCACATTTTCTAACTGAATGAATAAAATATTGCAAACCGTTCATTCTTAAGATCGAACCTTATCAAGTGGCATATATATTTAAAAGGCGATTCAAAGATTAAACCACGGCTGTATAATTATACGCTTTAAGGTCAGATGACACTTTTCTCTATTTTATATAACTTTTCCCAGGAATTTGTTAATGTTTTTCTTTAACAAGCTTTCTTGCAAAAAATTATGATACCTTACCAGGTATTTGTGCAAAATACTAGAGAATGCAATTTCCTATATAATCTTCCTGAAAATACAATTGAATTGCTGATTTAAAAATTAATAATATATATATATATATATATATATATATATATATATATATATATATATATATATATATATATATATATATATATATATATATATATATATATATATATATATATATATAAGGATTGGTAATAGGCTTTGCCTATGTTATTCCTCTCCTTGTATAAGCAGGTCAAATTAAAGTGTATTGGTTAACTATCTATAATTAAAAAACAAAAAAACTCAGAATGGCATATTCCCAAGTCAAGAATTTCTTATCCGCCCCGCTCTACATAAACACAGTGTGTGAGTAGCGGAACGGATTAGAAACCGTTGACTTGGGAAGATGTAAGAATGTCCAACGACACGAACTATCGAAATTGTCAAATTTTTTGGACAACCAATTCCTTTTTTGGGACACAAAAAATAAATTACATGTACATGGGATACAAAAAAGAACAACAAAATCCACCAAAATTTATAGCACCATTACTAATAATACTAAAGAACCTACAAAAGAAACAGCAACTACATTTAATATACAGTTTTGAATATCAATGTTTGAGAAGGGGTTGGCAATGCGGCCGTTGCTCTGAAGTAATCAATCGGCTGTCATAAATATTCACTCGGGTATGATATAATTCCCTTTGAATATCTACCCTCGACCAAATCACACTCCGGACTTCAACTCTCGGG
The DNA here is from genome assembly GCF_963853765.1 of Magallana gigas. NCBI lineage: Eukaryota > Metazoa > Mollusca > Bivalvia > Ostreida > Ostreidae > Magallana > Magallana gigas. Next base: position 30,272,904 of record NC_088858.1, on the reverse strand, counting down.
CTGATATAAGAGTCTCGGCTTAATATATGATGTAATAGAGATTTTGCCAAGTATTATTTTCTCTGTACACACACAACAGAAGGCCGATTATAACTCTACCGGTTTCATTAATATCTTCAGGAGCTTTGAGTAATTACCATTGATACATAGAAAGATTCATTTTTTTTTGCATGTAAAGTGTTTGTAAAACTTATTATGACGTCACAAAAAATATAAAGGTTAACGCTGGTAACTGTTAGAGTGGCTCTTCCATTAATTTGAACTTACCCTTATTAAAATACAGTAATTTTGAAGTACAAATCTCATTTGCAGACAAGGACGGAAGTTTAAAACATGTTTTGAAAGATAATGTCTCATGACTGCAAGAGTATGCGCAAACGAAGTTTTATAGCGCGCTATCTAGTATGTGCAAACAAAGTTTCATAATTATCAATGCGAAGTTATAAGACAGCCAGTCTCTGTAAATAGTTTACGAAAGATTAATATGTACATATACTGCTACGCTTCTGTCTCCTTATCATCGATAAAAATGAATGTGCAAACTACGTAAAAAACAAATATTTCTACTATAATGTATACCATAAGATTCACTTTTGACTTTAAAAATACAACTGTTTCACTGACTGTCTTTCTTCAAAAAATTATTTTGGTTCGATTTCTCCTAACAACAAGGACTGTCCTAATTCTTCCAGAATTTTAATTTACGGACTCGCATTTGAAATTTCAATCAAACGTAATTATTACAAATAATAAGTAATCAACTCGTGGGTTGTCCTATTACGATCACTTTTTATGTTTTATTTTTAATATCAATCTCTAATTAATAAATTAAACAGAAGAGGGGCATTGTTGAACCTAGTTTTTACTTATTTTTTATTTTTGTAGCATTTATTTACGATGCACAAACACGTTTTAGGTAAAACTTTTATCGACGCATTGCGGACTGTTTCTTGGCTGGTGATAAAGAAACGTGCGTCAAAAACATTTATTTTGATATAAAAGCTGTCGTTGCCATAATTTGTTGTGCCTAAAGTCCATTTATCCCAAAGATGACAGAATTGTATAATAAACCCTCAATCTAAGTGTTCATTATCTCAGAAAATCGGTAATTCTTATCTCTGTTTCATTTCTTTATTGTCGCTTTGTTTGCAAATGTTTTAATCATCTTTTATCGAGTTTCCTTTTTGGAACTACACACGCAGCTCTGACACAGTTCCCAATACAACAAGCATATCAATTTGAATAAAAGAACTTCAATCCGATCCCCGGTTTCGATACGTCACGTGGTGTAATTTAAAAATAAAACTTGACACAAAGCATCTTAGACTTTCAATTGTGTTTTGATAAAGGGCAAAATCACCATTTAGTGTTGGATACTACGGACAGAAATAAAAGTACATGCATTCGTTTTTAAGACTTTTAGGAAATAAGAATTTAAAGTCGGACGTACATGTAGTATCGAAAGTTTTTCTTCTTGATGTATGGTAAATGTAGGGTTGTTTAAATTATAGAACATCTCAACTGCCTTTTGTGGTCATGTGGATGATCTTCTTTATATAATTTTGATGATTCTTCAACGCTTTTTCATTATATGCCGATACTTCTTCATGATATGATACTTTATCATTACAAGCTGTTATTGTTACATTACATGCTGATACTTCCTCATTGCATTATGATATTTTGTCAGTATAAGCTAATACATCTTCATTATATGCTGTTACTTTAACATTACAAGCTGTTATTTTATCAAATGGTGGATTTCAGTATGCGGAGTTCTTAAATTACAGGTAGCTATAAGCAGCGGAATCGTAATGTGGTAATACTTGGGAATATTACGACACATAAAGTTTAGGACTCAATTCAGGCTACTCAACAATTCATTTAAATTTATTACCTTATATATAAATAGACAATTTCAAACCTGATTGATTGCACATTATTCAATCTAAATTGCAAAAACTAGCGCCTGTGTCACTTACTTAGTTGAAACTGGATTCTGCGTTCAAACTCATGGCTTATATGGAAATCTTACTACTACACACACCAATAAATTCGATTTGTTTATCACAAGAACTAAGATTTAGGGGTTTTGCAAATACATTTTGCAGCCTGGGTTCAATTTTATGAACATTAACCAACTCTAACACACTTGTGAAAGCGTTACACTATGTGATTAACTTTAACATCGAGTTAACCACCTTTCGAAAAACCTAAACCAGATTATATTAGGTTGGTTAAATATACCAAATCATTTTTGGGATGCTGTTTGGAAATAAAGAATTTTTTAAAAATATTTATCATTATCATCATCTTTTTTAATTGGGATTATATGGGAAGTTAACATGTATCAATTAATTCAATGCTAGTATCTTTTTTTTCTTGATCATGTACAGTTTAACAGGCAAAATCGATGAAATTAATTTTGAAACTTAATTGCTTACATCTCATCCTCTGTGTTAAATAAAACTATATTCTGCAAAAGTCAATATAGTGATTGATAGTGGGTCTGCATGGTCAGTGGTCCATCTGATTAAATTTGTGTGAAATAGCAGATTACTGTCATGTTGAGGTAGATCATGTCTCTATAAACGCCCAGGTGTTCTTGAACTTTTATATAAAAAATACACAAACCTCAATTAATTGAAAAAAAATCTAACATTTTCCGACCGAGTTAATCAATAAAGATTGCACAGTAAACCGATAAGAGTTCTTTTTTGTCAATATCATTAAACAGCTCAATTTGACATATTTACAACTGACAGAATTTGTCTTTACTTTTATAACTGAAAAGTGCATTTGATGCATTGGACATCTCCTGCAAGTGGAACTAAACGATAAATGTTAATACACATGCACATTGACTGACATTCAAGATATGAGTGGTCGATATTTTAGATAGAGAACAAACATTTCTTTTGTATTTGTGAGAAGAAAAAAAAACGTACTTAAGTTCCTTCATGTCCTGTTTATTCTGATTATGTAATTTCCAGACAAGTATATAATATATCAGAACGTTCTTGACGGGAATTAAAAATAGAAGTCACTGTGCGGCAATTTCACAGAGTAAACAAAAACCGGTATAGACAAGTATAGAAAAAAATTGGAGCTATAGGCATAACATTTAATATACTAATCCAATGGTCGTAGTGATTTGTTTGGGGACGAACATTGAATGAATAACATTTCTTTTTCTTTTCTTTTCTTTTTTTAGGGATGGGGGGTGAAGCTTTTTGAAGTTTTTGAAATTTTAGCTTGGCTTGATAAAAAAATATGACATATTTTTAAAAAAAAATCTAGACAATTCAAATTACTGCATAAATTGCTTTCACAAAGTGATTAAAAGTAGATGTTTAAAAAATCGTCTGGTGGTGAAAAGATGCACTGTTGCAAACACTATTGAAATAAATTATTTCAATTGTGTTTGCAATTGGGAATGTATTTCATTGTAAGAATTTATCATTATGATTTTTTGCAACCAATAATGAAATACAACCACTGTTGAAATGATTATTTCAAATCTAGTTTAGAATGAATTTCTTTACAAATATCACTTTGAAACCACTATTGAAATACATACTATCCCCCGCTTTCACTGAAAGTGATGGATATTGATTTGGGTCTGTCCGTCCGTCTGACTGTCTGTGTGTAACATTTTCTTTTTATGGATATCTTAAGGGTGTATTCTGCTCATTCACGTAAAAAAAACTACATTAAACTTTTTAGATGCTTATAATTTCTTAAAAGTACAATTCGTAAGGAATAAATTGAAAACAGGAAAAGAGTATGTTAGTTTTCATTTAAGAGAGATCAGACCGACCCCCTGGACATGGGCCAAAAATGGTGCATGGAAATTCTCATAGAAAGTGCAACTTGAACAGGAATTCCCTATAATTAAGAAAATAAAAGCTGGTTTCAGACATTTTCAGTTCTGTTTACTTGAAAACATCTCGGAGTTTATTTTAGACAAAACTAAGACTCAGAATTTTTTATAAGTTATGCTTAAAAATATAATTTATGTTCCCTAAGAAAAACTGGAGCATGATTTTTGTTGCAAATACTAGTATTTTAAATTTTGATGAATAAAAGTTTTCATTTTGTTTTACTAGTATGGTAAATAGACCAACGATAGACATGTTTCTAGAATTAAACTTTTTCTGAAATCATTTGTGCACTTTCTTTACATATAATGGTTCCAAATGAAGGAATAAAAAGTAGGAGTTACTGTGCATATAAGAAAAACAATATTGTTGGTTACATCCCACTCCTATTTCAGTTAAAGCATTTTTTGGTAACAAAATTAAAACTTTTATTCATCAAAAATTAAAATTGGTGCAATCTATTTATCTTCAATATCAATTGTAATTATGTAAAGAAAAGTACTTAATGAACATATAGTAGACCTACAACCAAATACTCTTTAAACAAAAATTAACTAATTAATAAATTGACTGTAAAAAGTAAATATAATTCCCTAAATAACTGTTAATATGCAGTATTTTCCCCCCAGAAATTCACGTTCTATTTATTGTGATTAAATTAGAGGCTTAGAGAAAAGTAGATCCAGCTACCGTTCCGCGTATTGGGCATAAATTTACAACTATGTCGTCCGATTATTCAGTTATATTTTGATTCGGTAACATAAACTATAAATATAGCAGGCATAGAGAATCAAATTTAGGATCCTAAACGGATCGTGGTCCAAGTCCATGAAGTCAGTTTCGCATTTTTGTAAAATGCACGTGGTTCTTGAAACACGATAATGGAATTTCATTAAATTACATTTTACTTTCTTTGTCGAAAACTTCATGATGATTCGGAGACAATACAACAATTCAAATTATTTTGAGTATAAATGATGACCAAAACTTTATCAGACAGGAAATTTAGACTAAACTGTCACCTTCCGAAAATAATAACCAATCTACATTAAAACAAGAGGCCCATGGGCCACATCGCTCACCTGAGCAACAATGGCGAACTACATTGACGTAACACACTTTGCGGTCAGACGTGACCTATCTTCCATTATTTTCTATTTTTTCCTATCTCCACAATGTGAAGATTTCCACCAAGTAATCTTCCTGTTATATGATACTTTTTTTTATTTAGATATAAAGTATTCAATTGAAAATATATGTCTATGACTTTATTTATAAGCATTCAAATGCATTTTGCATGCTATTTTAAGGAAAATTCTAAATATCATAGCTCTAAAAATAGCCTGGTAATAAACCTTGAAGTTTTGGGAATAAACAGGTTTAAATGTTAATAAACAAGAGATGTTTGTGAAACACATATGCCCCCCTCCCTTGGAAACATCCACAAAGAAAATGAACATAAACTTAAATACCTGGATTTTTTCTAAGTCCAAGGGCCATAACTCTGTCGAAAATTGCTCGATCGTACCCAATATCGAACTTGACATAGATATTATCATGATAAACCTGTATACCAAATTTCATTTTAATATGTTCATCCTCTGCGAAGAAAATGAGCGGAAACTCAGAAAAACTAGAATTTTCCTACGTCCAAGGGCCATAACTCTGTCGAAAATTGCTCAATCGTACCCAATATCGAATTTGACCTAGATATTATCATGATAAACCTGTATAATAAATTACATTTCAATATGTTCATCTTCTGCGAAGAAAATGAGCGGAAATTCAGAAAAACTAGAATTTTTCTACGTCAAAGGGCCATTACTCTGTCAAAAATTGCTCGATCGTACCCAATATCGAACTTGACCTAGAGATTAACATGATAAACCTGTATATTAAATTTCATTTTAATATGTTCATCCCCTGTTAAGAAAATGAACGGAAACTGTTGGTGGACGTTTTGAATCTACACAATAAAAGGGTGCCAACATTTTATTTCATTAATATGTTGTCTTCGAGGCCATTCAATGCATATTTATTTTATATGATGAAAATACTGGAAAAGGTAGTTACCATTTACCTACAATATTTCTTGTTTGGTATATTGGTATTTATGAAAAAAAAATATCGAACTTAAATTAGTGTAATTTTCATTTTCCACATCTAAGTGAATATTTTTAGTGTGTTTATTTAAGATGCCAAGCTCTATGAATATACCATGCAGATGAGATACATTTCATTTTCAGAGTTGATATCTCATATGTACATATGTGAAAGTTAACAATGATTGACGGACAGAGAATCGCCAGCTAGTCTGGAAGGCAGTACGCAGTGTTTGAACTCTGTGGCAAAAGTTGCTAAGGCTACAGTAAAAACCTTAATTGGACTTCCCTTAAATAATTGTTTACCTGATGTAAACTTGTGTGATGTTTTATATCCTTACTCACTTGATCGATGAAAACATTTGACTGGAAAATGACGTCACATGATGTGTTAAAAGCTATATAATTTAATGTATTGTCAGGCATACAGGTATCAGTTCTGTACTAAGGCCCATTAATTATTTCATATTCTCTCAAAACCAACAAACGGTTACAAACCAAGATGATTTTCTCCTGCAATATTTTCTTTAAAATAATGATAATGCACGGATATCCTCATACTTATAATGTGTCAGAACTTTTTAAAAGAAGTTTTAATTTACTCGTTTGAAAAATACCAAAATTGTTGCAGATTTCAAATAATTTATCAAATGAGAAAGGACCCCAGAAAGTCATCCTTTTGATTTTTCTGTACACAAGTATATAATGTTTAGCAAGACAATTCCAATGATCAAAAAACATTTCAGCGTCAGTCGTTGAATGATAGGCAACTTTTAAAAACTTATCCAATTTGTTTAATTTCATTTTTTTTAATGCATTCATACATTTTATCGATAAAATGATTTCCAATTGAGTTAGCCAGGTGACACAAAATCAGTTTGTGCACTGTGTATTTTGGAGAAATTAGTCCTACCCTATGACCCAATTACAACAGTTTTTAGTTTTGAAGATAACTGTAAACAAACGGTTTTGCATTAATTTGGCAGAGTTATTAAATAATTACAAGTTACCTTCTAATTGTAGTATCAACAAGAAATGTAATGATTATCGAATGTAATGTTCAATGCATGGTATATGTGTTTGCATCACCCGTATTTATAACCTCTAAAGATAAGACAGTCGCGGGTGATTAATCACAACAGGATTTAACTGAGGCTGTGAAAACGTCTTTTCAAATTCATAAACATCTTTTTAATGTTTCTGGATTTAATTTACACGATTATGAACTCGGAATACATGGCTACTTCAAATTCTCTTTCGGAGGAAATTCCGGCGAAGTTACCGATCAAAAATCGATTATTTCAACCAAAGTCGCTCCCTTGTTTGATCCTTGTTGACACAATTAGAAATTAATAAACAATAAAAACAGAGGGAAATGCACTTTAGTACGTTGTTAATGCATCAGATTTTATTATTTTCGCAGGTAAACAATCAACTGCCTATTTACCTAAGTACAAGGCGATTGTTTCCCAAGTTAAAAAGCAAAATGAAACGAAAAAATCAAAACAAGCTAACACCACCCTCACAAGTGAAAATGACAACGCGTTGAAATATTTAACCTCAATTTACTTCACAATAATCGGCACCGATGTTATTTCCATGTTTCATAGATTATATTCGCACGTGAACTGTTGCACAACAAACTGCCAGCTTCAAACAAAGAACCTCGTTTTCGAGATGCGGTAGACTGGCGATGCCTGTTATAAGACCAGTCTATCGCAATGAATTGCCAGTCTACGATATATGGAATAACAAGCCATTCTTTATTAGTATTTTCGCAATTATCTCAAATTTGGAACAGAATTCGCCCTTAATTTTTGCAATTTATATTTTCCTTTGCCTAAGGATGATTTATGCTAAATTTCGTTAAGATTAATTCAGTAGTTCTTGAGAAGAAGATTTTTTAAAATGCACCCCCCCCCCCCTTTTTTACAGTTTCGAGGTTTTCACCGCTTTGAAGAAGATCAAAATGTAAAAAGTTTACAGACGGACAGACAGACGGACGGACGGACGGGCGGACGGACAGACGGACGACGGACAACGGGTGATCAGAAAAGCTCACTTGAGCTTTCAGCTCAGGTGAGCTAAAAATTAAATTGATGAATTAATTTTGTCATTCGTAAGTGATTAAATAAGTAACAGTGTATTTATTCTAAATATTAGGTACCTTATATAGTCTTATTATCCATATTATTTTTAGTAGTCTGTTAGTTTACCTGTTTCTTGTGTCATTAACTCAACTCTTTCGAGTGTAAATTGATAAAAAGTTTGTGATCAAAACAAGAAATGATGGACAAGCCAATGTTTAAAGATATCGAAATCATTATCAAATTAAAAAGGTGATGGACATTCAAATTTTAAATTCCTTAAATCAACTCTGTCTCTGCGTCGACCTCAATTGCATGAAATTAAGATAGAAATTATCTATAAAATATGAATGACGTTAACTAAACTGCATGTACCGTACCCTTTCAGTATGATTGTTTTAAAGAGATTGAAAAAGAGTTCTATAAAAATTTAGACAAATACGATCGTTAAAGAAAAAATAGAAAAAAATACGACAGTTAGTTTATCGAAAACGTATTTTATTGCGAACCTGATTTGCAACACCAACAAAAATAAAAAGAGGGCAGGAACCTACACATCAGGTTTTGATACTTTACATACGACAAATGTGATAAAAAAAATTCTACATATACATTCAAATATATAACATTAAATCAAAATAGAAAAAAGCTGAAAAGACTCCAGTAATATTGAAACTAAAATAATATACACTGTATATGGCTAAAAAGCTCTGAAATTGAAGTTATTTTGGAAGCTGTATATATCCTTTGATATGGTTATGGGTTCCCCCTACAGTAATGGCTCTCACAAATATGTGAACATGGAGGCCGGACCAGTTGGTGACGGAGGGAGGAAGAACTAAGACTGTCCGTGTGGATGTGGTCTCCTGCCACTGTTTGATGTCAGCCCCTCCTTCCACCGTCCCTGCTGAGACTTCATAGTACAAAGGCAGAGGAGACGAGAAAATGTTATCCCAGGTAACCGTGAACTCCTTCTTCCCAGAATTCCAGGCTACTGATAATTTAACATTGGCTGAAATAACAAAAGGAAATAAACAGTAAAATTTCATTTGTGAAAATATGCATGAATGTATTAAAATATTATTATTAGAGACAAAAGTAAACAAGAGGCCCATTGGCCACATCGCTCACCTGAAAAACAGTTCGTTGTATCATTCTATTTCATTTTTAAAAATATTTTCTCTATATATTTTTATGTTAAACTTTGAACCCCTCTTCTGGCCCCATTATTAGTCCTGGGGGTCAATTGAATTTTAGCCGGGCTTTGCTGAAAGCAGAGTCCTGGCTGTAGGCAGGCAAATCGCAATGATACTACAAATAGTGCAACAAAAAAACCGCGCAGCGTCAAAGTAAAAGCTTCCGCTATACCAAATATTTACACAGAGAGCCATGTTTTGACAAATATATTGGTTTTTATTTGTTTTCGAATAAATTAAGCGTTGAATTTTTTTCCTTTCTTATCAATCACGTGTTTTTTAAATAAAACTATGCGTTTTGGGCACATATACAATGCGCATGAATTTCTATGAACTACTTTTCATATCATTGGTGTTTAGCTGCACATAGAAGTAATGAGGAGAAGGAGTTGATATTATAACGCTTGTTTCAAATTTTGATTTTAATGAAACTGTTGATTTTTTCTACTACACAGAATATTTTTATTTAGAGCCGCTAACAAAACAATTCAGTCGCTCTCAGGCGTATTTCCGACATTGAAAGCATGAGAGAGAGAGAGAGAGAGAGAGAGAGAGAGAGAGAGAGAGAGAGAGAGAGAGATAGAGAGAGAGAGAGAGAGAGATTTTACTACAAAATATGCATAATGACCCATCAAAAGAGCCCGGCTTTCAGTAATACTTCGGTACTTTTATTACAATTTAGAATCTACACTATCTGATGATGCTGCCTAGTAATTTCACAAATTGTAGCATTGTAGTTCTTGAGAAGAAGATTTTTAAACATTTCTTCAATATATTTCTATGTAAAACAGTTCCTATGTGTATCGGGTATATTATTGTTGTTTTGAAAAGAAATACAAATGTCAAAGTTTAGCTATAAAAAGTTATCAATTAATGTTTTCATTATTTAAAAAAATTGAATTTGGGTGTTTCATTATTAAGGGCATAAATATTTACCAGTTGAATCAGTTTCGCCTATATTTACATTAATTAAGATTTTGTGTCCATCATTAGAACTATGCCTATTAATGATATCTATATCTAAATCTTTCTAAAACTGATACACATTTACTATCAGAAGAGTCTGAAAAACAATGAATAGATTTTCCTCGCCAGTCACAATTGTAATTAAATTCGTTCTTTTGGACAAAATGAGTCTCTTGGATGAGAGCTATATCCATCTTTGAATCATGTATCCAATTATAGAACTTCAATCTTTTTTCTTTAGTATTAAGGCCTCTTGCATTAACAGATATAACATCAATCATTGCCACGTTACTCATGAAATAATGGATAAGAAACAAAAGTCCAAAGTAGTTTACCGTATAATATGAGTCCTTAAATCTTGGTCAGAGTTCCATAAGGGATCGAGTCAAGCGTTAACCTTCGGCGGTGCGTGCGTGCGAATCGCGAACTTGGCTTGTCGGAGCTGCTTTTTTGGTACCTGAGCCGCCAGAATTTTGAGTCTTGTGAATGTCATGGATCATCTCTGAGATTTGTTGAGTTTTTAATTTATCCTTCGATACGGTCCTGGTCTTTGGTCCGCTAGCAGAGTGAGAACGACTCGGAGAGCGACGTAGGCGCCAAGCAATTTCGGACATGAAAATGCCGAGATTGTTTGTTCCCAGCCAAAAGGATCCACGAGTGTGGATGGTGGCCTCGTTGTCCAACCCCAATGCCCAAAAATCGGCACACGTGTTCTCAACAAACACGGACTTTTCGTGGGTTTTTTTAATAAATCAGAAAATACGGGGATTTGATCAACTTTTGCCTCCAGAATTTCTGTCAAAATGGATACCCGTTTTTCCGTAACTTTATTCTAACAATTTAGAATCCACTTCCAATAAGGATGTGTATCAAGTTCGTTTAAATTTGGCCCAGCGGGATACAGAGAAGAAGTCAAAAATATGAAAAGTTTACAGACAGACGGACAGACGACGGACAACAGGTGATCAGAAAAGCTCACTCGAACCTTCAGATCAGGTGAGCTTAAAATTAATTCTTACGGTCTTTCTTGGGTAATGTTTTGGAAATTGTAATGTTATACGGAACCGTGTCGCTGACAATGAGTAGCTTTCCTATGGCTTGAACTGTAATATTTTTTAGACCTTCGTTCATTTTCATATGAGTGAAGCTTGCGCTTAAAGTATCCTGGCCAACTGGGAAAGACATTTTTTCTTCAATTTTGTTATCATTACCATGAAATAGAATCTGCAAGCAAATGTAAACATCTAGATACACAGAAAATGAAGATAATAAATCATCTGATAGATGATACAAATGCACTGAAAAAACAAAAATATGGATTTTAAGTGGATTTAATGAATTTTACCATAATATATTGGTAATACTTTTGGTATTACAGTTTGGATTCTTGATCGATCATAGTTTAACCGTACCTTATATTGCTCAATGCCAACAAAGTCTTCAAACCCGCTCCACTGGATCCTGAGGTTGCTGGTCATGCTTTGGAAGTGATCCCTCCCAGTGTACTCGGTTACAGATAGAGGAACAACTTCTAGAGTAGCATGTCTGACGGAGGGAGGACGATTGGAAATTTTGACTCCATTCGATGACTTTGTGCTCGTTAGTCCTGCCTTATTATGACAGCGGATCGACGAGTAGATGGTCTTGTTCTCTAAAAGACTGTAGTCAAAATCTTGGTACCCTTTTCCTTCTGATATTCTAATGAAACTCTGCAGCTCTATTCCTTGTGGTTGGTATCCTTAGTGTAAATATTCAAACACATGTAAAACTGTGGAATGGTACATAAAAGACAATGATTATTAGCGAGCTGTGAAAACAGAACTTACCTATGGCCCATTCACAATGAGCAATGCCAGATTCGTCATCAACTGCTTCAAAATTGACAGATACTTCATTATCTGTCCAGGCCTCCTGGTCTTCATCTGAAATCGAAATATTTGGAACAACATCGATGAATTGCAGAATCTGATTCAACTGCACAAACATATCAATAATAAATATATTGATAATACAGCTTACTTGAAAGATCACCATCATAAACGTTAACAATGTCCGGTGGTGTGAGGTCAACCAGCACTGGTTCAGAATAAGAAATTCCTTGTAAACCCACCACATTGGAAGCAATAGCGGTGATGTGAACAAATGTATTGTGGACTAGGGTGACATTGGCATTATAGGCAAAGTTGTTGAGTCCGACGTTTCGAAAGCCTTGAATTTGTGTACCTCCTTTGGTGTAGCCTACATTCAAGAACATTCAACTAATTTACACCCACTGACTACTTCAATTTAAATGAAAAATATATATTGGTAATATAAATCGTTGGCGCCAATTGAATTCTCAAATTAATACGAAGATGAAAATTTAATCAGTATATTTTACTTTAATTTTGAAATAAAATTAAATTATGATTTCGTTCAAATTACTTTAAAAATTATACCTTACCTATTGCCCATTTATACTCTTTGATGGCGCTTACATCTTCAACAAAACTCCAAGCTCCGTGGATAGATCCCCATTCGTGAAGATATACCACATGGGCATTAACATGCTGACCACCTGTTTTATTCACTTGATTTCTTTCTACCATTTGAAGTGACAAATCGTCAATAAAAATACCAGTCTTGTCATCAATGCTTCCCACTGACAACTCCGCTGAAATATTTCTTGCTATGAAATAAAATGTATGTTTATGCCATGATACTAATTCTCTTGTTTTCGATTTTCCATGTTCATCATGACGATATGCCTTTGTATACAATAAAAATACGTGTTTTGTTTTCCCTATACATATGAATCCTTCTTTATTTGACAATCTAGAGGCAGAAATCATTAAGTGGCTTGTGTAAAAATTTACACGATAAAGTTCACCAATAATTAGATTATTGATTATTTGTTTAATACTTCCTTTTAAGAACAAAAACGATCTTCCATTTCTCGCCATATTCTTCGCAGAAGAAACCACTGCTGCACAACTACCTGTTGCTAGATTCCATTTTTCAGGATGAAAGTCCGATACTAGCGAACAAATATTTGTCTTGTTGATATTGTCCATCGATAGAGTTTTAATAGAATCTTCAAAAGAAGGATTTTCTGCAAGGTTTTCATCCACATGGAAGAGATACTGAGGCTGTGGTGGCGTTGTTTCAACTGCTACTCCATTAGAGACAACGATGTCCGACTTACGATTAACGTTGTCTATGGCATATACCTTGCTATACAGAACATCTCCTGTAATTTAAAATCATTCGTGCGTCAAAATGTGTGTACTCGTGAGTGATTGTATGTAAGAGAGAAAGAGATGTATAAATCCATACCTAAAGATATATTGGCAAACGTCTTTCGTGATATTGTTGTGTGCATTCCTACATTCATCCAGTCGTGAATACTACACTCAGTATTTGAATACTCTTCGCTTACTACTGGCGATTTTCCTACACACCAATAGTACTTAACAATCCCAGAGCCTGTATCCGTAAATCCATGCCACTTTGCTGCCACACGTTTGGATGAATTTTGATATTCCAAATCATGCAAACCTACGTAAAAACAAAACGTAAATATATTGACATTTTCAGTATTAATTAACTAATTATTTAATTCTTTGACCCACATTATATTTGCTTTCTACCTATTCCATCATAAATGACGCCTGCAGACGGTTTACTGTTGTCCGTCTTAAATCCGTCAGAAGACTCCGTATGATGGATACCAGAAAAACCATAAGCAATAACATTGCTAAAATACTTCACATCAGGAGCGAGGGAGATTCTCCGCACCCTAATAGACGTTTCCGTATTGCCTAAATCCTTTTCATTGTCCCAAACGTCATGCCCTGAAAATATGATGCGCCGTTTCAGTATTTATTGTCATTTAGCGATATTATCAATTCAAATAGGTGATTTTACTATTTGAACAGGTGATATCACCAATTAGATATAGGTGAAATCATCTTATAGTTTTCATTTTAAGTAAGTGATATCACTTATTCGAATAGTTGCTTTTACCTCTATTTACCATCATTTTGAAATGGTGATATCACATATTTGAATGTTTTTATTACTTCATTAAAGAATGAATGATTCTTGTTTTTAGACATATGGCGGCCGCCGAGGCAAGGGATGCCATTTAAAACAACATTCAAACGATATTCAAAGAACAATTCAGTCAACTCTTCGCCGCTTTGAGGATGCCGATGTTAATTGTAAGAAAAGGTTATAAAGTTGAAGATTAACGAAAAACAACTCATCATTAGAGGGAACAGTTATTATTTCAGATTTAGTTTGAAAGGATGATATCATCAATTAGAATAAGTGATATCACATATTCAGTTTGAAAAGAGGATGTCATATATTCAAAAAGATGATATCCCATATTCGAAGAGATGATATTACTAATACAAATTAAATACATGTATGTGATCATCTATTCAATTTAAACAGGTGATATGATATCACCTATAAAAATTATTGATATCACCTATTCGAATTTATCATTTAGTGATACAAGATATTTAAGCATAACCATATTCGGTTGATGCATGTTATACGGTAAAAAACCACACAACATATTTCTTTTATATCAAGAAATGTGTAGCGACATACAATAAAATTAAAATGTAATTAATTTTACGAGCAATTATATTGTCATTTAACATGTATTTATTTTTAAGTAATTTGACAGTATGCAAAGGGAAAAATCTGAGAATTATACAAATGCCGTTCATTAAACTGCATTTTCAAAATTTAATAATTTTATAACATGAATTAATAACAAAATGTTATAGTGAGTCATTTTGAGTTTTGTATCGTTAAGAGTTACAATTATCCAGTCATATCTGATTCCATAAGAAAAGTTTTTGTAAGTTTTGTGACATGTTGGAGTTCTTCATTGAATTATTTTCTAAACGTAAATAGTTTTCTTTTCAAAGTTTGGTTAATAGCATTTTAAATATCACACTACACATGATGATTTGAGGACTGCAAAGTGTTGCATCAGCTCACAGCACTGACAGTTGTGTAATACAGGTTCATTTTTGAAAAAAACACATTTTACAAGAAATTGAATTTTGATACTTTGACACCCTGGTTTTATTGTAATTTTCGAAAATATAGAATATGAAAATTTCCTCATCAGGTCACTCTTTTCATCGTTTAGTTTATAAGAAATGACCAAGATGGTATTAATAGTTTTCTGACTAAAAAAATAAATGGAATTGCAAGAGTTTATCATATAAATTTTACCTATTTTTTTTGCATTTCTGTTATTAAAGTAGAGGTTACTCGGTCAAATCAACGTAAATTTCTTTGGTGAAGATTTTGACAAAAAAATATTGTGACAGGAGAAGTAACTGTGTTCTATATTTTATGGATTGTTTTGTATTTTCTTGATACCATGCATTCTTTTTTATATATGATATATATTTTTAATTTTATGATTTTCTGGAGTGTTTTTTTTATTTGATATCATGAGAATGTCGATCATCAATTTTTGATCATATAAAAACCACAGGAGGCTTTCAAATAAACTATTTTTATTTCGCATGGCGTCGCGCTTTATAAAATTTATAACATTTTTAAGTCTTTTGTATTAGAGGATTTATGACTCTTTTAACGAACATTCAAATGTTACAAAATATATTGTTTAATGCATAAAATATTTCAACGACTAAGAATAGTTTTGTTTAATTTTAAAGACCTAAAAATAATCCGAGGCTACTAGCATGAAAGGCAAGCCAGAAACACGTTATTCACAGTTAATGAAAACAGACAAATCACCACATTTGGTTTTTCATTCTTGAAAATGGAGATATATTTCATCTTTATAATCAAACTTAATCTTAAGAATGTGTTACCTCCTGGATATGTGCTAATATAAACGTGAAACGACTTTATGCATTCATCTGCATCAATAAACTTATTTTTCCAGTCAACCATAAATGACACATCCTCCATGATAAAGTCTTGATCTTTAAGGGGACTGTTCATCATTCTTTCTGTAACCTATATTTAATAATTTTCAAGAACATTGATTATTTTTTAATAAAACTACAAATTAATTTTAAAGAATTTTAAGACTTAATAAAAAAATATCAATACATGTCAAAAAACTATTACCGAGCTTCCGAGGATATTTGTTACCGATGGTCTTTGTGTTACTATGACAACTCCATCCGATTTAAATATCGCATAAGTATCATCACTATACCATGCTCTCACAAAAACGGAATATGTAATGTCTTCGTGCAAATGAAATCCTATAAGAATATAAAACATGCATTACAAATAACAGCGTGTAACATAATAAAAAGTTGTATGCAAAAACATAAAATGCATGAAAACATAACATGCCTGGTTTAACTGAAAATACAATAAAATTGTTTTGACCAGCATCGTGCCAAACCCGTTCCAACTCTTTATGAAAAATTCCGGTTGGTACATCGTTGCTTGTCAATCCGACGCTCCACTGGTACCTTGATAGGACAAGAAAAATATTTCTTAGGTATTTCACTCGTCAACTTTCAAGTTCACTGCGCTCATAATATTTTTTTTTCAAAATAAGTATGAAAGCATTTATTTATTTAGCACAGATCAAATGATTTTTACTTCATTATTACAAAACATTTATAAAGAAAATTAATCTAAAATTGATAAAAAAACATGTAAGTTTTATCTGGAACTATATTTTTGGGTGGAAGGGATTTTTTTAAAGTTCAAAATTATGATTCTTTGAAAATGTATTAACAATAATCATTTATGCAAGCAAACTTTCAACGTATGGTTCAAACAACATAATATGTATGCTTTGTATTACATGTAAAATCAATAGTAAACAATCAAATTGTCATTCAGCAATAAACCGTGCAAATTCGCAAGAATTATATACATTCGAAGTCCTTTTTTAAATAGCTGCATCACTGACTATGATGTTTTATTATGCCAATTACATACTGAAAACATAAGTAATCAAACTGCATTAAATTTATTAAAAAGATGATATACAGAAAGATTTTATTTCAAATCTAACTATTACTATTTAAAAAATAAAGGAGTCAGTTTGAAGTAAAACAGGTCATGAAATATACGCAGCTTTATGAAGATATTTTTTCTTAATCCAAATATTCAATCTGATCATATTTGAAACAATATCTTATGTAATTATCCTGCTTTGTAATATATAATGGCAATAAATATCAATACAGCAAAACTGCATTTTCAGTGCAATAAGATCAAATTGAATGTGCCATTATTCAGAGAGACGAACACGGGCCGACCACTTTTTTAGCATTCATAAGGCGTAACAATAAATTTATTTTTTCATTTCAGAAAACGTGAAAAAAATAATCCGTTCAATTTGTTGTAAATAACTAAATACAATGCTTTTATCGAATCGTTACCTACCAAAGTGGAGGTTGTCCTTGTCTGTGTACTATTTTCCATTTCCCTTGCAGTAAGGTATCACTTGGCGTGTATGCAATGTCCACGTCACCATCCATCACATCCAAAACTTGCAGTAAGTTGTTTGTGTTATCTGATAATAAGGCAAATGAAATTTATTAAATTTTGAACTCACAAGGAGTATGTTGATATAATCAATACACAGGTACTCCAATACTAATGCTCTTACGTTTTGAGACATCGTTGCAAGAGGATCCATTTATATGACAGACTTGGTCTTGGGGAGCACACACACAGTGTCCTTCACAAGATGTTGCTCTACATCTTCTGACTAGAAACAGCGTACCGCCCGGTACTTTTAGGAATTGAGAATGGATCAAAGAGCTAGATAGACCAGCCTTTAAGGTATAAAAAATACATTACATTTTAAACATGATGTGCAATCAGTAGTAGTTATAATATTGTTGGTTCTATGCAGATACCTGATGGGCGTCGTAAGAGTGGAGTGACTTTCATTATAGCCACGCCCATGCGGTATTTGTGCACAATAAATCGTCAATGTTATATTTGGTAATTTTCTTGTACAATTGTCAACCACTATTCATCATATCGTAACTGCACCTGAATACGTACAGTATGCTGCGAATTTGTTTTCTTTAACATTACACTTTATACTACATATTATTAAACGACTTTTTATCCCCAAAAATTGCAAATCTTAATTAGGAGTATTCTATTTTTTAATTCATAGAGATGATTTGACTGTTTGTTGTTATATTTAATATTTCTCATTATTCATTTTCCGACTTCTAGTACCGATACTTGCTTCAAAGAATTCAACATCAATTTTATGTTTAAAAACACCAAGTAGTGCAATGCTTCTGTTTAGAAACTTAAAATTTAATTTAATTAATGATGATATCTACTTTTTTTAAAAAATACCAATAATATAATTTTTTGACATAGATAGATAGATAGATAGATAGATAGATAGATAGATAGATAGATAGATAAATAAACATATGCGAAAATTTTTTAGGAATGTACGTCGCGAAATCGGCTATCGTCAAATCTAATTTAGCTATTCAACTCCGTCCACAAAGCAAATTCATTATTAAATTGCGTTTTTATCATGTGATTGGGTTTCTATAATTATTTTTTTACTATATGATACCCGGATTTCTTAGTGCATGTGTTTCTTAACCTTTTCGCACACTTGGAGGAGAACATGGAAATACAATCTTTTGGTCTAAACCATTGACGATATTGTCTTGCCTTATGCTTAAAGTAAGATTGTGAACAAGTATCTGTTCAAAGAACGTAGTCAGTAATACGTATTTCATTTGGGCAGTTTTGATCTGAAGGAATCTCTTACAATGGACAATTTGATGTTAGTAAACAATTCGGATGAAGTTTTTATCTGAGATATTGGGCTGAGTTTTAAAAAAAGTGTATATGTTCAGGCTTGCTTTCAAGATCATAGCTGCTACGTAGGTTTTTGTAGCAGCTACATGTACGCTGTTGAACGATAACCTAGCCTTGTGTAGACATTCGTACCCTACATTGCTGCGACTTAGTTATCACTTTGTAACAAACCTGAAATTTATTTTATTTAGTGATATTTTGTATAACTTATTATAAATTCTAACATGTGTATTTCCGCTGGAAATTAATAAATTGTGTTGATGTATTAAGTCTTTAGTTAGATATTTCCAACTTAATATCAGAGCCGTAGCCGCTAAACTAGCAGTCCGTTAGAAAACCTGTATAATAACGTACCACCTTACAGCTAGGGTATGGCTGCTTAAATACAACAATAGAAACCACATCAAACTATGGTATAAAATGGTTAATTTATGTACCTTTTATAGTAAGATTTACCTTATTTACCGCCCACACGGTGATAAACAAATGCTTTATATCTCCGTCTAACTTAATTGTTTTCATTCTGTACATTTGAACCTTTCCTTCATCCCTGTCTTTTCCTGTTATTGAATGATTCACTCTTTGGGGTACACCAGGTTCCTACCAAGAAAGTATTCTTTTCAGAGACTTTGTTGAAGGCATACATTTTTAGCCAATTTTCTGATACTATCAAACCATTTTTCATATAATAGTAGTTTACAGTTAAAATTTATTAAAACCTCAAATTAAAAAATAAATATATATCTAAAACGGTTATTTAACGAAACATTGCGTAAAAAATGACGCACTGAATTCAGATCTGCACCCATGTACTTGGATCCTACATTGACAAAGTAGTGATTAACTTCTGAATGAATGTCTGCAAACCCAAGCCACGCCAAATTAACGGCATACTTAGACCACGTCATTGATCCATCTACGTGACGACTAAGTTCTGCTGCATGATCGGTCTTTATTGCAAACATTCCTGTAAAAAATATTATTTTGATTTGAATCTGAATTTAAAATTACTTTCATTTTCTTTTTTTTTTTAACAAAACCAACCAGGACGGTATACGTAATTATCAATTCAACGTATTGATATCAAGATGAGTCAAATGGTGATAATTCCCGAATTTTATAAATGTGCGGAAGCTTCAATTTTAAATTTTAAAAAAGTCTAATGTCACTTATAAGAATACTTGATTTATGTAATATTTTGAGAGTCATTATAGAAAAATATCTGCTGATTAATTAAGTTTTACGACGAGGAAATGGTATTTTTCTTAATGCTTGCCTCTGTTTGGGGGAGTTGTGTCAACTAAAATCCCAGGGGATGTTCTCGACGTACATATTTTGGCTCCATTACAAGATATTACAGTAATGTAATAGGTTACACCATCGTGTAAAGAAAGTCCGCTGAGCACAAAATCTCTTGCTATTCCATTAACCTAGAGGGTGTTACAATGATATCATTTTAAAAACAATTCTATTCTCTAAGTATACATGTACAAATATAAATGCCTAAGTCTTTAAGAGATTACTGTAGTTCCAAACCGAGTAACGGTATTAACTGTTGTAAAAAACGTTACCTGTGCTGACGGAAGGTCAAAATCGCCACCAATATGTGACCTTAAGGACACGTACTGCTTTTCTATGAAAGAATCCTTATCACTGACATCCCATTCCACCTTCATTATAGTTCTGTAGAACTGTGCTTTACCGTCAGTACCAATGTCTTTAGAAAACGCTGGTCCCCAAGATATGACCGGGGGGCTATCGTCTATGATGAATCCGTTTGACGATGCATCACTGAACAAACCTTAAAAATCAAAACTGTTTTAACATGCAATGTTCTTTTGATATTTTGACGTTTTTTCTTATTCTTTCTATTGTTCTTGACAATGTATTTTCAGAGTAATGGAAAGCTACAGCTATAAATTTCATGGGAACTGCTACAATTGTTCAAATCTATTCTAATTAACTTGCATTAAGTATTTTTGAAACTACAGTTTCATATAAAACTAGTTTTACCAGTCACCTTTTGTTAGAACGAGAAAATACAATATACTTCCATTAAGCTGCGTAGCTTTATTTCAGATTTAATCAAAAGAATTTACTCAAATAGAAGAGTTTGTGCTACAAGGATTAAAAAACCTTAAAAATCATTAGATAGAGTGATGATATAAAATATAAAGGTGAAAGGTAAATGGGAGAAAGCTTCTTGAAGGTATGTGGTTCAATAATAATCAATAATAATCAAGTAACTTAGAGAAGTACATTCACTTAAAAGTTGTTTCCAATAATTTTCAATAAAGTTCCAATCAGCATTTGAAATTTACCTGCTCTGTTAAAAGCCCTGACAGTAACATAAATTTTTTTTCCGATAGGCATCTCAGGTTTTATGTTTAGTGCTGTAGCCATTTCAGTAACGTGAACTTCCTGTTCTGTCATTATTTCCTTCCCTCCTGGTGTTGTACCTGCCCACCAAACGAAGCGAGCGAGTCCCGATTGCGGATCATTAAAACCAAGCCATCTTGCGTCGATGAAGTTTCTGACAAAAGAGTTAATTAGACATAAACAATAATTTTTAAATTTTACTCATAAAATACACTTGAAATAAACAAAAAATAGAAAACCTTAGACAACCTTATTGACTGATACTCGATATCTTCTATGGCTGTACCGTCGATAACAATGCCTAAGCTAGGTGGACTGTTGTCCATGATAACACCATCTGATGTTGCTGTGGTACAGTAATCTGCCGTGTTACATGCCATGACTGTTGTATAGTATGTTATCCCAGGTCCAAAATGAACATAATCGATCTTAATCTCTAAAAAAAACGAAAAAAAGATGTAAACAAATTATCAATTTTTATCAAACAGAAACTAATCATCATCGTTTGCGTTATGTAGTAAATACTTTATGATAAAGCCACGGGTGTTAAATTTTGTTTGTATGAAATGCTTTGTACAGTCCTCTTTTGACCGAAAAGCCAACATCTCGTAAATGTTTTAGATCTACAGACAATTCAACTATCTTTACGCTTATAACTATATCAAGAATGTATCTTAAATATTGGTTTTCTTTCGGTAACTGAAAAGTCAAAAATTACAAAATGACTTTCTGTTTTAGCCTGTCAGATAATCAATGATTTGTAGAGGAGATTGAAAAACGTATAAAAGTTACTAAAAGAACTATATATGATATAAGTCAAATTTGGCCCCCATAATTCGCTAATTTATAAATGATTCAGGTACATTAATTTGTTGTGTTACCTTATAAAAGAGTTGACATGAAATTTGTTTTTCACCTATTAATTTGAATTATATGCATTCACTGGCAGTATATGACGTCAGAAGTGACGCTATTTGGATAATTCAATCAAAATCAATCAAAATTTGACACTTTTCTTACCTTTCTTCGAATGGGAAATATAGAGCGACTCTTTGAACAAGAACGAACTTTTTGTCACTTATAAGTATTGGAAAAATACATCTTTGGTGAAAATATTTTGTTTGTTCTAGCAGTCGCTCAATGTTTCCTTAAAGAAAAACTGCTTCAAAACAAGCCGTTTTATGCTAAAAATGAGAAAATGGCGGGAAAAAGTAAACTTTGTGATGTCATATTTTTATTTTGTGGGCACTAAAATCAAAATGAAAATTTTGAAAAAACTTCAAATGTATTTTTGTACAAATAAAACAAAGAATTACAGTAAGTGTCAATGTTCATTTTAGGGGGCCATTTTAGGCTCAAACCACATATACATGTAGTCCTTTATTTCAATTTACTGGGCAAAAAGATCTCAAATGTTGATTTAAATACCATTAGTCATTCCTACGGACTGTTCTTCTATAACATCACCACACTCTGGACAAGTCCCTACACTTATTATATATTCCTTAACTGCCGAATGAGGATCATAAAACCCTTCCCAAAAAACAAGTAAAGCTGCCATATCGGTTTGAAAATCTATGTCAAGTCGACTGGTTCCGTTTGGTTGAAGATCAAAAACATGTCCTTGTAGAGGAGGAGTAAAATCAACGCTGAAGGCCCATGAGGTTGCCAAAGAAACAAGCCCAGCTTTGTTGTATGCCTTGAATATTCAGAAGCTAATATCAGACTGAGTGCTTCGTTATTATATATCATAAACAGTAAAATAGGATACTTAAGCTTGAATGCTTAATTCTGGATGTTGTCGGTCCTGTAACACACCTGGGCTGCGTTTTACAAAAGAACTTACGACTTACGACCAAATTAATGAATGCTAATTCATCACCAACTAATCAATGATTTATTCTTGTGGCTCGAAAATTCAATTATGGGAATTGAAATATTCATAAACAAATGGTTTTATGTCAATTTTGCTTATTAAAGATCATTTTACGAGGCTGTCAATATTTACGACTTTGTCGTAAGTTCTTTTGTAAAATGCTGCCCAGAGACATAAATAACAAAGATTGGCAACTCCGCCTTTAGTGTGTTTTGTTGTTGAAAAATGTTACAGGACCAACCTTTCCTTTGAGAACTACTTATACGTAAAATGAGATAATGATCTTAAACCAAAAGTATATTTTTTATGAAAAATATGCATAGGTTTTAGACGTTTTTGAAGCAAAAAATTGAAAAATAAGATTAATATATAGAAAATATATTGGCAAGCTATAAAACATCGGCGAAATCTCGGACGACGGATAGCGAACTGCCTCCTAAAACTCCTCTCTTATAAATATTGATTATAAGACATAAACTCATGAAAACATATTAGTTTGAATGTTTTGGTAATAGAGTTTAGCTGTTTATATTTCGATATGATTGTTTATTAAGATATACTATATAGAAAGATATACTGATTTAAACTGGAAATACTTTACAATAGGGACCACGAGATTTCAATCAGTTGCTAATCTGTTATTTTTGTCTATGAACACACCAAGTGGTGCAGACAAATTGAATACCGTGCGCTAACGCAGTAACGCGTACGCGCTGTATTCAATTTGTCTGCACCTCTTGTTGTGTTACAGGGCCGACGATATCCAAAAAATGAGCATTCAATGCTTATATGTATATTCATACCGATGTCTATTTGTATGAAATATATATATATTGTCGCTGTAAAGCCATTATATACGCCAGTCAGGGATATGAAACATATATGGAACAGCCACATTAACATGTTATTTAGTTCGCTTCCACGACTAAAAAAACAGTGTCAGAAACTTTGTAGAGAAAATATTTTTTTAAGGAGTACATATAATTTAATGATTATTTTTCAAAGGTACATATCAAATTGGTAAGCAAGATTGAAATTTTCATTTAATCTTCCAAAAAATGAATATGCTCAGAACACGTGAAGACGTATATATTTGTGCTCATGGCGCATTAATTAGAAAACGGTATTCATAGAAAATTGAACGTCGCAGATTTCCAATGCTAACAAGACGAAATATACACTGAGTGTAAATTAATGAGTAAGAGTTTACCTTTACTGATATATAATACGCATGTCCTTCTTTGAAGTGAAGCCGTTCAAGTTCATTATTTTCGCCACATTCTGTTTCAACACGTGTAAAATTCTTGATGTCATCATAGCCGGATTCAGAGCCAATGGACCATTCATAGTAACTTATTTCACTTTCGGCGTCATAGAAAACGTTCTTCCAACTACCAAGAAAAGCAACGAAAATGCATTATCAATTAAAACCCCTGATTACACAGCTGTTTTGCCATGCATGTAAAATGCTTGCTAATAATTACCATGCTTCAATTTCGGTATCGGAGGTAATATGTCTACCGGATATTGTCACCGGGTTATCAGTTTTCACTGGAGGGGTATTGTCAATTAGGACTGGTGGCGATGATTTTATTGTTGTTCTATTTGCATAATCCATGGCTTCAATACAAAAACATTTATGTCATCAAATTATATCAATGTGTACTAGTTACTAAATAATCAAAAATGTGCTTTTCTGTTAGAATAGATTGGATAACCTTTTTTTCTTTACCTATAACTGTGGCATAATAGGTGCGACCATTTACCAAAGCCGTTCCATTTAAAACCTTGTGGTTGACGACACCAACGTCAAAGAAAGCAATGACATCATTACCATCAACAGATGTTCCTAATATTCAACAGAAAAAACAACATAATTGTTTATATTATGTATCTACCTGTCTGTATTTTTCATGAGTGGTTTTCTTTTAAAAAAAATATCATACCAATTCCAAGTTGGTAATTTTGGATCCCTGATGCATGTGAAATGGTCTGAAACTCTTCAACATCTTGAAAAGATTCCCAGTTAACGTATAGAACAGATGTAGATGTCTGCAAAAGGAATGCTAATTTTATTTCACATTCCATAGGGTTTCAGAAACATAAACAATCATTGACTACAGCTTTTTCCCAGTCACACTGACTCTCCTTTATGAGAGAAATTCAAATGAGGGAAGTGATGTTTATGAACATGAAATGTTATTAATACATAGGATAATTAGCAATCTGTTTACTATTACGTAAATTAAAACTAATAAGGTTTGTCACTGACTGTCTATGGAAATATATCGGGTTTGGGGTTGTTAAAGTCTATAAAAATCAAAGCAGAGCTGAGCATTCAATTTGCTTTCTTTCTACAGACAGTTATTAAAAATAATAATAAGCGTTTTGATTTTTCAAGGATCCACACTTTTGTACATCAATAAATTGTAAAAAGAAGTATAATGAAAAAAAAATGTTAAGGCCGCAACGTTGTCGTCTTTTACTTGCTACTTGCCATTCCTAAAATATATACGGCATTCACGTGCACTTAACGCATTTTATTTTTTGACCTATTACATTTATAGTTCGATACAAAACTGAATGTTTTATTTATTAAAACTAAATGAATATCAGGCAAGTTTACATTATGAGAACATTGTAGAAATCAAGTTCAAAAAACTGTTTTGATATATAGAAAATATTGAGTGACCTGAAATTCTAATCCTTGTCTACTTCCAATCCATACTTTGCCAGCTAGAGGAGGAGTAAGATCTACCACAACACCGTCACTACACTCGTTAAGTTCCGGTAAAACTTGTGTCCACTCCTCATACACAATTTCAGTGTGTTCCGTATGGATACATACAATGTATCGTTGACCATGCTCAAGTTCTCCAGGCTCAAACTTGACGTTGATAAATTCATTGTCTGAAACAAATTATGCCGAATTTAGTAATATTAAAGTATAACTTGTCAGTCTATATCAGTATATGGCGAATCCATTGTGCAAACCTGTAGAAGAGCATTTGATAGCATCAGGATGACTACAGGGATCCCTGAGTGACAATGTATTGGTAGGAAGATAGTATGTTGTGACATCCACACTCTTTGCGTTTAGTACAGCAACTTTGTACGATTTGTAACGCAGTTTAGGCCACACAGCAGATATATAATTCATGTTAGGTGTATAGTCTGCATCTGGTTGAGACCAGTGTGCATTGGTTTCTAGGATAACTGGTTCCCCGTACCCATCTGCAATGTTATCACTACAAATGCAGTTTGACACAAAAGTGTTTATACAGTTAAATCTTAAATCTTATCAATGATGTTATAATGCAAAATGTTCATGAGAAGAAAGACTTCAAAGACAAACATTAATTTGAATTAACCTCGATCTGGATCAGGTTTTCCAACGGCGTCAATAACAGTCTTTGGTATAATTAATACAGGATCAAATGCCTCACAATCTCTTACATGTGAGTACACTGTGGAATAAAGCTTCATCTTGTTAAAGCCCCTTATGGCTAGTCCTCTACATTTTGAAAAATCAAATTGTCCGTTCAATTCAAGTATAAACGATATCTGAAATCAAGAGTTAAATCAAGTATTGTAAAACATAACAAATTTAGGCATGTGTCATCATTCAATACAGCCATTTTCATATCATAGGTGAAACCATATCAATATCGTCTTTATTATGAAAATAACTTGGCTGTTAAAATACCTGGGTTTTTGAAACAGACAGTGTGTAATTAGTCAGTTCCCGCCATATAGTGTGTGTTCGCCCAATTTTGGATTGGTCAGTAATGGCCCATTCGTACTTGTCCACAACATTGTATTTCAGGTTAAAATCAGAAACATCGGGGTCGAAAAACAAGTCCATTTTTACACGGAGCTACACAGAAAATAATTATTGACGACTTTTTTCCATTGAATACCATGGAATCATTATTTTCCGTGGGGAACCAGTGTTCGTGGCTTTCGTGGGTAACCGTTGCCCCATTAACAAGAAATACGTTGGCTACCCATGAAATTGATCCCAACGAATAAAAATGCTTCCACAGTACTTTTATCAAACATTGATTTGTAAACATTTCAAAAAATTATTAATAAAACAAAGAACAAAAGACACGAAAAAACCAGAATAAAGGGTCTATAGAAAATGAACATTAGTGATCGACCTGTTCTTGTCCCCAAAATGTGTTAATATGTTGAACTTCAATGTTTCCGGTGGTTGGAGGGTTAGCCAGAATTCTTACTCCATCACTGTACTGCGGCTCATAACAGATGTGTTTAGCACACAACTTCACCACAAAACGGTATTTTATTCCTGGATCCAGCACAAGATTTGTAAACCTGACTTCTTGATGACCATGGTTGTAGTAGAAATCCTTAAATGTGGTCCACTTGTCTACATTTACAAGTATCTTTCTTTATTGCATTATAACAAGACAATCAATTTTGCATATAAAATTAGATAGCGTTGTTAACTACATGTTGGCAAACTATTCATGGAAATATTTACTAACTGTTGTGTGCAAAATGTTCCTCAATAGATATATGCATATCTGGAGCAACCTTTTGAAGAGCAGAGGGTATTTTCCAGTAGGCTTCTAGAGTATCGATTGATGATTGGTAATCAATATCCTCCATGCACTTCAGCCGATGATCCTATGAAAATTACAGGTTTATTATACATATGCAAGCAACTTAATTTTTTTATAGTTGCCTAGGGCATGCCAAAATAAAATATTTCCTACCGTTTCATGATGACTAAAAGTCACATTTTCATCACCTGCAATGAGAAATACGATAAGATGTAACATGGGTAATTCATTGTCAGCTGTCATCTATTGTTATTAAACAGAAATAAAATCGTTACCTTTAGAACTACATGGTTCTCCATCAAAAACATATACATCACTCAGAGGCGAATTTTCTGTTACGACGGTGACACCATCAGAGGTAACTTCTACATTTCCAGCAGACGACACAGCAGTTATTGTCACGTAATACGTCTGTGGGTATGAAATGAATTTTATAGCAAGGCACCATTTTTTTCTTACACTATTGAAAAAACATTAGCCTCAATGAAAATCGTATATTTTGTATTTTTAAAATCACTCGTCAATTTGTTTATTTAAAAAAAAAAATCCGTTTGATTTGATAAAGTTTATTTAGCTGTTCTGTTTGTTGTTATTTTTTTCTATTGTTTTTTATATAACCTTAAAGTTTTCTAATGTAAGTCCTTTCGCTGTGTACGTTTGATTTCTACCAACATCAGTTTGTGGGAAAACATCGCCACCACCTGGCGTTGAACCAGCTCGGAACTTGAAGTCTACGTCAAGATAAACATGGAAGAATCCGGTCCAGTGAGCAGATAGTTTAGATGTAGAGATCGTGAAGTCTATATCCTCTATATCCTTAACAGAAATAAAAAGCTATATGTGAGACTGTCAACTGGTCTGAAAAAAATATCTCGTAAACATGCATGCATATATTGTAAATCGTAATATATTTTTAGAAATCCCTCTCATCACTACTTTACAAACAGTCCTTTTTTTTAAATCTCACCCCCTTCCCATTTTTAATTATACATCTAGATCAAATACTACTCGTGTATTTCTTTTAAAAGATAACTTAAACTTACCAGAAACTGCCTAAATCCATCTGACTACAAAAAGAAAATATATGTTGCACGGTCTATACTTACAGTAGTTTAAAGTATACATCATCAAATAAACCAAAAAAAATCATACATTTGTATCCATGACGATGCCTTTAGCAGGTAGTTGCACATTGTGTACGTAGGGTTTTGATACCCCATATGTTGTTAAACCCGCTACATTTTCTGCTTTAATTGTGACGTAATAGGTATGGTTTCCGTGTAGGCCCCATTCTACCATGGATATATTTATTGCTGTACAGGTGGGAGGCTGGGTCTGTTTACATGCGTCACCACTTCTTAACCGAGTATAGCCATGGACCTCTTCTCCTTTAGGATGATGTCCTTTAATATAATGTATGAAAATAATGTGATTGATCTTGCATGTAATTTACGGGACAGATTTTGACCTAAATGTTTTCATCTAAAATTTTGAAATAGACTTTCGCTTTTTATTTGTTTCACTGCACTGCCGGCAGATTTGCATTTCAAATGAATCTACAATAATGTAACTCTCCTACATCTATGTAATAAATTTATTTATTCCGTGCAAAATTTTGCATCAAAATATATGTATTCACAAAAACGTATATTTTTCTTACCAAGCGCATATTCGTATGTTAAAGAAAATGGGTCTTCTGAATCCTCAAATGCATCTTTACTCCAAAGAGCTATCAGGTGTCCGTTTGAATGAAAAACGTTGATAGGGGGTGTAAAAATTGGTCCCGTCACGTCTACGTAACAAGGGCCAATAAACTGAAATTTTTTAATCATTATTATGTAACATTATCTTTTTTAGGAGGCCGAGTTTACTTTCATTGCGCATCTGTTTTGCGCATTCTAGTAAAATACAAAGTATTTATACTTTTTATGAAATGTTTAAAATAAATGGAACAAAAAACAGATAAAAATAATTAAATTTTTAAGGAAAACTTTATTTTCAAAACCATTTTTCTGTTGTGTGGTAGGTAAGCGTTGCCGTATTGCTTTTATGGCGTTATGATAAAATGAGACTCTGTATGAGTACGTTATAAAAATACTAGTAATAAAGAAGAAAAAGTAAAAATTTGTACGCCTTTGAAACTTTAGACGCAAAATTGTGCTATCATAAAGGTTACTTCTTTTCATTTTCTAATAAATCCATTTTACCAATCTACATTTGTAGTACGTATACTCCAACAAAATAGCAAAATTTGTTGAATTTTTAATGACCCCAACTAAAAAAGGACAGCAGAATTTAACATATTATAAAAAAAGGTAGAAAATGATCACTTATAACAATTTCAGGGAATTCCCTTATGTATTTTTTAATCTGCTTCTTAGTGCAAAAAATGATTTTTTTTATGTTTCTATAATAAATGTACATGAATTTTGAATTAGCTCCTTAAAAGAACCAATGGTTGATTTTCTTGGAACTTAGCCAATATTCTTGCGTTACTGTTAATTACATATGGTTAAAATAATAAGGGAAATTATTTTTGAAATATGAGATCTAGATCACGAAAATATCATCGTCATCTGCTTCACCTGGAATCCTTCAACATTTGCTTTGCTAATAGACTTGATGACTATAAAAAATGGGGTCCCCTCTGGTAAGTCTGTGTGCATGATGTGAATCCGTCGATGTTGCTTGGTACTTCTGAATCCCATAATGTCTGGAGCGGAATTATTAGACGTTGAAGCAAGTCCTACTTCGTAATCATGAACGCTGACGTTATCAGAAGACCAAGTCATGGTAATCTGAAAAATAACCCACAACAGATAAAGTAATTAATTTGCTTGGTTTTAATCTGTACTATTATCTGTTTCTAGTATCATTTTAATAATTGTACGTCTAATGTATATTGTATACAGGGGAATCCCCCCCCCCGTTTTATTTTCGCCCTATTCGTCTTTGTTGTCAGCAGGCGAATTAAAGACTGTACGAAATCTAATGTCTTAATTATCTCTATAAACAAAACTAGCTGTGTCTGGGTGAATTCAAGACGGGGAGAAATTGTTTGCAAATGTTGCAGGGCGAAAAAAACCTTGTATACAGTTGATATTCAGTCTCAAACATACGTGTGACGCCTTTGCAAGAACTGGACTTAATACACTTGGTGATCCAGATGTGTTTGAACAAAAGATACTTCCCATGACGTCAACAACGGAACCATTCTGGTAATACAGTACTGGGAAAATATCGAGTTCAGACACCATTGTAGCCTTAGTTCTACAAAACACAGAAATACGCAAATTTTACGTGAAGGGTACGTTATACATGTACTTTTGAAATTTGATATAAAATGCGACATACAAACACAATCTCAAAAAAAACTACACTCACAAACAGTCTGGGGTAGGATTCTTTATCAATGTTCTATATCTGTTTTGATCTAGAACCCAGAATGATGATTTCGTTATGTCTGTTATCAAGCCTCCTTTCACAAATGCTCCAGAAATTGCAACTTCTTTTACTTTCGGAATATTTGACGTGACTGTTACTCCATCAGAACAAACTGGCTTAGATGGTTCTAGTGCTCTATTGTAGGCAACCACGCATGCGTAAAACGTTCCTTCTGATTTAACTGTGTGTATTACATCTGTTGAATATGTCTCGATGAGCTTGAAAGCAAATAACACTACTTTTTAAACTAAAACAAAAACAAAACGAAAGACTAAATAGTTTGAGCCTATAATGGTCCCTTAAATGAACATCGTCATTTTACTGTAATTCTTTGTTTTATTAATACAGATATACATTGAAGTTTTTTTTTCACATATTTCAATTTGATTTAAGTGCCCACAATTTAAAAATATGACATCATAAAGTTTACCTTTTCCCGCCATTTATGCTTGAACAAACAAAATATTTTCACCAAAGATGTATCTCTTCAGTACTGATAAGTGACAAAAAGTTCGTTTTTGTTCAAAGAGTCGCTCTATATTTCCCATTCGAAAAAATAGAAGGAAAATCGCAAATTTTGACTGATTTTGATTAAGTTATAAAGATATAAAGTGACCTCTGACGTCACATACTGCCAATGAGTGCAGATAAATCAAATAAATAAGTGAACAATATTTTATGTCAACTCTTCTATAAAGAACACAACAAATTATTGTACCTGAAACACTTTAAAAAATGGCGAATTATAGGGGCCAAATTTGACTAACATCAATTAAAGCTCTTAAAAGATATCTTTTAATTACTTGACTAGGATTGATATTACCTGTGGATTTCCAATGTCCAATTGAAAATCAGAATGTAACATTGGTTTAGTGTGAATTCCATATTGATAAAACAAAACTCCACTTTCTCTATCAAAAAACCCATCCCAGTGAACATGTAAAGTTGTACTCTGTTGGAAATCTACCTCTGGTGTACCTCTCATACCGTCTTGGACTATTCCAGTGTGGGGAGGTGATGTATCAATTGTTATCTAAACAATTTGTATTAAGTTCATTTTTGAAATCAATTTATGAATAAGATTTATTAGATACTTCAAAACTTACCATTATTTTTTTATTTATTTGTTACTCAAAAAGAACAAAAAGCAATATAAACACTTATTAATAAGTTCTAGTGATATCTAAGCTTAAAAGTTATTTCATTCAATTCTTGGGGCAAACGTACTTGTCTATATCACTGAAAGCGTGTATCAAATTATTACATTGTTACATTGCTTATGAATTTATAGAACCTTTTTTCTGATGCTTTATTTTTATATTATTTTTCTTTCTGGATATCAATACAGCATAAAATTTTATAAACAATAGATGTCATTACCTTCTTTCTTATTGTAGTGGTTAATAAAGCATTATTGACTGTTTTTACTTCAAGAAAGTAGTCCGAGTCATGCAGCCCGTGATCCTTCCCTAGTAATAAACCACCATGTTCCTTGATTCGAGGATGAACTTGGAAATGCTGATGGTAAGCACCCCAGTGATTTGTTTCATAACAATTTGATCCTCGGCTGTATACGCTGTATTTTTCTTGGCACTCCGACAAGTTCTTTTTAATGCAAATTGATAACTTTTGATATATAACCATAAAATTGTGTATTGAATTTTATATCAAATACTTTTATTTGATATTTAGTGAAGAAAACTATTTACATTTATTTGAGCATTTGTTATTACACAAAACTATACTTTTAACTTTCCACTGTAACAGAATGATAAAGATAGTACTATGTAAAGTAAAATTAGTGAAAAAAAGGTAATGAATAGTTATACCCACTTTTGCTCCACCTTGTGAAGGAATATCCTCGTGTCCATGTATAATATCTTCGCCCGTATAGTTGTCAAGCAGTTTCCAATAAATGCTTTTCAAGCCACTGTGAAGATCGTATGCAATCCATTCAATTCTACAATAAAATGATTTTGATATGTTCAGTTAGAGCTTATTTATTGGTGTTTTTCATTTATTGTTGTTGATTTTTTGAGTTATATGTGAATGAACGATTTCTACGCATTACAATGAATACTAGTACTCAGTATAAGAGAAGAAATTGATGCACTCTTATATTACGTCATTTCAGCAAAATCCTCTACGCTGTGGACGCTTATGTTCAACCTGTCTCCTCGCGTTAACCATAAGTTCTCTATAACTGGTGGTGTGGCATCCTTGTATATTGTCACAGTTTCATCCAATGTTTTATCAAATATATCTACAGCCCGGACAGTTATGTCTGCCCTATCACCATCAGACCAAACCAAATTTAAATATTCAGATTCATCTTTTATATTTCGAACCGATTTGAATGCCCTGAAATCCTTCACAGATGAACCATCGTTAACCGTATACGACACCAGGAAATCCACACAACCTGTTGAGAAAACATGATATGTAAAATGGCCATATAAATAACTTCAGCAACGTGGTAGGTACTAGCGTACGGTTAACGTTTCATTAAACGGAGCACGTTATATAAGATGAAACTTTTTTCTTTACTGATAACAAACCATAAACATTAGGAACTTCATCGATAGTTCGTCTTCCGTGATGGTCATCATACACGTCTTCAATATTTGTATAAGGAGAGACAGTTGTTAGCCACCGATTAGATTCATGCCTTGCATTTCGAAAACGTTCTGTCCATTTTGCCAAAACTATATTAGTGTCTTCATTCACCCAAGTGTAATTTGTAGAAGCAGAGGCAGTTTCAATTCTCGTTACTTTGGAAGGTAGGAAAGAAACATAGGACTTGTTGTCATAAAGAACCAGTTTGCGGGACGTTTTATGGTTTTTGGCTTTATCAATAGTGGTGAAGTGAATTGCATACAATCCTGGTTCCTTAAAATTTACGGTAACCTATAACAAATACATGTGTCAATTACTTTGCCTTTCTCTTAACTTAAAAGGGTAGAACAATTTTTTTTTAACTTTCATAGCTCACATGACTTGTGTTTAAATAGATGGTTCCAGTAGTAATGACTTTTTTCTCCGCCATAGGGGTTCCTTCGATCTCATACACCTCGTATTCAAACTTCCATATTCCAGAAAGATCATCATTCCATCCTCCCCAAGACATTGAAATTGAATACTTAAAAAATCAAATACTTTAAATAGTGGCAATGATCTATAGGTTAATTCGCATTGAAAAATGTATTATGTTGTTCTCAGAAAGAAAAAGGGGCATGCTGATTAATATAAATACGTCAGCGAGGCTCCATAAGGTTTACAAATGAAAACTAAGACTGTTTTTAAAAATCAGTCATCAAACAAGAGATGAAGACTTTTCCTCTCTTGAAGATTGTTTCGTGAAATTCAAACTACCGCATTTTAGCTAACTTGAATTAAAAATATCATCATACCTATATAATTATGAAGTACCAAAATAAGGTAAGAAAAATTAGGAAGACTTACGTTTTCAGTCAAGTCCGGGACAGTAAGATACTGTGGACAGTCTGACAAAGATGTATTTTTGTTTGCGATACAGTGGTAGGGTTCCACAGTGTCCCATCGGTAGAGGTAAAATAATTTCTTTGTCGTTCCAATGTAGGCATATCTACTTGTCCTATCGCTGTGTTCTCGGTCTATGATTACAATATAACCACCAATTGAGGCCTCAATGGTGTATATCAGCCTATAATATTATATGATAGTTTTCTTATTCATCACTTATCTAAAATAAGATATATTAAGATATATCAAAATCTTTTATATATACAATGGCAAGAACTTCATTGATTTACATAATTTACTTACGTATCATTGTGTTTGAATGACATTTTTTCACTTATTTGAAATTCATGGTTACATGTAAGCGTGTCCATCTTTGGAGCGTCATGTGATGGACCTGGGCAGTTATTGGTGAGTACAATTCCCCTTTCATCTAAATATATATAAAACTTGATTAATAAAAAGATGAAATCTGATTCAAAACGAATTTTCTTTTTTCTCTGATAAAAAATCATATTAATAGCACATGTACTAATATATGTATGTTTGAACGAAAACAAGTCGAACATCAACAACTTTGATAACTTTGAATAAATATGTTCTAAAATTTCAACACTGATTAGAAATGAGTATTATTTAACCTTTTCCTGATATGTGTTTTAAACTTGTCCTTGCATGCACTAATCCGACTTGGAAATCTTCAACATATGGAACTTTAGAGGGAGCAATAGTTTTATAAAAAGAACTCCATTTAGTGACAGCTATTTGCCACCCCGTTTCCTTTGTCCAGATAGTTTGCGTTGAGTTTACGTCATTTGGATCTTCAGGATTGTTTAATACTTCAGTATCTCCGATTTTAAGAGAACACACGTTATCCGTGATTTGAGCATAATCTTGCACTGAAATAAAAATGATTTTTTTTATTCTATGAACATCCGAAAAAGGCAATTATTTAGATTTTTAAAAAGGCAGGACATTTTAAATAGAAAAATAACTTGCAAAAAAACAAATCAATTGGTTAAAACTCAAGGTACATATGATAATATTGTTTTGTTGCATACCGTTAAAAATCCAATTTTAAGAGTTTCTTATTAAGCATTCTACATTATTGACTAGTATTTCCCGGTATTCCATATATTTTTTGCATGTAAAGTGTGAGGAAATCAATTAAGAAATATACAGCAATTTAAAAAGTTCACTGGGATATGGAATTGGTCGGTCACGTGATCAAATCATGTGAAGCCCAAAGGGCTTCTCAGAAGAAATGATCACGTACCAACCAAGTTCATATCTTAATATTGCTGTTTAATACTTATATTCACGTTTGAGAAAGGCAAACCGTTCAGAATCATTAATATTACGGTGCTTTTACAATCAAAGCAACATGTAAAGCCTCATATTTATTGCTTTTTAACTTTTGAAAACAGTTTTTGTTTTTAGCAGAAACAATCCACTTTAAGAAATATCATATTTTGATCCTAAAATATTTCTTAATAATCCTAATATATACAATGTAAGATGCCCACACATCCCCCTTAAGTGTGTGCAGTTTCTTTTTAAACTTTATCTACAGATATATCTAGTAACTTACTTATTTCACAATGGCGTCCGGTAAATCCCTTTGAACATTTACAGTTTGCTGCAAGCTCCTGTTCACATTTCCCAGGATAACATCTAGTGCTATCGCTCCTCCAGGAACACGCCTCTTTCGAAAAAAAAGTACTAGTGATATTTAATTCAATATACACGTTGTAAATAACACAAAAAACTTTAGTACCGATTATACAAGTACTTTTAACTGTAGGGTATGTATTGCATTTATGGTCAGAACAAGAAAAAATGCGGTCGATACTTAGACTTATTGTGTATTTGGGGGGACACTGACGTTAGATTTTCATAATGTGTGTGTTGAGGGGAGGGGGGGGAGACAAATTGTTTTACGTAAAAATGTACGTATATTTTTCAATAAAATCTTAATTTTAATATTCCTCCAAAGACACATAAATATCGTTCATCTTAATGATAGGTAAGGCTAACTTTTCCTTTATACATGTAATTTTAATTTAGCATTCTGCATTCCCTTTTATGGGTACGATGTGCTTATTGCTTGATATTGATGTTTAAGCCAACTATTTTTCTTTCATAGATGAAATGTACTTATTGGTTAGACATAAAAAATATTGGTGTATAAAACATGTTTTAGCTGACAAATATATTTTTAATAAATATACGTACGTTGGCAAAGTTTGTTAACACTTGGTCGTCTTGTGTAAGCAGCCCAGAATGGTGGATCAGGCTTTACTTCTCCATCGCATTTCACACAATGGTTATTCCCAAGAGCTGTGCATTGGTTTTCAAGACAGTGGGATATTTCTGGGCAGGCTTTTAAAAATACAATTTAGTATATTCTGAATCAAAATTTGTAAAATTAGCTGCCTGTTGAAACGTATTTATTATGATTGGTTTTAACTTACAAAAGTAATTTACAAACATATCAGTTAAAAGCTGTCTTGCAAAAATGTTATATTTACATTGGATATTTCACTTTCTTTGCCCTATTCAATTTCATTGATTGATTTGTGTTAAATTTACGCATAAGGAATCAGTATTTTTTTTTAAAATAAAGTAGGGTCTCATAACTGCAACAGTGATTGCAAACATCCTAAATGCATCAGCGCGCATTATTCAATTTATGTGCACTTACCGTTGCAGTTATGAGATCATCTTTCAAAAAATGATTATTCAATATTCAATATGTAGTATATTCTAATTTATTCACCATTAGCAAAACAACTTTTTAACGTTATACCTGCAAAACATACGTGAATCCAATTTTATTTTGGGTTTTTTTTTTCTCGAAAAATTTATTCATCAGATATTCTCCCGAAAGAATATTATCATACACTGATACAGACATACACCTTCACGCCATGCGTGAAAGTCAAGCTTTTGCAATGATACCTTAACGACTGTCGGTAGAAATTTCTGTTTAAAGGGCGTAAGTCAACTCTTGGTTATTGAACATCTAATGTGAACCCTGCAGTTGAATTTTTTTATCATAAAATTAAACAAAGGAAAAGAAACTTATTTTGTTAACACCAGGATTTAGATGCGAAGCATAAACATTTCAACATTTAAACATCGGCACATTTTAAATGGAGTGATTTAAATAAAAGCGGATCATACTTTGGCGATTGGTTTGCCTGCGTTCATCGTTATCTATATTATTTGTCAATAGACAGATATTTCAGGGAGTCTCATGTTTGCATTGTAATTGGAAACTCTTCTAACTGTTGCCCCGCTTTTATTATTTAAACCATCGCCCCCTGGGCAGGCAATTGCACAATTTAAAAACGGACATTATAGGAAGAATAAAAATACATTTAATTTATCTTCTACTACTGTAAAAGTAAAGAAGAAAATATTGTTGTTGTTTTTAATTTTCAGTAGTTTCGTAGGTCCTACCCAAGGACCTGAACCCCCGACATAGAAGATATGAATTTCACAATGTAGACACATGTCTTTATGAACATCATAAGCGTGCATTCAATTTTCAAAAAAGAAATAAATTTTCAATATATGACCATATTGGCACCGCCCTAGGGCTTAAAGCCATGACCAAGGAGCAATGAATTTCACAATTTTGTTAGAAAGTTTCATAAGCATAATAACCATGCATTTAGTGTGGGACAAGGAAAAAATATTTTGGTTAACTTGTATATTTTTTTAAATATTTGGTCCTGTTCATAAGGCCAAGGGTGGTAAGGTCATAAATTTTACAATGATATTTAGATCCCTGTTACTCTAAAGATGCTTTGAAACAAATTGTTATATTCAAAAGAATATTCTCATTATATAACTCGATATAGACAAATAGTCAATAAATGTTATATTAGCTCATCCAAAAAATATTGACTGGTCAATATTTGTTTGATACTGGCCGGCTAAGTATAATATCTAGAGCACATTCCTTTTATTTCAATCAATCGCTTCTAACTTGCTGATTCGTAAACGGTGCCGTAAATAAATCTTCGAGATCCAAAACAAAGTGACGTAAAATTAGGCAATCAAAAAAGGCAAGTAAAGGAATGCAGCTTTTAAACCTCTCCTTTCACTTTAGTATTGGGCGCCTTTTTAATATTTTTTATGGAATTTTCCGATATCACGAAATTTTTTGTTGATATAAAAAATCGAGTTTCTGATATCAGAAAATATGTTTTTATATCAGAAATTCAAACTGATTTTTTAATACCAAGCTAAGAATTATATTTTTTAATATCAGAAATTCAAATAAAATGGCAAATACATTTCACGTATTTAAAAAAAACTCCCTTGATGTAAGATTGAATTGCCTAACTACAATAAGTTGATAGTAAATTTTTGAAAGTCTGATATCAATAATTTGATTTTTTTATGTAAGAAAATGTACTTGATTTTTTTATATCAAAAATCATTTTTGTGATATCAGAAAATCATTTTTTGATATCAATAGTTCTAATTTCTAATATCAAGATATGATTTTCTTACATCCTTAAATAATTTTTGATTATCAATATTTTGAATTATTGATATTAAATATTTATTGTTTGATATCAGAAAATGCCTCAAAATATTAAAACGACGCTTTCTACAAAACAAGTTAGAAGCTCAGGAATGATTCTGCCAGGTATCTACGAATTTTATGATATGTTATAGTATCTTATGGATTATATATATTCCAAAAATTTTGTTGTGTTAAGAAAAATAACATAATCTCAATATATTTTATGATTTTAATGTTCATACCGAGCATAGCAAGAGCCCGTCTCGCAAAGCGTTTTATTTAAGAAAATAAAACACGCATGTTTAAGAAAATCAGTGAAAATGAAAGCTGAATCAGGGATACTAAGGGCTTAAAAAACTTTTGGGTGCCGCCATATTGGTCGCGATTTCGTGTAAAAAAAATTAACTCGATCATCAAATGACTGACATTTATCGATGTTATTTGCTCCTAAACTCGATTTAAAAGGTTTAAGGCGTTAATCGAAAGATATTTAAATAAAAATTATTAAATATGCATACCAGATTTGTTCCAAAAGTCATTTAGTCCAGAAATACGACTAGTTTCATGAATGTCTTATCAAATTATTATAGGTGGAAAATGAATACATTACCATCAAGAATCCGATCTTTCAGATACTGAATAAGATATTTTATATGATTTTTGGGCATCTTTTCAGTGAAATTGGAAAACTGTTTTGAGGACAAACAGGGTATTTTAGAGCTTAAACCTTGGTATTGCTTTTGGATAAAATTAAAGAATAACATACGGTCACATAAAGTCCTTTCTGAACAATG
Source organism: Magallana gigas (assembly GCF_963853765.1). Taxonomy (NCBI): domain Eukaryota; kingdom Metazoa; phylum Mollusca; class Bivalvia; order Ostreida; family Ostreidae; genus Magallana; species Magallana gigas. Next base: position 30,232,729 of record NC_088858.1, on the reverse strand, counting down.
ATATTTTACAAAGAAATTGAAACAAAAATGCGAAATTTTATAAAACTTGCTATTTATCAAATTTCGAAAAAATTTGAAAAAAAAACTGATCCCGATCAGAATAATGTAAAATTAAAATTTTACAAAAATACTGCAGTTTATTCTGAGTAATTGATATTATTTCATAAAGTCAGTAATTTACCAGACCATTTTACAGCTAAACAACCTTAAATTTATTAAAAATTGTGATACATTCTAACTTTATATGATTTTGCTCTCGATCAATTCAATTACAATCGGGATCGGTTCGATTTTTAAATTTCCCAATTTGTGTTTAATTTCACAAATTCGTTTCAATTTCTTGTAGAAATATGAATGTACAGCAATTGTTTATTGCCAGTAACAGTTAATTTGCAGTTTTTATCCATAGATTTTTTTAAAAATATCTACAATTCTTGTTTTTCATGTTCATAAATATTCTTTTAACAAAAATACTATAAAGTTTATATGGCCGTCTTTGATATGTATTTATAGATAATTGTACTGTGCATTGATTGATACCAAGTGTTTAGCTTTTAGGTATTAACTTCGCAACCTAAATTATGTTTCTGGTTTCTATCAAAAAATACAAAAAAAAAATTCATATAAAATAATTGGAAGTCAAAATAGGTTTCATTTTTGTACAGTGTATATTCATTTCTCAAAAATGATTCTTCATCGATCCATTAAATAATGCATCGGTGTGTCGAGCCACCTTAAGAAGTGCTAAACACTCCAATCCCCTTCCCTTGGCTATGTTCCAATAGAATAAAGGATAGACATGCACCTTTAAAAACAAAATGAATGCACTGTCCATGCATCTATGATGAAAATCACTTCCGATATTATAACCCATTTATTATTTTATTATAACAAAATTTTCATAGTTCAAGTGAAATTAAAGAAAAACATTTATGTAGAAATAAATATTTTTAAAGCGTTTCAATTGTTACTAAACAGATTTCAAAATATAATTTTTTTCATTTAATATAAATCTAAAATGCAAATATTGAAATATTTTGTACACACTATTAATATTTTGCAAATAGGAATTTCAATGTTGCTAACCATTGCTATGGTAACAAACTAAACAAAAAAGAGAAATTCTGTTATTTTGAGGCATTTTCAATGGGTTTTACTATCATATTAAGTATAAATATTTGATATTTACTGGTGAGAAAAAATCTCAAACTTTAATGCAACTTGAAAAAAATCAGGAAAATTATAAAAACAAAAGCTGTTGCAAAGGGTTTTTCAATTTTTGTGTGATTGACAATTCAAATTTAATTTTCATAGCACTTCTGTGTTTCTTAAAAAGGCTTTTTGAGATATAAAATCAAAATTAAGGTATAATTTTTTAAGTTCCAACAAGAACAATCGCTAAAATTTTGTAAGATTAGGACTTACAACATATCAAAGTCACCTTAATTTTTTCAAATTTCCTATTTCTTAGTCTTGTGACCATAGCAACGGATATCAATTTTCATAATAAAATGTATATTACATCGACATTGACAAGGATATAAAAATAAATAGTTTACCATTTCGACTTGTTAAAAAAAATTGAAGTTTGTTAACGGTTTCCATAGTAACATTTTAAAAGTATTGGTTTCTTCATAAATTTTCTTCTATGAAATAAAGATTGACCATAAGACTTAAGTTGTTTTATGCCTTAAATAGTTTGTACTATTTGGCAAAACCTTCTGAAATGGCCTCAAAGTAGGTAAGTTTTGGCATTTTTCTATCGTTAGTCTCAGTTACCATGGCAACGGTTACCCCAAGCACCCAACTTTTACTGGTTTTTATTAATTTATTTTTTGGCGTTTTATATCTAGGTGAGTCTATGTCTGGAATATAAACAAAATCGGTGACCATACGTGACTAGACACTTATATTTATCTTTAATTTTTACATGTACATATAATTAATATTAAAATCTAAGTATTTTGCACTTCAGACCTACTTGATAAATAAAATATTGTTCCATCCTAAAATAACTGTTTAGAATTTTACCCCCAAAATTGCACATGTACTACAATATACTTCATTAATATATTAATCTTTTCAAACAATTAAATATATGACTATTGTCTTTATTTATAATTATTTTATACTCTACATTTATTAGCGAGTTTTATTAATGTATGTTGACGCATTCCTTCATATATGCAGAGGGGTACATTTATAACCATAATGCACAAACAAATGCATATTTTGGACTGTTTAACATAAAGTTTGAGACTTTTATCAACAACATATCCCCGAGGTAATAGTATTCTATTGTACATGCTGTCATTCAATCCAGTGGTGTATGTTTGAAAAAAAATAGATCAGTAACTAAATTACTACAATAAATAAATTCACAGTAAAATCACAATTTTACCTAAAAATTATTCTCATTCATTCTTTCATTCATTCATTCTTTATTTATTTAAGCTTTGCAGCTCATCAGATTATACAAATTAAACATAGTAAAGTACAGAAGTGGGTATTTTTAGTTACAGGAAACCTGTAATGAATGCAAAAGTTATTGTATGATTATTGGGTTGGCTAGTGGAAGATCAACCCACCATAGACATAGGTTGGGAAGATGGCGCTGCATGTTGAAAGAGTACACTACAAGATGCAGACATAGGCTTAATAATTAAAGAGGTTTGTGTGTGTTTTACTCAGCAGATTGCTTTATAATAAAAGCTTAACGTAGGGTCGGGAGTGGGTGGCCATGGGGGTACATAGTATTCTACGCAAACAAGTATAAATATATTTTAAAATAACAATACATTGACACTTTCTTCACTTTTGTGACATTGCAGTTAAACATTTTAAAAAATATGTTAATCGTACACGTCAGTGTGTAAAACCACGCATAAGACCTATATGTGCTTATAATCCTGATTGTTTAGTTTACATTCACTTTGTGAGTGTGTGACGCCAGAGCAAAGGTCAAATGGTGTTCATTGAGCTGTCTTTAGTCTCGTTCCAAGTTAAACAACGGACACGCAATGCGGCGGTTTGCGAAGAGATTTGCAAATTACTGAAAAGGTAAAACCAGGTAAAACACCTGTAGCTTAATTCCTAAGGGTGGAGGATTATCACCAGTGACCTTTTGATGACGACGAAATTATACTCTGTCCTAAGATATTCTCGGTTCGCATTTTGCTATTTATAAATACTTCAGGGTTCAAATGATGTTCATTCAAAAGTATGAAAAATTTCTAAGATTTCTCCGTTAAAACGCTCCCTTTAGCTTATCAGGTTTCAATACACGGCTAAAAAAAATGTAATGTCTATGGGAATTTTGTATTGCAGCAGCGTTAACGTTGAAAAATTGCGCGAGGTATTCCTAGTGTCTTCCGAATGGACAAGAGATGTAAACATTCCCCATTATAAATCTCCGTAAGAAATCTGTTTTCGTTCCTGTGAATTTTTCCGAGTGAAAATCAATAATGCGTCAATGAAGATAACTTGGAAATTTTCCCTTTCATCGATTTCAAGTGCATTTCTTTCACAGGTATGAGTATTCTTATCAAAAATTGCTCAAACGTGCTGCAAAGATATCTTGGGACAGACTTTTTTTTTTTTTTTTTTTATAGAAATTGACTTTGCGAAAACTTGAATTCGTGAATTCTAGATATGTTGAGCTGAGAAAGTTAAGGCGTTTTCAAATAATATCTTGATTTTGGTTTGTATATTCATGTAACAAATCAAATGTTGACTTTGTTTTCGGGCAACATTGATTATGTTAGCTCCCTTGGGACAAATTTGCGTAAACCCAAGTCAATAATTGTATATTATGGTAACCGTTTTTCCTGTACTTCTGAAAAAAAAAGTTAAAAATGTAAAATAGTTTCATAACAAACGGGCCACGAAGACGAACGAAGACCAATACCAATTTGTCCGCTGAATTTTTCAGGTTACGTAGAGCAATGACAGCTAATCTAGAAATGAAACCAACTACAGCAGAATTGATTTTTATTGATATTTTGGTTTAGAATTGTTAAGTATGAATATGTTATTACTAGTATAAGAACATTTAACTGTACCTTTCATAAAAAAATACTCAATCTGTGAATTTAAACTTGTACTAAAGTCAAAATACAAATATGATTTGAAAAAAAAAACCCAGTCAATATAGTGGAATTACCTTACTACTATATCGAGATAGTTTTTGTGATTTTAATTAAATAGTGGCTAAAAGAGAAAGAAATAATTATTAATATTTGTAAAAACTAATTGAATAAGCCTTTTGAAATAAATAAGAGAACTGACAAGTTCACATGATTATGTATGTTGGTAGACACCGCTTGGAATTTCACTTCGATGGTGTATTGTACATGTACCTAAGATCTTCTTGAAAACTGAGCCCTTCTCAAATATTGCTGACGTTACAGTACGTATTTGGAAAATTTGCAAGAGTTTCATTTTCTTTAAATATTTTCCATGATGCAGTAACTTGTACTAAAAGGGAGGGGGGGGGTATTTGACAATAAAATGGCGTTTGCGTCAGTTTAGAATTAAAAAAATTGAATTATCAGATGAACTTTTTTCAGGAACATTCAGCATATAATTTAGTTTATCCTACAGATGCTCGATTTTTTGACATCTATGAACTATGTGTAAACAAACACTGGGCTGCATAAAATTTTCAAACACTAATAGAAGTTGCAAACGTACTTGATGTAGTTTGTCATTTTTTTAAAAGATAACCATTGTAGATGTATTCAATTTAATAGTTTTTATCAAACCGTGTCAATTTGCCATGATACCAAAGTTGACCATTTAGATGGCAACGAAAGAATTCTATATATTTATCTATATAACTGATAAAAAGCCGTATATTCAATTCCTTTTCAATATTACTTTCTTTAAATAAATAGCAATTTGTTACGCGGTGGTGCTATTTTCTTAACGGTTTCTGTCAGCTACCATATAATCAGTTTTTTCCTGCATTAGATTAATATGTGTATTAGTTTAATGACTTACGTTTGCAATATGGACCATCCGGATAAAAATAGTTTGGTTTCGGGTGTGGACGTCGGCAATCGCACACTTCGGGACTGATACATTTTCCGTGACTTAGGACACTACTGCGAGTGTTATTGATAAACCTCACAGCACGACAGGCGTAATTCTTGGTTATCAATCCATTGCAAATGGCTGAAACCATCAACACGAATAAAATAATAATACTTTTAAATTAACAGTTATTAATAAAATTTTATATCCTCTCTCTCTCTCTCTCTCTCTCTCTCTCTCTCTCTCTCTCTCTCTCTCTCTTTCTCTCTCTCTGTATAATTCATTTCATATCAAGTTGAAAACGCAAATTTACTTACCGTTTGGGCAGCTCTGCTGGTTGTCATAGTATGATGACCACCCTGGTGCGCATTTCAGTTTATATGTTACCACAGTTCTTTAAAAAATTGATTTTACGCATAATAACATGTACATGTATATACACAGGCATCAGCTTTCCACAAAATCTTGAACAAAAGGATTTATGCATGATGTACGACGAGCAGACACGCATCTTTAAACAACGATAAACTTATACTTAGTACTGAACCATATTAAGTTCTATATTAGGTGTGTCACTACACAATGCATTTTATAGAGTTATTGTAAATTGTAACATACCTGTGCCTAGTACAGCGTCCCCAAAAATTCCAAAATCCACATCGTTCATGGTAGGTAGTTTCATGGGTGATGAAATATTTTACAACATGAGTGCTAAAAAGCAAAATTTTAAAATACATGGCTATATATATTATCCAAATTTTAAAAAAAAACTTTTGTAAAAATATGATTATCAAATGATTTTACCCTCCTTCTTGAAGTCGATCTTCACGAAAGATCCACGAACATGTTGTTTGTACGAGGAAGACCAAAATCACAAGCAGTGGTATGTTGGACATCCTCTTTGAACTGCTCAGTGGTGATAGGCTACCTTTCCATTTAATATCTGGAAATTTAAACGTCCTTTCGTTTATGACATGTGGCCTTCTCCCTTTTGAATCTGCGCAGTGTCTTCGAAATTTTGAAAAAAAAATGATAAAAACCTAAATTATACTGTTATTTCTTTGCTTTTCAAATAAAAATTCATTTTTGAACTATTTTATTGTATCGGAGTTGCAACCAGCGTCTTCTATGTTTGTTTTTATACTACTAAACAATATTTAATTATTTGTAAAATGTATAATGTTTTGTATTTTTCCTTTCCAATTGGTATGGATCAACATCAGTACATGCACATGTAGTTAACTGTATAATAATGCGTGTTTGAATTCAGAAACATATTATTCATCAATATGAACGTATCGAATGCCAGAACATTTATCAAAATTAAGATGAGAAACTGTTTATTAATATCTTTAAATGAATAAGTAAGTGCATATCTTTTCTCTTTCACTTTTTATTTTAAAACTGTTTGTAATTTGTAATTTTCCATTTTTTCTTTTAATTAAGACTAGGAGGAAGGTATTTACAAGAAAAAAAATGAAATCAAAAGGGTCTTTATCAGAGGAACAAGTAATATAGATAAGGGCATTTAAATTGCCAGGCTAGATGAACATATTAAGAGTTAAATCGAAAAGGTAACTTCAGATTACGACAGGAACGGGACCCAAACGATGGGTACCCAAAGCGCTTGGTATTTGACAATTCTTCTGGTTCTTCCAATAGCTTTGGAAGTCCAGTCGCGATTCATCGACTTCAAACCCGGCTACGAGTACGTATACAGTTTTGAGGGCCATTCTACCGTCAAAGACCTGGGAAAGTTCATCGTTAAGGCGAAGGTAAGAAATTAAAATTTCTTAAATGATAATATTTGATCATTTCAAAATATACGAGCATTGAATACATTTGTGAATGTTATAATTAAGGATTTTCTAAAGAATTATAGTTATTTATTTATTTCAAACATTTGATGAGCACTGTAAAAATAAATGTACAGTACGCAAAAATAGAAAAAAAAATGAAAATTTAAAAAAGAAGCGAGTGATATGGCCGAGTTTATAGTTATGCTTTTACATGCTTTTACGGGATAAAAGTACTGTTATTTTGTTATAAGAGTTTTTTTAAAATCCCAATTCATTTTATTTCCATACCAATTAGTGTGATGCTTTCACTCCAGCTCGAAAGATGGTGAACTTCAATCTGTTTAATTCAAGCATTTGGTATTGAAATCAAAAGATCATTCGATTGACATTGCGACCGGGTATTTTGTAATTGCACAGCCATAAATCCCCGCGAATTCTAAACCGTTCTAAAGATGTTTATATCATATTCATGTTAAAGGTATTGTTTTCTTCCTTTACTGACTTCTTATTTCAATATATGAATAGAATGGTACATTGAGTTGCAATCGTCTACATTGATACTAAATGTTTCAGGGAAAATAGTGGCAAACATTTGAGATGTTGGACAGTCTTGCAAGTCACAAAATATGCAGGATTTCGTAAAAACAGTAATTAATATTTAATATAATTATCAAGAGGAGAAGTCAATTTCGTGACTGTATTTAAGAACGGAAAACTGATACGAAAGCAATGTTTACTTGTTTTAGTGTTTGATATTTTATAATGGAATTTTTAGGTGATGTATAAAATTTTAACGTTTTACCATATTTTTTGTATACCTAACGGGATTTTTTCTCTCAAATATATGAAATCTATAGTAAACAGTAGCCTAATTGTGAATTTCAAAAGATGTCGACCATCAGACTTGGTCTATGAGTTAAAGTTATATATATTTTGTTCAATGTCCGATTTTTTTTGGATTTAATAAGAACGGTATATAATGGCTTCGATAAAATAATTTTTAGAACAAAAAAACCTATTTGAATTGCTTACGTAAATATGATTCTATTGATGCCATCATAGTAAAGTCTTAGTAAAAAAAATCCCAAGCCATGTCGATTTCATGCATAGCTTAAAATAACTGAAATGCTGTTGTTAAGTGTCATTTGAGCATTTTACCTGATTAATGCATGTCATGCTATCACAATTTTTTAAAATCATGACCGTTACAGATAATGTTAAATTTGAAAACGTTCACAAAACTAAAACAAAAAGTTGTAACATCGCATCTACGATTGCACAAAATATAAAGCTGAGCAAACTGATGTGCATTCTAATTGTAAGTTCAAACTGTTATATTATCCATGTCAAGTAAGCAACTCTACATAAAAACGCTCTTTTTAAAGTTTCTTAGACGTAAGAAACAAAAAGCATGTATGTAATTAATCCATGCAGTGTTTTTTTATAGCTTCTACTACATAGGATAGACGTTGGAACCGGAGGGGTGGGGCGTAGTCCCCTTCCCCCCCCCCCCCCCCCCCCCCACTTATTTTGCAAAGTTTTGCATAACCATAACCAGGAACCTTCTTTTTTGTTTGTCACAATTTCTGACTAGTTTAGGCCCCTTTCCCCCTCTCAATTTGCTTCCGACGCCACTGCATAGTTTCAATTCGCAATGGTCAACATTATAAAATGAGAAATAATTCAGAATTATGAATATCATTTATGAAAACTATCCAATGATACATAAAAAAAAATGTATTTTAGAAAGTTACAAATACGGAAGAATCAAAAACCATACCATTGCTTTTGATTTTGTTTTACTATTATTAGATTGATCTTGTATTGGTTAACAATCTTAAATAAAAAATAATTTGAAAAAATAAATATGATAATCATTTATAATAAAATTTAGAAAAAATGAACAATATACTTAAAAACATTTCCAGTAGGCGTATTAACAGAGGTTTAAATGCCGGTTAGCTCATATGCGTGCAAATTGTATTAAAATAAATTTGAGTAAACAAGTTACATGCGGTACCGTGTTGTTTTAATTTCACAAAATCTTAATACACTGTATACTATGGTACATGTATATTGGCATTTTCCATAGTCTTTGTCTTTGGTAAAATCAAGAGATTTTGTACCGTAAGTCCGATACAGTTCATCAATGACGCCAATAATGTACTGTTGGCCATGGGGCTCTTTTAAAGTAGGATACGAAAAAGAAAAAAAACCCAACAAATATTAAGGAATCATTCTTTGAAAATTAAGAAATGTTCAAATACGGTGAGATCAAATCTATCTTTACGGCCTTCGGGTTTAATTGGATTTGATCACCTTTGAACTCCTTATTCCTTAAATAGAAAATTAATTCAAGGAATGGAAGAGATAAAAACTCACCGGATGTTAATTTATACCGGAATATGTTTATTGATCGGAGTGTAATATGTTGACCGTTCGATCGGTGCAACATCTCAAAACAACAGTCAAATTTTAATATACTGTAGGCTACATAAGCGAACAGTGAATACATATCCTGATATGGGTTCTTCTAACAGAAAACCTTTTTTTAAAACAGTGATGTAGAAATTAAAGCTGCTTGATGCGAATTTATTTTGTGTACGCTTTTATGGTTATGCTAAGTATATGTAAATGTACAGTGTATTATACTTAATAGACATTGCAGTATCTTTCTCGGTCAATTAAAGGGGCATGGTCACGATATTGGTCAAATTCAATTTTAATATTTTAATTATTTACAATGCTTTAGGAATGTATTTCTAATGATCAAGTGAAGTTTGAGAGTCAGTCGTAGAGTTGTGAGCAAGCTACAAAGCTCACAACTTTTTGTCATGTAAACAAGGTTCGTGCCCTGTTTTTGTTTACATAAGTTCAATATACCACTAAAATCTTTTTCAAGCAGATTTTCTATCTTCTTATTCATTTTAAGTATTAATAAACAGTTTCTAACGTTTAACACATTCATTTAGGTCTAAAACTGGAATTTTCAGTTTCAAAATGTATACAAAAGTTTTGTTTACATAGCAAAGAATTGTAAGCTCTGTAACTCGCTTAAAAATGAACAAATCATACTCAAAATTTGGTTGCCTATTAAAAATGCCTTGATGAAACATTGTAAACATTAAAATCGGAAAAATAATTTTTGACCAAAAGCAATATTTCAATAAATAAAAAAAAATGTACAAAATTTGATATTAAAACAAACGACATAAAAGGGTATAATAACTTATCAGTAAAAAATGGCATATTCAATAACTTATCAACGCCTGTAGTGAATAAAGAAAATATTTTCATTTATTTGAATATTTTTAACTTTGAAAAGAAACCGATTCTAATAGGCGAAAGTCTATAAATTTCAAAGATTATTGGTTTGTATCGAATTAAAATTATTTGATACTTTAATTGCCAAAACAAAAACGGACCATGCAGCTCTAAGAACTTACGGAACGCGGCAACAGTATTTGATATTATGAAGTCGGCCATTATGCCAAATTTAAATTCTCACCAGACGGACAGAGATATATCCGGCAGTCAGGTGTCATGTATAACCAATGAAAGTGAGACATTTCAGTCCGAGGCAAAATAAAAAGTGGCACCTGAATTAATTAATGCTGTTTTATTTTATTTTAACGCGCGTTACTCAATTTGTATGAACACACCGCTGCAGTTATGAGACTGTATATTTCAAAAAATCATGATTCAACGCTATACGTAGTGACGTCATCTTTCTTGCTTCGTTTACGCCTTGGTGTCATGGTTTTAACTGCAGATACGCTGCGAAATTTGTCGAAAAAAGCTCGAATGAGGCGTAAAATGTGATATTATGTCGCAGGATGAACAAAATACATGATGACTGTCCTGATATATTTAAGCGATATTTGGCCTATAATTGAAAACGTGAAGAGGGCTCGACAAGCCTTACCCTCTGCCATGCTTTCTTACCATCGCCCAAATATACATGTAGCTTAGATTTCAAGACAATAACCATTTATTACATTTTTTTTTGGCTATTTAGAATAGTATATATATATATATATATATATATATATATATATATATATATATATATATATATATATATATATTTGCAATGGTATTTAATTTTTATCCAATCAACTGTGTGTTTTCTATCCTCGAACCTCATGCAAATCATGAGAGATTCTTTTTGTCACATGATTTACCACGTCTTTCTCAATCTTTTCTGTAAAAAATAAAATTGTGAGCCGCACACCACATTTCCTGCAAGACGTCAACAACTTTACGCATGAAAAAAAGTTCCATGAAGATTAACAAACTAACTTTCATTTTCGAACGTATTTTCATCATTTCATGAAAATAAAATAAAACAGCATTAATTAAATGCTTCACATTTACAAATCCATACTTTCAAATGAACGAGTAAGCGCGTTTTTTCGCAGTGTTTCATTTGCATTTTGCTTGGTTGACACATTCAACTGCAGATATTCAGCGAAATTTGTCGAAAATAGCTCGTTCGAGGCGTAAAATTGATATTGTAAAATAACATAAATGTCTTGAAGTATAAGCTATATTTGGACTCGGGTCGAAAACGAAAAGAGGGTTCAGTAAGCCTAGCCCTCTGTCACGTTTTCTTACCCCGCATAATATTATAGCCTAATACATGTATTTCAAGACAGTAACCATGTATTTTATATTATTGACCCTTAATATGAGATGTTATATATTTATTTATTACTTAAATACGTCTGAATGTTTTAATACTATAAAGTTCACCATTTTCGCCTTTGTCAAATTAAAAAATAGCCATTATCTGACGAGCCTGGGAAATTGGGAATACAAAATACAACTTTGATAAGACCCCAGGAACAAACCAGGAGGAACATGTAAAAGGGTTTTTTATTTGACTATTTGATGCCCTTTAGCAATAACTTGCATACGTAGAAAAGAAAAAAAATCTCTAAAATGCATACAGTACACCTGAATACATGCATGTTAAAAAAAATTAAACAACGTGGAAGACACGAATTGGTTTGGTAGGCATTTTAACTGTTTATTGATTTCATAGTAGGTCTGAATAAGAACTGGCTAGATCGTGATTCGGGTTGTGTCAGTAGCTGTATAAACACATTCAGATTTTAAACAAAAGTATGCTAAGATTTTTTCTAACATTCATATTTCCTTTTGCTGACTTTTCATGATTCATCAAAACTTTTAAGAAATGTACCTTCATTGTAAGCATGAACTAATGTCCGACTTCCAAATAGTTACATTCTATCAGAATCAAAGGTTTTTCTTTCTTCACAAGATTAATTTATTTAAACTTGATTCAAAGTATGAGTTTCTTTAAAAAAGATTTTACCTCGACTTTATCGGGTTTTTTCAAAGGTCCTAGTTTTTTGGATTTTTTTTTTCTTCAAAAAACATATTGAGAATTCAAATATCTTTCACTTTTATGGTAAACAAGAAATCCCCAAGGATAATAAATCAGGTACAATTGAGTCATTTGGTCCTTGTTCTAATCCCTTTACTTATCTGAATTTTAGTGAACGGTAAATACATGAATGTATGATTTATTGCAAATTACGTCACAATACTTCAAGTGTGAATTCTGGTACGTTTGTTCTGTCAGTATATAAATCTAACCGGGAATATAAATTAATCAAACAAAATTCTGCTCTATTGATTTATGTCTTCTTTCAACATGTTCAATATTGATTCAAGTTTAAGAAATTATATTTTAAATTCTAAGAATGGTACTATAAACAGGTGGCCTTGAAGAACGTTTTTGTACACGTAGCTAGACAACACTTACATGTAGGCAGATAACTTTTCAAGAGAGGGATGGGGGTTGTTTGTTCCAACAGCGCACAACGCTCTATCAGATTCAAAGATGGGATTAAACTTTGACGAAAGGCGAAAGAAGTCTTTATTTGCATACTACCAGAGTTTTATTTATAGACTCATCATAGGACCAGAAACTTTATTATCGATGACGTCTGATAGAATCACAGACAGAGGACTTAACGTCGTGTTGAGAGGATTTATATCTTTTAATGCTTATATATAAAAATCCTAGTTTTGTCTGTTCAGGTGTTGACCTTTTTTCTTTCGATTTACCTTAATACCAGGTGCAAAATTTTCTACGCAGCAGACACTGCCATCCATGTTTCCAAACATATAACTATAGATATAACAAATTAAAATCAAGAATAAAAGAACAAAACCTGTAACTCAAAAATAAACAATCATTAAAATTCATACTCAGAATGTGATAAAGATAACAATCACGAGGAAAAATGAGACATTAAGAAGTTTTCTAAAGTTCTAACTATACATTTTTCAAAAGTTTTCAATAGATCTATCTTCGCGTTTCATAACTATTTAGAATGACATACAATGATATTTGAACAACATAAAAAGAAAAGATTCAAATAATTTTTTTATATATAAACTTTTGAATTCTAATTTCAATTCGTTTGGCAAACGTAATAAACGTTCTGCTTTTGACAGGGAAGTTGTCGCTAATAATACATGTCTGTATATCATTTATATATTGGCGCAGTTCGCTATATGTACGTAATTGCTCGTTCAGTAACTCAGAAAGCAAAGCCGGTATATATTAATTCTAAATCTTTTAAATCTTTGAATAATGTACAACAGTTTGTGTTTATTTACACAGAAATGAATGTACAAACAAAGAAATAAAAGGAGAGACCAAATAGCAATCGAAAAAAGAATTAAATTGTGTGAGCAAGTTAAAGAAAGAAACACGGAAAATGGTAGACATGCATGTACATGAAAAGTTCTATCATCAAATTTACTCTCCCCTCCACGCTTTACCGAAAAATAGATTTAATAAAAAGTAAACTTTTCACTTAAACTGATTTACGTTAACCCAAACCAGGGTATTTGATGTTAAGAAACGTCACTATGTGACTGTTAGCTTAAGTCCTTAAAAAACTCTTGATTAATGAAAAAAATGTTTCTTAATCAAACACAGTGAACAAGTCTTCATTGTTTAATCTAAAGATTTTTTGACCAATAAAGAAGAGTGTTTATGCTTTTCTATTTCAGAAAATTGGCAATGCTTATGTCAGAGTATTTTTATCAATGTGGGTTAATGTGCAAGTGTATTTCATTTGTCATTGAATTCCATTTTGGGCAGAGTATATAAGTAACGTTGAGACAAATGTCCAATACATCAAATGCACTTCTAGCCAATGAATGTCAAGATAAACACTGCAGATAATCATTCCGTCAAAATTGACATTTTTATGGCATACACTCGGTAATAAAATATAACTCTTATCATTGCTTGGAACCCATAAAAGTAGGCCATAATAAATAAATCTATACATATATAAAAAAAACTATTTAATTTAGACTTAAAAGAAGTCTCTGGATCTTTTGAGGGCAATATGCATCAATCACTTTGTTATTTTTCGATTGATAAAGAGTACCTGTGTGGCGCGTACAGAAAAGTAATCCATTGTTGATTCGATTTCAGATTGTTGTTATCAACAAGGAAGTATAAAATTCATAATAAGTGGAGGCTTTTATTCAATCCGGAGACCAATGAATGTTTGGTTAAGTCAGCTTAAAGCTCTTGAAAACTCCTGACAACGCTGATTATTTCTTATTTCTTTAAATGATAATATGGCTCTTGAATTTTTCAAGTAATGCCAATGTCAACAGTTTAAAATAAAAATGGACAATTTTTTTTGGTCGTTGGCTGAATCAAACAAAAGATTCAAGTCTTTAGAATAAGACAAAATTACTTATTGTTCATTGGCTGAATCGAATAAAAGAATTAAGTCTTTAAAATAAGACGTAAACATGCCCCCACTCTCTTTTTTTGGAGAGAAAGAGAGAGAGAGAGAGAAAGAGAGAGAGAGAGAGAGAGAGATAGAGAGAGAGAGAGAGAGAGAGAGAGAGAGAATCTATATAATTCTTTATATAACGCTACAAAATTCTCATTTTACTGATAATAACAATAGCGTTATATAAATATGTATACTCTCTCAAAAAATATAATAGAAAATAAAAATAATATGGGAGTAGATGTATATCGAACAGATGCACTTGTTTCTGCGATAAAGTTTACCCCGTTGATATTTATTATTATACGTTTGAAAGTAACAATTATTTTTGCACCATAGTTCCAGGCAAAACGAGTTTAAAATCATCTGACGTTACATAAATTGAGCCCTGAAAAAATTATTTTTTTTACGAGGTATCGTGATCAAGACCCATTAAGTAACTGATGAAATAAATATATCCACATCTATATTTATTACGGATTATTCGACATTAATTGATAAGCACTTACCATGCTGAACTCGAGTTTTTTTTCCAAACTATTCTGTAAATTGACTGTGATTCAATATTTTACTTCTTCATTAATGTACTTATGGTTTTGTCTCTTTTTAGGTCAGTTACACTAATATTCAGAATGATGGCCACGATCGACAAGAGTTGTTACTTAAAGTGCATACATTTAACCTTGCACCCGAAAATGACCCTGGTGAGTAGACCTTTATATGTGAGTTTTACTATAATTGATAAACAAATATAAAAGAAATAGCATGAACAAATATAAATCAACGATTACTTATCATGTTTATGTGTCAAATATTTGATAAGGTACGATGCAATTTAAAAACGGTGTTTATATTTTCATTTATCTGTAGATTTGAAAAGTGGCGAACTTGATTTCTCGAAGTGGTAAGTTCGGGATCGAAATCCTAAAAATTCTGATTCCTATCTGCTGCTGAGGAGGGAAATTCAATTTTTGTTTTGTTAGTAGTGGAATATTTTGGTCTACGGTAGAGATTTGTGACATGTTTAATAGTTAAAACAGCTTATGTCAGTCATAAACACTCTTTTAAACATGTAGTACAGCTACTGTACATTTATAATGAAACTGACCATTAATCATGTTAATTCGCACTGCTTAGCTTTTTTCACCCCTTTTGAATCGTCATACATTCGTAGTAATTTTTTAATTAATGGAAAAGATAAGCACAGTGTCGATAACCAGTGAATATTAGTTGTTATAAGTAAGAGACTGCAGATTTAATTATGAATCGTCATAATGTTTATCTGATTTTCAGGTTTTCCTTTGTAATATCAAGGCGTGGGGAAATAACGCATGTGTATCATCCGTCAAGTGAAGATTCAGATGTTATTGCCACAAAGAAAGGATTTGCTGCATTGTTTGCATCGAGACTTCACGAAGAGGGAGATGTAATTTAGTAACATTTTTTAATATTACCATTTAAGATACCATGAGAGAACATATTCACCCCTATAAATACATAATGATACATGTGTTTACGGAATGATTAAATTTTAAGTCACAAAACATGACATGCTTGTCATTTTAACTTTGAATTTGTGTACCGGTCATACATTGCAAATTAATATATTATTCTCAAACATTGAGGTATAGTTGTTTACACAAGCCTTGCAAATACTATTTCATATTTACATTGTACTAGCTGTGAGACATAAACGGATTGATAATGGAATAGAAATGAGCTTCTTTTGCTGAACTTTAAAATTACAAGTACTACAATTAAAAAAAAAACCAAAAACCAACATATCTCTAACTTTGTTTTAGGTGTCTGGAGTTTCAAGTACCCGTGGATTCATTTACAATATTACAGAGAATGGAAGTGAAGGTTTGAGAGAACCTTTCAAATTATTTATTTTAGCATTACAATTAATCAATGTAAATAATTAACAGTTTGTGATTTTTTCATGCTGTTTCAAAATCAACAATGTAAATCATCAAAATTGTGATTTTTTCTTAAGGTGAACATAATTCCACATACCTGGTTTCCTCATCTAAAAATGGCTTGCAGTTTACCAAGATCAGGCATGGGCACCCAGTTGAAAAAGCTACAGGATCTTATGCAAAGGTTGAATTTTTTTTTACATATACATGTATACTAGGCCTATATACTTTGATGGTTTGAATGTTCTCTCAATAAATATGTATAATATATGTTCTATGATAAAAATAATTATAATCAGAAATTGTGTTTAACTTAAATTCATTTCTTCAATTAATTTAGTGCAATGTAAACAAAGATTCAAAACTATTTAGCCTGACAGTTTATAATACTTTTGGCTGCCTTATTATGCTATGAAATATGTGTGAATCAATCTTTCTGATTTTATCATGCAGACACTGCATTTTCACGACTACTTGGGAACAATTCACAGCGTACTGATTGATGAAGATTTTACATCCCCAAAGATGCACAATAGGTTAGTCAGATTTCTAACAAATACACATATTATTTGGAGGGTTTTTTTGTGCAAAAAATCGTTCATTGGTCTTTTAAATTAACTAATCTTTTATTTGAAAGGGGAAATAACTCTTTAACATTTAACATAAACAATCAACTTTTTTTTTCAATCAGAGAAGAAAACTGAGCAATGTTTTGTACCAGAGAAATAAAGCATTGACATTTTTGGACCATAGTGTCATATTTACACTGTTGCATTTTCCACCATATAAATATGTTAAAAAGTTGTAAATTACTGTATATTACAAAAACGATGTTAAAAAAAAGTTTTCTTTATGAATTATTGATATCTAGAAGCTAGGTTGTATTACGATATTGGTTTTATTTTCTTCTCTATGTTTTTTAAAAATTATATGAAAATATGTACTTTGTACAGATATGTATGTACTGGTATGTAGGCTTGTTTGGTCAAATGATGTGTATTTCAATTTTTTAACAGTTTTGATCCTCATGCAAATATGAGAAGAGTGAAAGCAGTGAATGAATTCAGTAATATGGGTAAGTGTTGCTTAAAATGTCTGAAATTATTTTTTCCTTTGAGAAAAATTGCCATACAGTATGATACTTACTAGAATATAATCTTTTTGATTTTTTAATTGACACTTAAATTAGTGATGGTCAGACCAGTTAATTTACCGGCGCCAGATAGCTCAGTTGGTAGAGCACCTGACTAGAGATTTAGGGGGCCGGGGTTCAAATCCCGGTCTGGTCTGTCAATTTTTCTCCCATCTCGTTACGTTCGGTGCCATGACCAACCCCTTAAACTGAGAGGTGAACTCCTGCCAGGAGTCTGGGGTGATCTCGAGGGTGAAGATCATTGAATTGGGGAGGAATGTGACAGTCAGACCGATTCATGTACCGGCACCAGATAGCTCAGTTGGTAGAGCACTTACTAGAGATTCAGGGGTCCCAGGTTCAATTCTCCGTCTGGTCCGTCATTATTTCTCCCATCCCATTAGAAACTGAAGATTCAAGTGAGCTTTTCTTATCCCCTGATGTCCGTTAATTGTTCTCGATTTGTCTGTCCGCCCTCTGCATGTATAAACTTTTCATATTTTTTACTTCTTCTCTAGAACTCAGATGATGACTTGATACAAAGCATCCCTATGAAAAGTCAATTTTAAATTGTTAGAAATAAAGGGTGAAATCCTTTTTAAAAGAGAGATTATGATGGAATAGTGAAAATAGGGTGTGTAACTTAAAATCTTCTTAAGAACAATTGCACCTGAAATGCCAATATTGACACCAGAGCTTGTACATGTATACATGTATATATATATATGTATATAGTAATGTAGAGTAATGATTTTAAATTGCTCAAACCATGACCCCAGGACAAATATTGAGCCCAAAGAGGAGTTTAAAGTTTAACATAGAAATATATCAAGAAAATGTTTAAAAAATCTTTCTCTCAAGAACTACCGGTACATTGCTACAATTTATGAGACTCCTTTGCAATTATCCTCAGATAGTGTATATTATAGCTTAGCATCGGGGGGGGGGGGGGGGGGGGACTGCCCCCCCCCCCCCACTTTTCTTGCAGCAGCTAATTGTCTTAAATTTACATAGTAAAGGGTTCCGCTTAATCTGATAGTCAATTTGTCAGAGAAAAATTGTATCTAAAAATATAACCAACATATATCTTTCAAGTTTATTACAGACTTCCATCATTATGCATGTACTTTGTTACTAAGTTTTATTTAATGTTGTTATTTAACTAAGTCATTCTCATTCATCTAGAGATGCCTGAAATGTCATATGTGAGTCAGGGGAAGTTGCATTTCTTGACAAGACATGTAGATTCCAAGGAGTGGGAAAAACCAATACAGTTTCTGTTGACTACAACCATTCATGTTGGAAATGTAATACCTAATTTTTATTTACAAAAATACTGGTTGTATTTTATGTGTATTTTATGTGTGTTAAGTTTTTAGCTCACCGAGACGAAGTCAGGGGAGCTTATTATATACCCCCAGCGTCGGCGTCCGGACCTGGTTAAAGTTTTTGTTGCAGGTCCTGTATCTAAGTTACTACTTGTTTGTCTTCATCAAACTTGCATGGATGATGCAGCTGGACCTACCTATTGACTTGAAAGACTTGGATGCTGAATTTGGGCCATGAATTTCAGATGCTGGAAAAGGTTAAGGTTTTTGGAGCAGGTTAAAGTTTTTGATGCAGGTGCCCTTTGATAGCAATATCAAAGATGGTGTGTCTTGACTTATGATACTAATGCGCTTGACAGGCTTGAATGCTGAATCTGAGCTATAGGTTTCGTATGCTGGAGGAGGTTAAGGTTTTTAGAGCTGGTTAAGTTTTTAGAGCAGGTGCCCTCTAATGATTACATCTTACTTATTACTTGTCCTAACGTCACCAAACTTGCATGGATGATGCATCTTATGATATTGATGCACCTGACAGGCTTGAATGCTGAATCTGAGCCATAGTTTTAAGGTGCTGGATGAGGTTTGTTTTTTGGAACAGGTCACATGTTTTATACATGTAGATAATAGCTTGCATAATTTGATTTAACTATAATATAAATGAATGGCAGTGGTAGCTTCAAATGCAGATCTGATCTCCATTATCAAGGTCTTAGGATGCTAAAAAAATATCCTACCTCACTCAAACCATCTTGATAAATGTTTGTTTTTAAATGATATAACATGAAAACTATGATATGATACACTATTGTTTTATATGATACAATATAACACATTATATTGTAAAAAGTTATATAATACGATATGATATTGAATCAATTTTTTGTACAAATATAAATGACATTGTATTATAATATTGGCATTTATAGTATTGTATATTATTATACGATATTGTTTTATATAATATTGTATTATGTATTATTTTATTGAATGGTATTGTTTCATATTATATTGCATAATATGATATTGTATCATATGTTAAGATATTGTATAATATATAATATCGTAACATATGATACGATATTGTAAAATATGATATTAATTTATAAAATATATTATTATATAGCATGAAATATATAATGATAATGTAATATATAATATTGTATGATATGATACGATATTTTATAATATGATATTGTATAATATGATATTGTATTATATGATACATTGCCAATCAGATGATAAATTGTAATATTGTATATTGTATGATACAATATCATATTATGTATCAAATATGATACAATACAATATTATACTGAATTATACAATATAATATCATATGTTACAATATTGTGATGTATTATGTGATATGATATTGTATCATATAATACTATATTGTGTTATATATTAGATATTTTGATATTGTATTATGTGATTAAATGCAATAATGTATAACACAATACAATATCATATTGCATCATTATTTATTACAGTATTACATGTATATTGTATTAAATGATATATGTTGTAAGTATCATATGATGCAATATCATATTTTATATTATTGTATCGATAAACATTTTATCTGATAATACTGTATGGAATGAACATATGATTATCATACAATTTTTAAACATATGATATACAGTATTGTGTCAAAACAGTATACATGAATATCCAAGATTATTATTAACTATGATTTTAATATAGTATGATAAAGATGATGCCTCATACAGTTGATGCCTCGTGTTGGTGAGCTTTGTAACTGTGATTACATGTACCTATGTTTAGCTCACCTGAACTGAAAGCTCAAGTGAGCTTTTCTGATCACATTTTGTCTGTCGTCCGTCTGTCCATTTGTCTGTCTGTCTGTAAACTTTTCCCATTTTCCACATCTCCTCCAGAACCACATGCCCAATTTTAACCAAACTTGGCACAAATCACTCTTAGGCATAGGGGATTTCAATTTGTGAAAATAAGGGATCACGCCCTTTTGTTAGGGGACATAATTAGGAGTTATTAAAAAAGTTTTGAAAATTTTTCAAAAATCTTCTTCTCAAGAACCATTTTGCCAGGAAAGCTAAAACTTAAGGTGGAAGCATCCTCAGGTAGTTCAAAATCAAAGTTGTGAAAATAATGACCCTCCGGGGTTAGGCTTGGGCCACATTGAGGGATCAAATTTTACATAGATTAAAACTTTAAAAATCTTCTTCCCAGAAACTTATCAGCCGGGAATGCTGACACCTTTGTGGAAGCATCCTCAGGTAGTGTAGAATCAAGATTATCAAAATCATGACCCCCGGGGTTAGGGTGGGGCCATAATGAGGGGTCGAATTTTTATATAAGAATACAGTGTATATAGATGAAAACTTAAAAAGTTATCTTATCAGAAATAATCAGCCAGGAATACTGAAACTTGTGTGGAAGAATTCTCAGGTAGTGTAGAATAATAATTGTGAAAACCATGACCCCCTGGTGTAGGGTGTGGCCACACTGGAGGGGTAGAATTTTAACATAGGAATAAATAGAGTTAATCTTTAAGATTTAAATCTTCTTTTTTATAAACCAATCAGCCAGGAAAGATGCATCCTCAGGTAGTGTAGATATTAAGTTGTGAAAAAAATGATCCACAGGGGTACAGTGGGGCCACAATTGGGAGACGGGCCAAATTTTTACATAGGATTTTATAGAGAAAAATCTTTAAAGATCTTCTTCACAGAAGAAATCAATTGGCCAGAAAAGCTGAAACTTGTTTGGAAGCTTCCTCTGGTAGGGTAGATTTACGTTTGTTCCAATCATGATCATCAGGGGTCACAACGTGGGGGGGGGGGGGGGGTTATATACTAAGATATAAACAAAATCTTAAAAATCTTCCTCTAAAAAAACGTTTGCCTAGAAAAGCTGTAACTTTAGTGAAAGCAACCTTAGATAGATTCTTTAATATTAAAATCTGGAGGAGTAGGGAGGGCCACATTCGAGATCCAATTTTACACAGGAAAACATTTTAAGTATTTACAAAAACTTAAATGTTATAATATATGGATTTACTTATATGCAAGGCTGAAGCATTTGAAATATTGCTGATTCTTTAAAATTGTTTAGATTTTGGCCTCTGGATAATTCTTCAGCCTTACAAGGGGTTCAGAGTTTGATGTAGGTTTATACAATGTATCCCATGTATTATATCCCGTTTTACTGGCTATGAGGACGATAACAAGTTTATTGTCCCCCAAGACAGCAACTACATTGTATTTCACGAGGCGAAACCGAGGGAAATAGTTGCTGTCGAGGGGGACAATATTAAACTTGCTATTGTCAGAATAGTCAGTAAATAGGTATTTTATTTTACCAAATAAAACTTTTTTTGTCAGCGATTTAGAATTTCTTGATGATAAACAAAGATAGGATTACGCTCTATGTGTTCCGAGTTAAAAAGGGAGGGAAATCGAATGCTGCCACTGAATTGTTTCGATTACTATTCATCATAGGCAGATAGCACGAAAACTAGTTCACGGTTAGATAGAAAAGCATGTTTATTCGTTGTAATTTTACATACAAAATATTCACAGAGGTATAGTAAAAACAATTGTTTAAGATCTTTTTGAGAGCTGTAATGCTCAACATGATTATTAACATAAGAATATCGAGGATGAAAATGGATTTTTAATTAAACAGGATCTTCATGTATTATACTACTTTGTCCATATATCTTTTATTATGACTTCATTAAGCTGATTTCATCATGCCTATTGTTGTTCAGATGAGTGATGTGGCCCATGGGCCTCTTGTTTTTGTTTTGTTAATGTGTTTAACTGTCAGCTCTTATTTTAAACATTCAAATTATGAATACTAGTATATAACAAGGATGTGATTTTTCAGAGAAATTTCACTTGTATCAGTGGATTTGGAAATCAAAATGTTCAATTTAGATATTAAAACAGACCCACGATTGAAAGCTGGATTTCCTTTTTTCTTCTGTGATCTCTGATACAAGATGTAACTTAAAAACTGATTTCTTTATTGTAATAAACCTAAGTTACAAACCACATTTTAACCAAAAAATATCTAATCACAATTTTCACAAATTTTATTTTTCATATGATTAAATAAACTTCTGAAAAAAACAATGTTCAAAAGATTATTAATCTGGTTATAAATAAAAAATGAACTAATCGTTTGGCCAAACACATAAATATTGAGTTTCCCGTTCGCTTGATGGTCACGCAAGCATGGCAGCATGGCATGTAGTTTTTTTACTGGGGTATCTCCATTGTTACTATTTTTGACAGCAATTACTTATAGATAATACGTACGTGACACTCAATCAGTGTTAAAAAACTCAATCGCATTGTTTGAACACATTCATTATGACTAATATTCTAAATCTTATAAGCTGTTAGGAGATGAAGTAGAATTTACATGTATGAACGTTACATGTAATTGGTATAATGTATTTCATGAGTAATTCGCATTTTGATATGTGCAGCATTGTCAGGTTATGTTGGAGCATGGGATACGTGAGCTTGGTCACTTGTTCTTTCTTTTATTTCACATGTTGATTGTACCTTTACTCAATTTTACCCAACTGTGCAGGCATTATTCTCTCAAAATACATTATCTGATTGCTATTTCTTATTCTTAAAGTTGACAAAATCAAGGAAAAGCATCAATACAACTTTATTAAAGGAACACATTGAAGGCAATTTGACCTGTATGGAAAATCAACCTCCAGAAGGTATAAGTTTACCTTTTTAAGTTACATTCATGACCATCTGTTCTTCAACATTGATCTGGTGTGATTGATCATATAAATTGTTTTTACACCATGCTTCAATTATAGTAAAATGTGCTGTTATTTTAGGGTCTCATGCATTAGCCATCTGCTACCGTAATATTGTGGATATAATGACCATGCTACCAGAGGTGGAAGTTAAAAGTATTGCCGAGTTTTATTTTGAGCAGCTAGACACAAGGTACTTTTATATATATATATATATATATATATATATATATATATATATATATATATATATATATATATATATATATATATAGTAAATTAAAATGACACCAAATTGTACAAAATTCAAACGTTACGTCAGGCGGATTAATACATTTTTGACGTTTGTCTTACTATGACGTAGGCAACATTCTTTATACAATATAAAATAATGTTTTAGCCAATCAGAAAGCGTGTTACAACCAGAATTTATATTATTTGCTTATAAGGATGTATGTGTGTTCTCTATTCTTATGGAACACAGCCAAGAGAAGGGTGAGGATTGGGGTGCTTAGCACCTCTTAAAACAATAGATTGTTTTGATACTTAGATTATCTTTGGGGCATTGTGTGTTGTTGACATATTCTTCAAAGTAAAGAATTCATTAACTGCACAACTTATTGGAGTAACTTTTTAAAATGATATAAAATTCTAAATAACAACATTCTTAAAATGTTATGAAATTGTGTTGTTATAGCTAGTTATATTGACAATTTGAGAATCAATTTTTTATTTTTTTTATCCAACAACGAAATATTTTTCTCAAGAATTATAATTCTTTAAAACAATTCAATTCATCACAATTTTATGAAAATGAACAATAATAAAAAGCATAGCAATGCAAAGTAATGCAATGTAATGCCAGCATTGCACTAGATTTTGGAAAGTAATGCATTGCATTACAATTACTTGTACTGTTAAATATGTGGCATTGCACATTACTAGTATCACTTTGAAAACATGTAATATGCATTACCATTACATTTAGCATTACCCCAAGCCTTATATATATATATATATATATATATATATATATATATATATATATATATATATATATTATATTTCCCCTATGTATGCATAGGAAATCTGCGACGTTCAATTTCCTATAAATACACTTGGCCAGGAGCACAAATATAAACGTCGTCATGCGTTATGAGTATAATTATTATTGTAAAATTAAATAAAATGTTAAAACTAACATAACCAAATTGATATGTATAAATGGAAAATAATTTTTAAATCATATGTATTTGTCAATAAAAACAATTTTTTGACAAAGTTTCTGACACTATATTTTAAATCACAGAAGCAAACTAAATAACACATAAATATGGCTGTTCCATGTTTGTTTCACATCCCTGACTAAGAGTGAATTTAATGGAGTTAAAGCGACGATACACAAATTATTTAATACAAATAAACATCAGTATGAATATAAATATAAGCATTGAATGCTCTTTTTTTGGATTTCGGCGGTCCTATAACATACCAAGAAAGTATGCTATAATAGCTTTTTCGATACTTTTTGTTTATAATTATGATATCCTTACAGTTTTCCTGTAAATAGAAGAGCTCAAGAAAATATGATTGATGTGTTTGGTGCATTGAATACAGAACTAGCAGACAAACTATTGGCAGAAAAGATTTTTTTAAATGAAAATCCAAATCATGAATTAGTCAAAAGAGTCCTGACACATTTGGCAACCAAATCCAGATCTCCTCATGAGGTAATTTAATGTATACAAAGTATTAGTTAAAAATCTTATTTTTCTGGTAATTGATTTCTATACAGCTAAGCCTTAAATTAAGCTTTATAATAAAAATTATTCGCCATTTACACTTAGTAATGCAATAAACCAAGATGAATCTTTGGTACTAATGACTGATAAGACATTTCATTAGCAGTCTTAAGTTGCATTCCGGGAATTACACATACATGCCTAGTGTGTCTTGTATGCGAGGCAACTTTCTTTAAATTTCAATCGCAAGAGGAAGTTATTATTCATATTTAACTGGCTTGTTTTCTGAACATTCTTTGTTATTTGTTTATTGGGTGGGTAGTTTCATTTACAAATGTTACCAGGAGCACAACTATAAGATACACGCTTGAATAATCTAAATGTTTAGGTTTGTTGTTCTGTGCTTTGCATACATGGCATATGACGTGAATTAAGTAGTAAAAATTAAATTCTACAGATTCTGCTAAAAGTAATAGAAGATGCTGTCTTTCACAAAGAAAAGTTTCCAGAAAGTTTTTATGTAAAGGATACTCACAGTCGGTGCATGCTGGCACTTGGAGCTGTTAGCCACAAGTTGGCAAAAGAGGGAAATATTCTTAGAGCAAAGAGGACAACACAATGGGCACATTCTTTACTAGGCATACATGGTAGGTGTGCAAAACATTGCATAGTTATTGCATTGTTAGTTAAATATGGTTATCAAATTTATGGATGAATGTTAAGTTCATACATACAGAAAAGTACATGTACACAATATATGAACAGATTGTATGCTGATTGTATGAAATCTTATGTCACTTCATGATTCTGTATTACAAGCTAGATGTTTTTGTGAGGGAAAATCGTAAATAGTAGACCATGATTATGTGATTTAGTATGACCATGCAAACATTATTTACCAAATAAATCCGGATTCGCACGAATCACAAGGTTTTTGAAAGATGGAATGATCAAACAGCATTTGTTTTGATGAAGGAAATTCAGTTTGTATTGTATGAATATTTGCAGAAGAGTATGACTATGCAAACATTGGTTACCAGTCTGGATTCAGATAAATCACATGGTATTTTGAAAGATGGAATGATCAAACAGCATTTGTTTTGATGAAGGAAATTCAATTTGTATTGTATGAATATTTGCAGAAGAGTATGACTATGCAAACATTGTTTACCAGTCTGGATTCAGATAAATCACATGGTATTTTGAAAGATGAAAGCATAAAAAAGCATTGGTTTTGTTGAAGGAAATTCTTTTTGTATTGTATGAATATTTGCAGAAGAGTATGACTATGCAAACATTGTTTACCAGTCTGGATTCAGATGAATCACAAGGTTTCTTACAAGATGAAAGGATAAAAAAACATGTTTTGTTGAAGGAAATTCTGTTTTTATTGTATGAATATTTGTAGACCCGTATGAATACAGACAGAAGAGAGCAGTGATGACAGATAAAGAGAAAGAGTCTTATGACCATCACAAAGTCATTTTGCTTGAGACTCTCGGGAATGCCAGAATGGACGAGTCGTATGACTACATCATTTCCCACATCAACAGCACAAATTCCCAGTGGATAAAAAGAGCTGGATGCCATGCACTCAGAAAATATGAGCATCAACATGTAATTTAATAGTGGATTTTTCTTTCAGTATTTGCGCAATTTTGACATATTTTTTACTAGTTACTTCTATTATAATCTAGAAGCTATAATCATAAAATGAGATGTACGTTGTACCTTCTTGTGTTACAATTCTGAGTCTCTTTTGTTACGTGTTCTAGAATTTTATAACTAGTATTTCTTCAGTTGTTATTGAGTATCCTTGTTTCAGGCTGCTGATACTCTGCTGTATGCTGCTTTGTTTGATGAAGACCAGTCAGTTCGCTATGAAGCTTCTCTATTATACATGGGGCATCCCAAAGGCAAAATGATAGCACCATTCAACAGGTTAGAATCAAATATATATTCTTAAGTTTATTACATTGGATGAATCGAAGTTTGTTTTATGTGGTAACATATTAGCAATGTACCAACAATTAAAAAGCGATACATCGTGAAATTAGAGTAGAATTTGAGGTGGTATTTCTTAATCTTGTCGGCATTTATAAAGTTTTAGTGAAACATCAGAAAATGGCACAGCAATGATTGATCCATACGATGCTGGCATTGATGTGTTGGACCTATCACAAGGTCATCACAGGTCAAGAAGAAGCATTTGGGATGGATTGAAGTTCAAACTGGAAGCACCAAGTGTAGATTGGCAGAAACTGATAGGATCTAAAAGTATTGGGGCATCATTTGGTGTCATCATGATGAATCTTCTTGACTTAGTTGTTGGTTAGTGGGTTTTTTTAATATCTTTAAGAAGAGTTAAATTCTGTGTTTGTTGGTTCATGATTTGAGTAAAATTCTCAATATTTTTCCCGTAGCACCTACCCATGGCCATGTCAAAGTCAAAGTTCATGATGAAGCATATGCAAGAGTCCATCTTGGCTTTATTGGTACTAACATTGAATTTTTCTTGGCAAGAGTCTGCTTTAAAGGAGGAGCAGAGTACAGTATAAACATTTTACAGGTATTTAAAAAAAAGTTTGTGTTATGAAAAATCTAATAACGAAACTTTTGATATAAAAATCACCATTTTGCATAAAATGTTTATTATAATGAAACGTTTAATATAAAAAATCACCATTTTGCTTAAAATGTTAATTATTCGTGATATAAGTAAAAATCAAATTACAGAGGTACTGAAGTGAGTTTATTTTATTGATATTATTTTGATAATAACGATATGTTATTTCGCATGTCAAGTAGTTTCTTAGTTCTATTTGATTGATTAGCACAATCTTATCTAATATGAATTCTCGGGGTTTTTCTTTTCGCATGGCAAGTATTTTTATAGCTATATTTAAAAAATTAGCATATTTCTTTTTCCAATATGAATTCTCGGGGTTTTTTTTTCGACAAAAACGTCACATAAATCACGTTGTGTAACATTCAAAGATAGAATTAACGCCATTAAAATCTATCATTTGTTATATATTTGACGGTAATCAAAATATTTCTTGAAGTGTATCAAAGCAATTTTTAACAAACAATTGATAATAAGATGTAGTCTACGTCAGTACTGGTTCTATCATTAGATTGGATAGTCTGTGCTTGATTCAAAACGCCACAGTAGAAATCGAATTCTGGCGTATGAATACACACGACTACAAAAATATCTAAATTGTTCGTACCATTTAAAATCTTACTATTGTTAATGCATTTCTAAATAAATTTCCTTAAAATACATTGCTTCTATTTACACTAGATCGAATTTATCGATTATTTTCAAGTACACGTTTTGTCAGCGTTGATGATTTGTGTTTAGGTTCAAACACTGTTTTACTTCCGCTTTGCCAGAGTAACTGCGTAGGAAAGTGGATTAAAATCAACTTCCAAAAGCAACCTTATACCTGATATGCAACATATATATAGTCTAGTCGAATTCAAGTTTAACGTGAAACTAATTGCAACAAAAGAAATTTTTTTGGAATTTAAATTATGTTTTTACTTTAACAACATATTTAACATCGACAAAAATTGATCGGCTATTTTTTTTTTCTCTTAAAATTGATTTCGAATTTGCGTATAATATATATTAAATTTACATAACGTTAGAGCCACCTAAAGGAAAAGAGTTCACAAAAGGGAAATAACCGCCATGTAGCAGATGAATTTGTGTTTGATATAACTAGTTTTGACAGTATTGATAAGCATTTCAATGAAATAAAAGACTCGGAGTAGTAATGTAGGTACGTGTATGTTAATAGTGTGGAATTCATGGATAAATGATCAGCAATGACAACATTTGATATGTATACACACTTTCTCTCTGCTTACAGTGAATTCCTTCACTCTTTTGACGCCTTCTAAGGAATTTAATTTAAAATATCTCTCTCTCTCTCTCTCAAATATTATTTGATGTTACATGTATAATATTGATAACTGTCAAAATAACACTACGTTGAAAATGGTGCAATGTATGTGTAATTCTTGGTTCGTTCGCCACAACCGTAGCACTGTACATAAAACATATTAGCTTAGAGAATGATTGAATTTGCATGCCTTTGTAAATTAATATAGAATATCACATTTTCCAATGAAGGAATTAAGAACGTTACACATTGTGTCAAATAAAATATTGCGTCAAATAACACACTGTAAGAATCTGAAGCAAATTTTTGCATATTTTTTTTTTAATTTTCAATGTGTTTCAATTTCAAAACTGTATTGTACAGTTAAATGATTTATTTCAAGGCATGGTGCCATATATAGAAGTTGACAAACGTTTTACTGGCTCAAATATTGCTAACCGTTATATTTTTTTCTTTTTAAAGCAGCCTTTGATTTATTAATTTCCGATTTGATACTGTTTCTTTAAAAAAAGCCCCATATGGTTCTTTTCTTTCAGTAGATAAGTGATACAATATTAATTTTTTATATATAGAGGGTTTTTTAATAGTGCATTTTAATAATGATGCAATAATGACAGTCTTTTATTTTAGTTTTTCTCATTCTTTCTTTAAGAAAAGGATTTATCCCAATATTCAGATGTTTAAACAAACGTAAAGAATATCATTGTATTCTGATGTAATGTACTGTCTAAAAAGTTTTGTTTTTTCAAATCGACTTTGTTTTTTGACTATAAAAAATGACTCATTTCCAGTTTTTATCTATTTTATCACAATAATGCAGTTTTTAGCCTAATTTTTGAAAATGGTGTTTTAAAATTACTGTATCTTTAATAATAAATACTCATAGATATAATCATATATTTTAGCTTTTTTTAACTATTTTTTGTCAAAAGGATGAACTTTTCCAGTTTTCAGCCATTTCAATGCAAAAACCAAGTGAACACTTTAACCCAAAAATGCGGAAAAAGTAGCCAATGAACTTCTGTCGATTTTTCATATGATCAATAGGATATGTCAGTAGATCCGAACTATGCAAAGAGACCTTTTGTTGTAATTACTTTGAGGTTGGGATATTATTTTTAGCTAGATTGACTGGACTATGATATATCATGGATAAATCAAACATAAATTCAAATCATGTGTATTTTGTGTTTAACGAGGCCGGGTCTAATTTTTTCTGCCCTAGATTTTTAAGGCGTCGAGCTAATGCCCGGCAGCCTTCTAGCGATCGTCTGGATTGGCAACCGCCTTTTAAATGCGCACAGGAAACAAGTTCCTTAAAGTATTAAACGTATTACAAGATTTTTATTCCATTTATTTAACTACATTGTGTACAAAAATCCAACTTTGCCTCCCTGGTTATTGACAACTCATTGCATGAGTATAAATTTGCCTAATCAAGAATGGCGAATGAATACAATAAGGTGTAAACATTCACTAAATATTATTTGTGTTTATCGCTTTTATTTTAATTGGAGACCGTGCCCGATAGAAATAAAATTTGATATGTAAATTTATTTGTTATCGGGCACTGCATCCAAAATGAATATAAGCGATTAACGTATCTAGTGATTTTGTTGCAATAAATATACACGATAATGCAGTCGGTTTTGTCGAGCATTTTAAATAGCAAGTGTTTTGGATTTGTTTGTAAACAACCATACCATAGGTAATCTTGTTTCAAACGGGAAATGGAATATATTAAAAAGGTACGTTTTTTTATTATTATTAGGGACACACTGTAAATGTATTTAAATTATGAACCAAAATTGTTCAAAGACTGTTTAAAGCAGAAAAAAAATATAATTTATTTTTGAACTTTGAAATTTCTTTGATTTTTTGTAACCATGATGAGTTATTGTATTATAAACGCATCAGAACCTAATTTATAAGAAAGTATACTGATTTTTGTTTTTAAAGCACACAAAACATAATTCATTTACTTTTTTTATTCTAATATTCATAATTTGATAAACGACTAATAGTACAAAAATTCAAATTATTGATATCATTTTATATATATATCTAAAAGAAAATGTCAGCTCGACGCCTTTGTGGACGTTCCGGCCTTTGATTTAATGAAATTCTACTGATAAAATTATTATTTTATGATAAAAAAAGACATTTACCACACCGTTTGTTCAAGGGATCATCTCAAAGTTTGTTAATTTTTAACATAGGACCCTATGGGATTTTGCTTGAAATATATCAATTTTGCACATTTCTTACATTTTTTATAATCTTCTGCCCTTTATAAGAAAGTATACTGATTTTTGTTTTTAAAGCACACAAAACATAATTCATTTACTTTTTTTATTCTAATATTCATTATTTGATAAACGACTAATACTACAAAAATTCAAATCATTGATATCATTTTATATATATATCTAAAAGAAAATGTCAGCTCGACGCCTTTGTGGACGTTCCGGCCTTTGATTTAATGAAATTCTACTGATAAAATTATTATTTTATGATAAAAAAAAAGACATTTACCACACCGTTTGTTCAAGGGATCATCTCAAAGTTTGTTAATTTTTAACATAGGACCCTATGGGATTTTGCTTGAAATATATCAATTTTGCACATTTCTTACATTTTTTATAATCTTCTGCCCTAGGGATTTCTTTTTCTGTTCTACATATTAAAGTTATTGCTTAAAGGCAACAAATAGTCAAATAAAAAAGCCCTTTAACCGCCTGGTTTGTTCCATGGGTCTTATCAAAGTTGTTTTTTGTATGCCCAATTTCCCAGTTTGCAAGAAAATGGCTATTTTTTATTTGACAAAGACGGAAATGGTGATCTTTATAGTATCATTAAAACATTCAGAGTCATTTAAGTAATAAATAAATATATAACATCACATATTAAGGGTCATTAATATAAAATACTTGGTTACTGTCTTGAAATATATGAATTAAGCTATATTTAGGCGGGTTAAGAAAACGTTACAGAGGGCTAGGCTTGCTGAACCCTCTTCACGTTTTCAACCCGAGCCCAAATATAGCTTATACTTCGAGACATTTATGTTTATTTCACAATATAATATCAATTTTACGCATCAAACGAGCTATTTTCAACAAATTTCGCTAAATATCTACAGTTGAAACTACCACGCCATGGCGTCAACAAAGCAAAAAGATGACGTCACAATACAAATGAAACGCTGCGCGAAAGCGTGCGTACTCGTTCTGTACTCGGCCTCGTTAAGGATTACGTTTACTCAGAATGAAAAATTAAATAACACATGATAATGAAAAACCATCTTTACTTGTAATAGACATTTTATTGTGGTGTTATTTTTCAATTTCAAAAAGTAGGTCAATGACCTGATTTTAAGTTAATGGTCATTAAACATTTTTGGAAAATTCAAGAAAAATCCCTAATATTTTACAATATGACAGATTTTCTTAATTGTAAAAATAATACAAATGGCTGAACCCTTTTGAAAATGAGATACAGTTTATGAATGACAGTGACACTAAATAGATAAAAAACATTCAAGTTTAATTGACAAGTTTCATAAATATTCCACTTCAAATTTCCTCTATCAGTTTTCAAATCCATACCAGTTTTTAATTCAATTTAACAAAAAATTAAATTATGATGATACTAAAACATTTATGATATCAAACTAATTATATTGCCCTTATTCTGCTGGCATGAAATCTATATAAGTCCAATGTTAAACACTTAGGGGTGACTTTTATAGTTTTTAAGCATTTTTCAATATTTTTGTAGTGTGTTCCAAACGTTTACTTTAATGAAATAGTGAGATAAAACCAACAGAAAATATGCAAAATTATATTGGCTAACAAATAAAATCTTAACTTATAATATCCTTGTACCGCCAAAAATATTTCAGTGAAAAACAGAATCTGAAGAAAAAAATTAGTCCGAATTTCCGCTGTTTTGCTAGGACTCTAATTTTGTTTAAGCCTTATTCCATAATATAGTAAAAATATTGATTGTTATATCAATAATAAATCATTTCATTAATACTTTTTGTGTTTACAACAAATTTTACGTATGATATTTAACTTTATAACAATCCAAATTTGAAAACTCAAACCCTGAGTAAACAAAGTTCTTAAAGTGATTTGAAATATTCAATTTCAGGGAAACGACATGAAGAAAATGATTAAGTTGGCAGCTAATTTCTCCAAAAAATTAAAGGAGATCAGTGAAGGAATTAAGGAAGGAGTTCAGCTCTTTAAGGACATCATTTCAGGAAAACTAAACATTAAGGATGTGATAGATGAGCTCATTAAAGCTATTTCTACTTTACCTCAAAAGGTACTTTAAAAAAAGCAGATGTTTGTGATCTGATAGTTTTTTTTTGTGTTTGATTTCTTGACATTAATTTTTTTATAGTCTTTGTCGGTGATACGTCAACAAATCAAATTTTGGTTCTATATTTTGATAATTTCATCATTGACATATAAATGTAGCTAGAATGTAGATCAACAGCGTCTTTTGTCAATGCTTTGCATTACTTCGTCACTTGAAAAATCGATTTGTGTAAAATGGTATAACGCTTTTTGGGCACAGGCAGGGTTTGCGTGATAAAAATATCAGTACAAGATTTTACGTACAAGAATTGAATAAAAGGTCAAATATACATGTAAGTAAGAAAGAATAATTCTTTGGTTTTTAAAAAAACCCAATAATGGTCAGTACGGGATCAAATCTACATGTATCTTTAAGCCTTTCGAGCCTTATTGGATTTGATCACGCTTCCAATTTAATTGATCTCATGAAAGTCAAAAATGTTCCTTTTAATATTCTTGAAAAGAAATAATTTTATTATTTCATTTTAGCATATAATTCTTATTTTTGGATTTTGTCGGTCCTATAACACACCGGGGCGTCAGACAAATTTATTATCGGGTGTTAGCGCAGTATGATAATTTGTCTGCACAGCCTGGTATGATAATTTGTCTGCACAGCCTGGTGTGTTATAGGACCGACGATATGCTAAAAATTATGTGCGTCGTCGCTTTAAAGCCATAATGAACGCTCTTAGTCTGGAATATGAAACATGCATGGAACAGCGGGTCATATTAACATTTTATTTAGGTTTTTTTTCCGACAAAAAATAAAGTGCCAGAAATTTTGTAGAGAAAAACCTTTTTTACAATGTATAAACGAATAGACACGATTTAACGATTATGTTTTTCATCAGTTCATATCAAATTGCTAACATGTAAGTTTGCACGTTTCATTTTATCTTACAATAAAAAATATATTAAAAACGTGTGATGACCTTTGTATTTGCGCTCATGCGCTTAAATGTTTTTATAGGAGATTGAAAGTTTCAGGTTTACAGTACAAACATAAGGGGGAATTTACACGTAATGTAAATATTGAAAGTTTAATTTTGTTTATAAATGATGATGCAATGATCTTTTTTTTTAAAAGGTATTGAACCTGAGAAATATTACATCATCTGCCATGAAAAAAATTGGGAGCTTTGATCCAGCAGACTTACCAGCAGAGTTTCAGCCTGTGATAAACTTTGTCCATCGTGTAACCAAGTTGTTTAATGACATCAAAACCGACGTCATGGGATTTGTTCATGTATGTAAAATGAAAAGAGAAAATATGTTGTAAAAATAGCAGCTGACTTTAAGTCCAGGTCTTTGAAATGCTAACAAAGTAGACCAATTTACCAAAAGTAACTTTTCTTCTTTAAATTTAAAAACTAGTATCACAAGTCATTATACATATTTTATTATCTCTGTCCACTTGGTGGCTGTTTGATCACATTAACATTGACAGAATGAATATTATGTATTGTTAAACTTTCATGTTAAATACTGAAATCTGATTGGTTAAGACGCAGTTCATAATCCTTTCTATTACCCTCAGCGTTAGCAACGCACTTAGCAACGGGTAACATTAAAAAATGTTACATGCGCGAAAATTATGCGCGTACGGTTCGCTGTAGAATTCACGTTATTCCTATATAAAAGCAGTAAAATTTTCTTAAAAATTAGACATTCAGTATAACAAAATAAATAGTGCCTGTTTGGGAGGATAACAGTTGAAATTGACACCCCTCGAAAACCATTGTCAACCTCCTCTTCGCGTCGGTTGACAATGGTTTTCTCGGGGTGTCAATTTCAACTGCTACCCTCCCAAACAGGCACTATTTATATAATGTCAGTTTTAAGTGGTATATTGTACATGTCTCTTGGCTGTGACTGCAGCAACAATTAGAAATATGTTTTCAGATCATTTTCATTTAAAAACCAAAATTTTATATAGGACTTCCGACATGCATTGTCACCAATTTTCATGCTATAAATGTGCACATGGTTGTAAAAGATATCAAAATACCATTAAAATTGTTGCAGAGGCATTCTTTGCATAGTAATGGAGACTATATATACATACAGAAATTGTCAAACCTAAGCAATTTTATAATATTTATAGAAAGATATTTTCAGAATATACAAGCTATAGAATTTTAATAAGTTTATAAATATGTTGTCAACTTTAAAATTGATTAAAAAGATTGCAAATCAATGTCAATATGGAAGGATATGATTTTTCTTCCGGACCCCTACTTAATATTTTTAAGGTCATGCTGGGTTTTTTTTGTATAAATCTTAAAGTCAATGGTATCGCATATTTGTTGAGCCTGTCAGTTTTTAGCTTACCAAAGCTGAAAGCTTGAGTGAGCTTTTCTGATTACTTTTTGTTGGGCATCCGTCTCATTGTCCATCTGTAATCTTTTCACATTTTCACATAACTTCTACCCCAAAAACATCAGCCCTATTTCAACAAAACAAAGCAACTTTAAGTGAAGAGGATTCAAATTGAAACGAGTCACATTCGATTCCAATTGGGAGATTAAGAAGATTCATAAAAAAATTGGATGCGACAAGACTTGCTTCTACATTTACAATACGTGTTTTGCTACTGCAATAAAAATATATTTTTTATCACATACTATTTTCCAGAAAAGTACATGCATGGAGGCATCCTAAAGTAGGGTAGATTTAAGTTTGTTCAAATTTTGAGGGGGGGGGGGGGGAGGGGGTGAGTTATCAAGACCATTTGGTCAGTTTTGTAAAAGCCTCCTCAGGTAAGATATACCTCTGATATTTAAGGTTGTTCAAATCATGTTTTGAAGACGGTTTTCAAAATATTCTTTAAAAAAAACCATGTGCTCAAAAAAGCTTAAACTATTGTTATAACTTGTTCTGTTACAATAGAGGGTCTAAAAATTTCAGACCAAAAAGTAGCTTGATGTTTAGATTTGGAATAATTAAAAAATCTTTCTAAAGAAGATCAACTCAATTCGTTCAGATATTTTCATTTGATAGCTTGTAGTAGATTTGACCAGTAAAATTGTTACTATTGTTGATCAGGTGAGCAATGTGGCCTCTAGACCTCTTGTTTCTTATTGTGCTTCTGGAAGTGAGATAATCAGGCAAAATTATCAGTAAAGCTCAGTTCTTCAAGAGTCATTATAATGCAAGCCCTGCTGTAAATATTGTCATTTCTGGTGCAGTGGTACTTGATAAGAAGATTTTTAAAAACATGTACCCTATTTTCAATATTGTGTGATATTTTCCCTTTGGAAAGGCTATTTAACTCTTTTTTTATCAATTTACAATTCTCTTCTCAAAATGATAATTTTACCAAGTCAAATGTGAACTAGTTGTTCTAAAGAAAAGGTCAGAAATGTGAATGGTTTATATTCAAATGTCTTCTCTGAAAGCAATATTCTATGTACTTTATTCCAGTGTGTATTTTAAGGAAGGAGTCTTCTCGTTATCAAACATACTTCTTATAATAAGAAATTCATGAAACTTCGACACAGTCAAACATATCATATTACCCAATGATTCTATCAGTTTAATAAAATTTGACCTTTTTGTTTTCGCAAAAAGGTCAGGTCAGGGTCACTACCATTTTCCTCAACTTTCAGGATGATAAAAATAAATGTAGCTCTTTGCAGTTATGTAGACATTTTTTATGGCGTCGAGCGAAGCTCGAAAGCCATCTAAGGATCGTACGTCCGGAAGTTGCCAACATTTTTAGGAGCCAAACAACTCAAATGAGTGCAAAGTTTCCGTATGTGTTTGAAGAAAAATAGATGACATACTTCAATTTCGAGCAGAACTGTTCGTCAACAAAACAAGTTTGCAGATTCGAAATGGTTGCCGTCTTTAAAATTGTTCACATTTTATTGAAGACAATACATGTATGTCTCGGTTTCAGCGGATGAATACACTAGCACCGAGACCCATGCGGTAGCTGGGCTTACATACTCAGTTTTGTTATGAAATGTACCAGCCTGCAAAATAGATTATTTTGTATCCATATCGAAAATTGACAATGCACAAATGTTTGATCTTGTAGAAACAAAACTTCCTAATCGAGCGATAAGTACATCTACAACCAAAAGTTATTTTAAACCAACTAGTGAACTACTTTCACTTTGCAAACAACGTGAATGGGTGCTTTCTTTTATCTACCCCGGGTCTTTTCGGCCCGTGTCATTTGGACCCTTGTGAATTTTAGATGAAATTGATAATAAGAGACAGAGTGGTTATCAGCAGTATACAATATATAGAATTAAACACAATCATAATTTTAATATTTATTTCCATATGAATAGAGAAAAAAAATCTAAACAATTATTAACTTCTAAAATATTTCTATTAACTTAAATTTTCAATTGAAATTCAAAACTTTTTAAGAATTAGGTGAGCAAATTTGTAATGAATTGTAATTTTATTAGTTATGTGATAAAACATTTTCTATTTTTTTTTTAAAGTTGACTAATGTATTTTTTTTGTATTAAGTTAAAATTGATTACTGATAATTTATGAAAAAAACACCAGCTTTTGAACTTTGTCATTTTTGGCACAATATTGCATATAGGGTACCCTCATTGTACGGATAAGTCCTCCTACAGTTTTCAAGATAGGAAGTTGTTCTTTTGGAGATCAATTAAACATATATCAGAGGTATGCATATTGCTAGGATTTTGATTTTTGATTATTTATGAAAAAAACACCAGCTTTTGAATTTAGTCAATTTTTGGCAAAATATTGCATATAGTGTACCCTCATTGTTCGGATAACTTCTCCTACAGTTTTCAAGATAAGAAGTTGTTCTTTTGCAGATCAATTATACATTAATCAGAGGTGTGCATAGTGCTAGGATTTTGATTACTGATAATTTGTGACAAAAATACCAGCTTTTGAAGTTAGTCAATTTTTAGCAAAATATTGCATATAGGGTTACCTCATTGTACGGATAACTATTCCTACAGTTTTATAGATAAAAAGTTGTTCTTTTGCAGATTAATTGTACATGTATTAGAGTTGTGCATATTTCTAGGATTTTTATTTCTGATTATTTATGAAAAAATACCAGCTTTTGAACTTAGTCTTTTTTAGCAAAATATTGCATACCATTTTACTGGATATGGGTTAACATGGATTATGGATACAGTTCGCATATAAAAAGAAAACCCGGTGTGCTGTTACATTGACAGCTTTTCACTTGTTAAAAAAATGATTTAGGTTTTTACTCTTCAAATTAACTTTAACTCGACGCCATTGTGGCCCATCAGGCCTTTGATTTAAGTTTTAAAGATTCTATCCTTCAATGAAATGATAGAATATCAGAATGTCTATCAGCTTTTACTACTAAATTGTAATAAATTTTTATACTAAAGTTGATATTGCTTAGCCCGCAATGCCTCTAATTTTCCTAAATTTAGAAGAATTTTGATTATTTTTTTATGCTTCCAATATTAATATATTTTTTATTTTTACGTATTATGAAGACTTTATATAAAGATTGAAATTGACAGAAGAGCTAATATATTGACCATTTAATAAGAGAGAAAAACTGTTTTTGGTAATTTTTTCACACAAATCAATGTATAGAATAGGCGCTTTAAAAAGCTTATAAAAATGTAATTTGATAGGCAAATCACATTTTGAAAACATATTCTGAAAGATAAGTATTAGTTCACATTAGTAAAAAATCAAACATTAATGATATTGTTTTTAAAATGCTAAAACAGACTCATTAATCTGCAGCAATTCTAAATTGCGAAACATGTGATATTTTCCTAAGCCAATATTCCGCCAAAGATATAGTCCTCGTTAGATTCTAAACATTGATTACTTTGTCTATGCCAAGTTGTTTGATAGTAAAAAAGAAAGAAACATACACTATTTTAATTTCTTCTCATCTTGATTTAATGAACAATTAATCAAATTTACGTTTGAAAAGTCGAAAACCAGAAAAGACTCTTTCCTTAAGTACCAAATGAAGCAATTCTTTAATTTTTTGTGTGGTTTTTATAATCTTTAACAGGAAATTGAGCAAACTATTAAAGTTGTCATTCCACAACAAGGAAAAGCAGTGTTTGATGCAGTGAAAGATATTATTGACGGCTTTAAAATACTATTGAAAAATCCCAAAGAAGCATTGTTGAAAATTGGAGGAAGTATTTTCAAGTATGTTTGTATGATTTTTATGTTAAAGAGGATCAACAAAATTATCATTGCCACATAAAGTTTTCAGTATTTCTGAAACAATATAATATGTTCTTTTATTAGGATTTATCAAGCAGTGAAAATCGTCCTTGAGCAGAAAGACAAAATTCAAGATGCTTGTTTCTTTCTAAGAGGTTCGTTTTGTTTACTATATGCAACAGTAATGTCAATACAATCAATGTAGAATTGTTGCGACATAAAACAACACAATATGTGATAAACTATATTGAATTTACCTACATCTTGTGTTGGAACCTACTACATTGAGATGAATGAGAAATGTAATAACGCAGAATGCAAAAGTCTTTTTAGCTCACCTGAGCCGAAAGCTTAAAGCGGTTCGTTCCTCGGGGGAGGGGGGTTGGTAGCCATTTTGTGTCACCTCTAGCCTTGTATTATGCATCATATATTAATTCTACTTGTATATTAATATTTTTGCAATGCCAAATAAACTATATTGAATAAAATAGTTAAGGGAAAATTACATATTTATTACAGATAGTTTGTGCATTTGGGATATTGTCATGCTGTTTTGGAACACATATTTTAACGATATTGTTATATTTATATTGACATATATTAACATATTAAACTGATATTTCATAAAAGTCAAGAAAAAATTAACTCCAATTTTTGCCTAAAATTAGCTTATTTCATGCCATATCAAAGTTTACATCATAGACCCATAATTTTTTTCTTCAGATTCGCAAGCACTGATGCTTTAAGACAACGTATGAGAGATAAAACAAAACACAGCTAGCTTCTCTTTTAAGTAACCCCTTTAATTGCGGTGATGATAAGCGCTGGTTTTATTTTCTTACCTTTTAAGATTTTTCTGACAAATCTATTATCATTTGAGAAAAAGGTTGAGACTTTTAAATAATTTTATTGCATTTTGAATCATTAATTACTAAGAATAGCATTTTATCAGTGCAAAAAGGTCAAAATATGAATAAGGTAAAGAGATTGCAAATGTTTTTCTTATGTGAAGAAGATGGGTGGATAAGGCGTGTAAAATGCTCATGCACTGTCGGACAAGATACTGAAAAATTAAAATATCAAATCAATCTGGTATTTCTTAAAATATCATTTAAAACAATATATATTTAACATTCAATGATTTTTAACTTGTATGTTCAATACCGGGAATGTGTTGACTCAAACAGGCGTATGCGTATCAAAGCCTGCAAATAGTGTCATTTTTTGAACTTCAAGGCATTTTCTTATATCGAGTGGGTCTGTGCTCCATGTTTTTCTCATAGCCTAAATAAGGTCTAATGGAAAACAAACCGATTTCAATCAACAAAAACGTGGAGAGTTGACCCACTATACATTAGAAATATAATTGTGTATCCCAACAATTCAACGTTTTAAAAAAATAATACAAGTGCGTAAATTCGAGACCAAAGTGACACATAGTATATAAAACACGCTACTCTGTTGTGTCCGAAATGGCTCATTGCTTAGAGCACCCGACATAACCTTATACATCTAGGGTTTTTATGTTATGGGTTCGATACCACAGAAATTTAAGGCAATATTTTTTTCTTATCTTTTGTTAAATATATTAAAAACTGAATATAGTAAGGAATTGTGCTTTGCAAGCTTGAATTAAAATATATTTGAATAGATTCAATTGAAAAAAATAAATACAAAATTGAATTTTACGACTAAACTGAATGGGAATTTGCGCTATCTTATTCCCCCCCCCCCCATCTTCTTTGATTTTATTTTTTTTTAAATAGTATAAACAAACTTTTGTTTGATGCCATGGTTTATTCCGATAAAAATTTCAGATGGAAAAGTGATTTATGTGCAATTTGCACTTTCAGTGCAGAAAGGTCATATTAAATACATTGTAGCACCGAAAGGAGCATATAGACCCCAAAATCTTGTTTTGGATATTGGTTAAGCTATGTGTGTATGTTTTAAAAAAACACTTTAGAAAAAAATTAAAGACTTTTGATCACAAAATCCAGCGTCCTTAAGTGAGCTTTTCTGATCACATTTTGTCTGTCTGTAAACTTTGCACATTTTCAACATCGTCTTAAGAACCATTCGGCCAATTTCTACCAATTTGGTACAAAGCGTCCTTAAGAAAAGGAGATGCAAAGTTGTGAACATTAAGGAATACACTTTTTTCAAGGGGAGATAATTAATAATTATTAAAATATTTTTAGAACTTTTCAAAAATCTTCTCAGAAACCAATTGGCCAGGAAAGCAAACACTTGTGTAGAAGAATCCTCCGATAGTGTAAACTCAAAGTTGTGAAAATAATGAAAGTTGTGAAAATCATGACCCTCGAGAGTAGGGTGGGGTCCCAACGGGGGTCGAATTTTTAAATAGTAAAATATAGCGTAAATCTTTTTTTAAAAAAGCTTCTCTGAAAGTTTTCAGTCAGGAAACCTGAAACGTGTGTGGAAGCATCCTCAGGTAGTGTATATATTCAAAGTTGTTTAAATCATGATCCCTGGGGTAGGGTTGAGCCACCATGAGGGTCAAATTTTTTACAAATTAAAATATGTGTGGGGATGTAAATTTATAAGAAAAGGGTGACCAACGAAAGCCTTGAACATTGGCACCGTGCTAACAATGATGATTCCAAAGTAATTAGAATGTTGGTCAATGTGACTCAGGTGAGCAATGTTGCTACTAGGCATAGTGTTTATATATTGGCATATCACAATAAAAATGCGCATGCAACAAATCATTAGCAGTATATTTGAAAGTATTGCATATTTCCATGGTAAAATACATTGTACTAAAATGTCGCTTATGCGTCATTGATCCGGGAATTTTAAACGATGCATTAAGCCAAAGAGAAAAGTATGGCTTACTCATTCATTCGAGGCGGGCATGAATTTCTTAGAATTGAATTATATGAAATTAGCGTTTTAAAAAACGGGGTTTTTTTTTAAGAAATGGTATTTATCGAATATATATCGCATTGTGCTTAATTATTGAAATTATATATCAACTCATGTGATCTATTGTATTTGGTCTTTGTTAGTTTAGGCGCGGGTCAATTGGGCCATTTAGTCAACATGCATTTAAAAATGTTAAATACCCTCTCTTCTGCCATATACATTTTGGAAAAACAAACAGCAAAATTATTTTTAAAAAATAAATTCTCTATCCAAATCTCTACCCAAATTGCGAAATTAATTGCCCCTTAGTCAGGGGGTCAAGCTCTGAAATATTACTAAATTCTGAATGAAATATCATTAAATCTAAATTATATCTTAGAAAATATC
The DNA here is from genome assembly GCF_963853765.1 of Magallana gigas. NCBI lineage: Eukaryota > Metazoa > Mollusca > Bivalvia > Ostreida > Ostreidae > Magallana > Magallana gigas. The sequence continues at coordinate 30,189,453 of NC_088858.1, read as the reverse complement.
CTTTTTAACTCCAATATATATTTAAGGAAATCTAGATGCGTGATTGTGATGTCTGTGAAGCCATTTATATAATTTGTAAATTTCAAGACCTCTGGGTCTTGGATAGGGCCAATATGGGCACATACATTGTAGTAAAAATGTATAAAAATTAATAATATTTTCTTTACTTTCATAGTTATTGGATATTGACAAAATTTATTGTTAACATGTCTGTGATGTCCTCTCCTTAAATTGTAAAATTGACACGGGTTTGAGGTTCATGCGTGCGTGTATTATTAGGGTGTGTATTTGATAAATATGACCATACAGGTACAGTAAAATATGCAATTCGTAGATCACTTGAGTTACTTTGATAACTTATTTCTGTTGGTAAATATTAAATAATAAAAGGTTACTGCTGGTGCAGCAATTTGTTTTTATATGAAATATTTATTTGATTTTTTACATTAAACAGATGACAAGCCGTATTGGTTTGATGTGGCAGCTCTGATATCTGAGTACACTGACTTAGCAACCAAAGCATTTCATAGTATGAAGACAGCTGGTCAAAAGTGGGTTCATGAAAAGTTGGAAGAGGGAGAAGATGTTGTGAAGAAGTTCTCAAAGGGAAAAATCTCAACTGTATTTATTACTCTTTTAACAAATCATCAAGCTTGTTATTTTTGTTAATAGAATATAAAATATTTATTTTATGCATCATACATTTTTTTCAGCAAAGCATGAAACAAGAGGCAGTGAATTTATTAGAAACAATTGAAAAAGAGCTAATGGAGCCGTTTAGTGGTTTAATTGGAATGGCAGATACATTTATTAACAGATATGGAAAGGTCTTCAACATAATCAAGTCTGTTAAAGATGCCTATGATATCTTAAAAGAAGGGTAAGTGTGATTGTAAATGGGGCATGTACAATCGAGTTTTCAGTTGCATTTTCTGAAATAGTGCAAAATTACATGTACCCTTAAAATAATGTATATTATAAATTGTTCAAACTGTGACCCCTGAACTAATACTGGGGCCCAAGAGTGGTTCAAAATTTAACATACGGTGCTAGAAAAAATTTAAAGTAAATTTTAGAAATATTTTCTTAAGAACTACAATTCTACAACTTTTGAGATTGCTATGCCATCATTCTCAAAGAATGGAGATTTTGAATGGCTGAAATTGTAAACCACGGACTAATACTTGGGAACTCAAGAGAGGTTCAAAGTTTTTAAATAGAAATATATGGAAAAAATGTTTTAAAATCTTATTCTCAAGAACTACAATGCTACAATTGCTATGTAAGCATTCTTAAATAAGGTAGAGTCTAAATTTTTGAAATTGTGATCCTAGACTAATAATGGGGCCCTATGAGGGGTTCAATGTATAACTTTGAAATAAATTTGGAAAATATTAGAAAACTTAATTAAAATGATACAATGAACTGTTAACGTTTTTCATGTGAGCGATGTGGCTCATGGACTACAAATAAAAACTTGTAAATGTTATATTCTTCAGTAAGAAATCTATAAAAGTCAACAAAAGTTTGAGTGTCGGTAGTTGAGTTATAAACGAGATATAGAACTCACAATTATTCTTTGGGAAAACAAAGTTTTTGTTTACATTTTGAGTGTTGATCAGAAAATTCCAGGTTTAGACATGCATGTAAAATGAAAGTGATAAACGCTAAGAAATGTTCATTTATATTCAAAACGAAGAAGTCAGCTTAAAGAAGATTTTTTACCGGTATATTGAACCAATTTAAGCAAAAAGAAGGAACGAGCCTTATTAACATAACAATTAATTGTAAGCTCCGTATCTTGCTTATATCTCTATGACTGACACTCAAATTTGGAATGATCAATAAAAATGCATTGCTAAAGCATTGTAAACAATATAAACAGAAAAATAGAATAAATTTAACCAAAATCATGACCATGCCCCGTTGAACCGATATACATCCCATAAAACAGAGATATTGTTACAGTGTATGAAGCATCATTGAAAGAATATATATCGTTCATTTCATAAACCTGTAGGTACATTTTATTCTCTAGATCTAACCTTAATTGAAATGAAGAGTTACATCGTTTTCAAAAGGGAAATTATAAAAAAAACAGTCAAAATAGAATGTATTGAAATTCATATCTATATGATCTTTTTAATATTGCTGTTTATTACTTATATTTATGTATGAGAAAGATAAATCTTTGAGAATGATAAAGTTAATCGTGTTTTTAATGTTAACAATCTCGCGTCTCAGATGATTTGATCACGTACTTACCAAGTTTATGTACCGGTAAACATCTTACCATTTTAAAAATTTCAGCGGAATATGAACTTGGTCGGTCATTTGGTCAAATCCTGTGAAGCATAAAGGTCTTCTCAGAAGATTTGATCACATACCAACCAAGTTCTTATCCTGGTGAACGTGTTTACATTGCTGTATATTTACATTTTACTTATATTGAGATTTGGAAAAGGAAAATCGTTCAAAATTATTAAAATAACTGTGCTTTTAATGTTTACAATAATGCTAGCGATAAGCGCTTGCGGTAAATATTGTGAAGTCATTAAAAAGTTCACACAGAATTGAACAAAATCGCTTTTCTATAGGTTCATATACGTAAGCTTATTTGCAAATGTAAGTATGTCAAGTTAAATAGCAGTCTGTTGAGGCAATTTGATTAAAATATATATTTTTTTCTTTCTGTTGCATTTTCTATAAAAAGTTAATAAAAAGGACAGTTACGCTTTGAATTGCCCACATAAATCAATGTGCTTACTGAGTTTTATTTTACGATTTTTTGGGTCTCTAATCTGACGTGTATGCACACGAAATCTTGCTCATAATATAGTCCCTGTTTCGCCGATATAAAACAAGTTGCAACCATCACATACAATAGTTTATATTAATTTTTTGAAATAACATGCCATATCCAAATTTATCTGGAATTGTTTTCCCCCCAAAATAGAGATACCTTGCATTAATAACGGGCACGTGCTGCATTATTTATTTTTTTATTTTTGAGGTATTTTTTGATATCAGAAAATGATTTTTTGATATCAAATTCGAATCCTTGATATCAAAAAATCATTTTCTGATATCAGAAACTACCTCAAAAATAATTTTAAAAAAATATAATCCATTTCATGATATTTAAACATTGATTTTTTGATATCAATTTTTTTCTTATATCAGATATTTCTGTTTCGGTATCAAAAATGATTTTTTTAATTAGAAATTCAAACTGATTTTTGGATATCAAAATTTAAATATTTTAATAGCAGAAATTAAAATAAAATGGCTAACAACTTTCAAATATTTAATGAATACTCCCTCAACCAAAAATTTAATTACTTAACTACAGAGTCCAATTTGTGCATTACAATATTTGTTGATTTTAATTTAAATATTTATTTAATGTAAGAATTAAATAAATGCTCTTAATATGTCTAGTCTTATGCATTGAATGACTAAGCCTGTTTAGTTCCTATATATTAAGCAACCCATCATTTTTTTAGGATCGTCTAAATATTCACAGCAACTCGAAAAGAAAGGATTGGTAGTCATTGTATATGTGGATGAACTTGTCAAAATGAAATAAGGTTTAAAGTTAGGCATACTTTATCATTCTTAAAATGTATCTACAGGTTTGAAATACAATAATTAACGCAGTACGAAAGTTGCATGACAGGGTGCATTTATTAAGTTGATAGTTATTTTATGTATGTCATATTTTTGAATATATAAAAATCGATTTTTCTTTCGAAATCGAAAAATCAACTTTATTCTTTATATCAGAAAATCTTTCTTTGATATCAATAATTCGAATTTGTGTATCAAAAAAAGATTTTCGGATATCAGAAATATTTTTTTTATAATAAGAATGACTTTTTTAAGATCAATGATTCAAGTTTTTTTATCAAATGTTTATTTTTGATGTAAGAGAAGACCTTAAAAGATATTAAAATGTCGCTTCATATACATTTAGTAACGGTGTTTATAAATTTCTTGATTATAAATGAACACAGTATCCTCTTTAGGTTCTTTTGTAGCCTATTGTTATTAATAAACTTGAATTTTAATTAAACGTGAGCCAGTTCTTCATCTGATTTGAGAATAGAGAAATGTTTAAAAATCTTCTTCTCAGGAACTACAATGCTACAGTTTTTGAAATAACTATGGAAACATACTCGAATAATGAAGATTTTAAATTGTAAAAATAGTGACCACCGGACTAATACCGGGGCACAAAAAGGGGTTTAAAGTATGACATAGAAATTTATAGGGGAAAAATCTTCTTATCAAGAACTACAATGCTACAATTTGTGAGATTACTATGCAAGAATCCTCAAATAATGTAGATCATAAATTGTTGAAATCGCGACACTAAGACTAATACTTGGGATCCCAAAAGGGGTTCAAACTTTTAAATTGAAATATGCGAAAATGTTTAAAAATGTTCTCTTCAAGAACTGCAATGCTACAATTACTATGCAAACATTCGTAGAAAGAGTACATTTAAAACTGTTTAAATTGTTACATTGTTACCCTAAACTAATAATGGGGTTCCAAGAGGGGTTCAATGTTTGAATTTGAGTTATATTGGGAAAATAGTTTTTAAAAAAAAATTAAATGATACAGTGAACTGCTGTTCAGTTGGCGATGTGGCCCATGGGCCTCTTGTTTTATTATCATGATAATTCGTAAATGCTTTTTAAAAACTTAATATCTCTATGTATGTTTATATTTAGATATGAAACAGCAAGGGGAATTATAGATTCCCTTTTCGGAACAAGAGCACATGGTGATTTCCCTGTTAGACGACGAGAGAAAGATGACCAGTGTAGTGGAAGTGGAGAATATCCTTCACGTCTTGGAAGTGGACACACAGACTATAAACATGTCGGGGTGGATATACTTGTAGAAAGTGGAAAAACGGTACAAAATTGTGTTCAGTGTCTTTTGCTCGTCTTTATGGTTTTATCGCAGATCTCACTTGAAAGTATTCAGTACGGCCGGTACAGCTATGCGTTGAGTGACGATATTATTTTATGTAAAGCCTAAGTCAAATTTAAGCCGATGTTCGGGCGAGAAAAGTTTCCTGGTATCTTGAACCATGAACGCCCGAAACTGGTATCGTACGCCTCGGAGTAGTCACATTAATTTCTAGGAGCACCGGTACCTAACATTTTTGGGAGTTGATTTTAATCAACTCTCCTCTGCAGTTACTCTGGCAAACCGAAAGTGAAACAGTGTTTGGACCTAAGCACAAATCATCACCTCTGACAAGACTTAGTTCTTGAAGATAATAGAAAAATTCAAAGTAATGTATGCTGAAGCATTGTTTTTCAAGGAAACTTATCAATAAACACTTTGAAAATAGTCAGATTTTATATAATACGAACAACTTATATATTTTTATAGTCTCATGTATTCCAACACCAGAGTTTAATATAGCCTCGTTCAACCAAACGCTCGGCTGTCTCCGTAAATCTCCGAGAAGCAGAAAGGCTCTCTTGCTTGTCAGAGATTAACGGAGACAGCCGAGCGTCTGGTTGAACGAGACTAGAGTTCGATATCAATAGTGTTTGGATCCATAAATTTTTTAGAATTGCTTTGATTACTTATATATAGTTTGAAATATATCTTTAAATATTACACAACATGATTCATATGGGGTTTCTGGAAATTCTTGTCGGAAAAGTCTAAATTCTAATAATAAAAAAGTGCATAATACCAATACAGACTAGAAACTAATTGCCATGCAAGAGAAGTTGATTTTAAAATAAATGATAATCGATGAAATCAACTCCCGTCAGTACGTCAGTACTTTGATTAGTTTTTATCATTGGTGAATTTTAGCTCGATTATCGAACATTGAGCTACAGTTTTATTTCTACGGTTGGCCTTTTACATAAACATTTTCGCACTTGCTGAATATTATTCGGTTACCACGTAGGCATTGCTTCGATTTATTAACAAAAAAGGCCTGAAGCATTGCATGACCAACGCTTATCGACCCATAGACAGTAGATGTTTAATGTAATCCGAATACGCTCGGTTGTCCATCAGCCAATTTGTCAAAATTGCCCGACAGATCAGACGACAATAAAAGTTTGAAGCACGGCTTCATCCGCTTGATCGCCACCCATCGACCGTTAGATGGTAGATGTTTATCATAAACCGAGTGTGGTCGGTCATTCATCAGCTGATTTGTTAAAATCGTCAAACAGACTCTCGGTAGATTTTCGGTCGACAATCGGTGTCTTCCGGCCGACATTTAAGAAATTTTTAAATGTCGACCGACTGACGACAGACATATATGTAACATACATGTAACAAACTGTCTGCCGATGGTCAAACGATGATCAATAGTTGTTCGACGAACTGTTCAATGTCTGATTTAGTAAAAAAAAAAAAATAATCGGCCGCCGACGCAGAAAAAAATTAAATTTCGGCGCTACGGACACAAAATTGGTCGGCCGACGAAAAAAAGGTCGATATTGGCTAAGACAAGGGCTGTTGATCTGCTCCACGTAGCACAAATCTATTTTTCGTCTCAGAAACCGTCGAGCGTTTGTCACATACACTGTCTCGTACATAGATGTTTTAAACATGAAACGGTTTCCTATTTACATTTTTTCAGCAAAGTGAATTCAAATATTTTAAACGCATCAATTTTATTTGTGGCAGTATTATGTTCAAAGAATTCACAACAGATACTGACAATGAATTAACAGAAAACTTTAATCTAATTATGGCACGCTTACTTTTAAAGGTTTGCATGTGACAATAAACATAGACCTACACAAAACTTGCAATTTACGGCGCAAACCTTCTAAATTTTTGAATGATCAGTGATAAACCTTATTTCGTAACTCACTCTGTAAAAACATTAAATCTAAATTTTCACCAAACAGTATTTACCAATTATGACGCTTTGCTTAATTGCTGCAGACTTTCGCTCTTACATGCTTACCGACCTCAGATTGTAAGATACAGTTCCATTTTTCATGTGAACAAACCACACCTCTATAGTTTATGATTTTGGTGATGACGTTGCAGGTTTTTTTATATTTACAATTTTAAATGTAGGTATATTATTTGTGGGCCTCTTGTTTTATTTTTTAAATTAATATTTTTGTATTATTTTTTAACACAATTTCATTTTTGATGTCTTTCTTTATCAAAATTTGAAAATAGTTTATTGGTGGGTTCTGATTAAAAGTTTTTCCAATTTGAAGCATTAGTGTGAACCGATTTTTTCTGCTATAAAAAAAGTTTAACAGCAAACCACATTTATTGATCCATTAACTCTATAATGGGTTTGTATTCAAAAACTTGATTTTAATAAGGTAAAGTCAGAGATCTGAACGTACATGTACATGTAAATTAGTTCATTAGTGAAATTATAATGCTTAATGTAAAAAAACCGTATTATCTTTATACTTTTGTATAACTTTGTTGTTGCTTAGCTGACAATCGTTTATATTTACTAATTAGATTTGTTCTGATTACAACAGATTGAATTCACTAATCTTCATCTACAAAAAGTGTTACTCTTAATAAGTTTTTATTCCTGCCAAAATCAAAACTGCCTACATGATTCAAAAGGAAGATTTAATTTTGCGAAAGTCATGTGTAATCTAAGGTATTTTTACTTCGTTTAAAAGTTGCAGTTTCTTAGATTTTATCATTAAAAAAAAAGAAGCAGGCCAAAATACTATGCAACAATTCAGGATGTTCAAAGACTGACAAAAAATGCAGTTCACGATAGTACTTGTAGAATGATAAAAAGGTGCACATTTTATTCATTAACTAACTTCAGAAATTTGCTACTTGTATTGATAGAATCCTTACATTATTTTCATTACATCATTTTAAATGTTATGCACACAATTATAGATTGTTGCTCCTTTTGCCGGAGAAGTCACAAAAGAGGATAGTGACACAGTAAAATTGGTTGTACAAGGAGGCTCGCTAAAGGGAACCATCATATACATCACCAATATTGAGGCAAATAGTAATATAGAAGAAGAGGAACCACGATCTGTAAGAATGAATATACGTTATCGATTTCTATAATGTTAATAAACATGAATCAGTTTCTATAACGATATATGTATTGTTAAATTCATCATTTGTGCAGTTCATGTTTTTATGATTAAAAGTATCATCATACACAGATGCTGTTTAATTTCAGTTTCAGGCTGGTCAAAAACTTGGAACCTCCAAGCATTCAATATGTAAAAATCACATACACCTCGCTTTTCATAAAGATGATGATTATATAGACCCTACAAAGTATCTAGAATTTGAACTTGTAACAATGCCTGAATGGAAGCAGGAATGTGATGATTACAAATTGGTACTAATGGTATGTACTTGGGAACTTTATCGTGAATAATTCGTGTGGATGGTTTCTTCACTGATGAAAATAAATACGAAATTACTAACAATTAAAAGTGGTTATTTGCATATTGCAAATTGAGTGGACATTTTGGTAATCTGTGCTTATCATGTTTATTTTTCCAGTTTTGTATAATATAATATATTTCATGTATTTCCTTTCGTTTTGAAATAAAAATTGATGATAAACGTGAAAAAAAATGAAATATCGCACAAAATACCCCCAGGATATTTAGTGAAATAGCAAAGTTTATAATAAAGTATTTGATATTAAAGTTCTCTTCAAAGAACATATTTTAAGCACGTTTGTTTTTATTTTTGACTTTAACATCGTTGTAAACAAACTTTTATTTGGAGCTATTTTCTTTTGCAATTTACCAATGATAAACGGGACAGTTATTATAAATATGCAGTTTAGCCATCTTCAATATTTTTATCGAGAGTTTTGGGGATTTCAAGAAATATTTGTGACCATCAAGTTCTTTTTCTCTAGGAAAAGTTTATTTTAAGATATAGCAAGGTCTTCATGTTTCCATGTAGATTATTTGATAATATTATTTGCACACGTAAGGTTACACATTACATGAATGTTCCTGTTGTGTTTCTAAGCTTCATTTTACCACATCAACATTTTTGTCTTATTGTATTAGGATCAAACAATCGCTGCAGGATTTATTGTTGGGTTAGGTGGTCAGCAACCAGAAAATAATGACCCTAAACTGGAAAACACGGATTTCGCTGCTGAAATACCAGAGCTACCTTCTTCTTTTGACCCAGACTTCAGTGACGATATTAAAGGTTCTTACAATTATAAATATTTATTATGTGATTGTTTTGTTAAAATTCATGTCAAATCGTTTACATTTGTGCATATTTAACATAATTCAATTCAAGCCTCTATAAAAGAATTAAAGCTTTAAGGTAAGATATATTTTGACAGACGATCAAGACAGTACGTTCAATGCTGTTCAAACACAGCCTCCAAATTCTGACATCTTTGGTATTGATGATCAAGAGGATATGTGTCCAGCCTTAGTAGGGAACAACAAGCCAGTTACTACTACTACAACAGTTGCTCCATCCAATGAAAAAAAAGGTCAGTAGTAATAGAGTAACAATAACATTGATTTGCATGCCTGTTGTATTTAACTTTTACGATGAAGGGTAGACCTAGATAAAAATCTGACGAAAGAATTTTTTCTAGGATTTTTTGCAAAACTATTGAAAGCAGCTGACAAATTTTTGCAAAAGTTCAACATCCGGCGACTTAAGTTTGGCACAATTATTGAGTTTTTGGATAAGCTTGGAATGGACAAAAGTAAACAGGCAATGGCCAAAGTGATGATAACCATTAAGGTATGAATATGTTGCGCCATAATTTATTATATAATTATCAAATAATTATATTTGTTCTTATGTACATGTACAGCTAGAATCTGAATTTATATATCACTTAATATTTCTATTTGAAATTATATTTTCTTCAAATTTTCTTCAAATCAAGTAATTACAACAATGTTATAAAAAAAATCTTTGTAGGAACTTATAGAGAACAAACCGTGTGTTAGCCCTCATGAGATGACTGAAGACCAGCTTATGAATGAACTGATAGAAAGAGGAAAAGATGCTTCAGGCTCTAGAGAAGAAATGCTTGCAAGACTTTTGGAGCTTGAACAAAGTATGTAAATAGACTGTGGTCCAAGAGTGTTAAATTTTGTAGTATTACATATGTATTATCTTTTCTAAAACTTAACTTCATCTGTTACACAATATTGTGTTTTGCATTTCTTATGAAATGTACTTCAATGCAGGCTGTCCTCTGATGTCCTTTACTATGCCAAGGAATATTTACTGCACATTTGACAGCTACTGCTTAGGAGTGGAGTGTTGCATTAACGTAAAACTTGCAATGTTTCTGAAAGTCTTCAAGTTTTGGGCTAGACTTGACCCTTGTGCTAATCCAATGCAGTTTGTTATGGCATTCGACAAGTACAACTACACAATCAAGATCACAGGCAGTCTGAATTTCGATGGTCAGTTTAATTTTTTTAACAGATATGAATTTTTCAAGTCCATTCTCTGTATGAAAAAGTAAATTTCAATTAGGACTAAATACGTTTTTCTTCTAGGTTTTGAAAACGAGCTGAAAACTGGAATTAAGATTGACCTCATGGGTGGCATAGAAGTAGTTGTTAAGTAAGTAATTGAGAAATAAATCACAAAATGAATTATCTTGTGATATACTATTCGACTTTGGTAGGATTTCATCAGTACTTTCAGATGAACTTATAACATATATAGAACCTGAAAGTTAGAATCATCACATTATAAAATTTTATCATCAACAGATACAGTATCATTAAAGGAGAAGAGGCAACACTGGCAACATTTGGTGTGGGATTTTGTAGTCAGGAAGACATGAGTGACTGTGTTCTTTTTGTAAATTTGTTAGACAATGCTATCCTACCAATTCCCACATGTAAACCTGATGGATCTATCATTTGGCCAAAATGTAAGAACTTACTTTTTACTAGATATATGTACATGTATATGGTAATGTAGACAATATGAATGGAACCATGCGAAAAAAGTTTTAACATTTAAATCAAAGATTCCTGTTTTTATTAAGCAAATGGTTCACATTTAGTCTACTGGTACTTTAATATTGCTGCATTGAAGTTTTTGTTTAAAAATCGTCCACTTATATTTTTATATTTGTTCAGTCAGTTTAAATACTGTGTAGCTGTCCTTTTACTTTAAAGAAGATCGAGTAACATTGATGTAACGTAAAAATTTAATATGATGGTATCACATCATTAATGATGAGGTGTTTTGAACAATTTAATCTTTCTTTTCTACAAACTATTGTAATACATATACTTTAATTTCTGGTTGACCTAAGAATGTAACTACCAGTATGTGGCAAGTAAAGGTTCAAAAGTGGTCATGCAATTATTAAATATTATATTGTGTCAATCGTTGAAGCAGAGCCTATTTTGTAGCATTATTTTATATTTTTCCATCTAGTACTAATATAGAACAAAAAAATATGTGCTTAAACTTAAACAAAACCGGTTATTTGTACTTTTGTTAATTGTGTACTTATGGTTTTACATTATCTCTATTTCTCAAAACTATTACAGTGGATTTTTCAAAGTTGTTTGATAAAGAAGCACTCGTCAAAAGAATAAAAGAGCAAGGAAAAGCTCTCACTAAATTAGTCGTTTCTGAACTCATAAATGAATTTCTTAAGCTGCTGAATATTCCCAAGGTAAGGAATTCAATCAGAATTTAATTTCTTTCATTAATTTCTTTAAATATTTTAAGTTCCAGACGCACTTGCTTTTTCAAACATCTGCTTGCGTATATATTCTACATTTGAAATGTTATTTAGGAAATACTGCTTGATAGTGAACCGTCTCCTAGACCAGAGAAAATGACAGATGGACAAATAAAGGCTGCTCTAATGTCCAGAAACTTACCTCAGACTGGAGACCGAGCTACTCTCAATTCTAGATTACTGCAAAGTGACCTATGTATGTACAATGTATTTTTTTCAATAGGTATTTTTAGGCTCGTTAAATTGCATAATTGATGTCAGTATACGTGAGTTGTTCGGAAACTATTGAGACAACACAAATATTTTCCTTTCGTAAGTTACGGATATTAGTGAAAATTGGCATTTACATTGATCAAACCGAAATTAATAATTTAATAAAGTAATATTTAAAAATATTAAGTATTTTGTTTTTTATGGTACATAAACTAGTCAATCATTGGGGTACCCGGCGCAGACATACATGCATACACTCGGCGAATTAAAAACTTAAAAATTCTACTTACAAAGTGTCTGTAGACCTAAAGGTGATACTAAAATATAGTATAGGCGTAACAGGACGCTTTAAAATGACGTTGCGATAAGTTTGCGGTTGCTCCGGGTCGTTGGACACAAGCAAGTCTGTCAGCTCACTAGAGATGATCGAATGATGCTATGGACAAGACAATTTTTATACTCTTTTAAAATTTTGTCTTGGTGTACTAGTTCAAGGGTTTAACTATTATTTTCAAGGAATTAGAGCAAATGTCTCAATAATTTCCGAACAGCACTCGTAATTCTTACAAATATTGTTTTCAGCATGCACACTACTTGGGAAAAATTTATCACTGCATCAGATTGGGGGAGAACTTGGAAAGATCTTGTATTATGCTATACAAGATGACTGTATGAGACTGGATGCCTGGGCAGATATCACCGTACCACTTTTAGGACAGACCTACACCAAGACGTTACGGGCTTACATTGAATTAGATACCTGTAGCTTTGTTTTCCATGTTGCATTTGAAGGCTATTCATACACTAAAGTGCTTCTCAGCTATGAATGGGGTATGTTTGAATTGAGTGTTGAACTCTGTTTGATGATTATGTGGTTGAAATGAGTGTACATTTCATGCTTGTTCTTGAAGTTGTTAAGAATAATACTTTGACTTTATCTACTGAGTCACTGGATTTAATATTGGTTGATTTATTCTATCTATCTATTAATGTATATATTTGAAAAAAAAAATGATTTGGATCTCCAAACTTTACACTAATCAGGAAAAAAAAGCTCATATCAAAGATACATAACTCCTTGATCCAATCAAGCTATGCATATTGTATTTGAAAAGATTTATAGTAATGACAGAAAAACCGGTATGTATGTTGCTTTTATGAGCAGTAATCTCCTTGAGTATTAAGTGTTCATAATTTATTTATTTATTTGCTTCTGGCTGTATTCTAGGAAAAGATGAAACTGCAGAAATTTCACATCATGTTATTGTGAAGTAAGTAATTTTTGTTAATTTGTGCGCATAATATAGGCACATGTATTTTTTTTTTACATAATAAACCATAAACTTTGCTCTGACTGAAAATCTTAAATGTCTTTTTGTTAACCGTAAACCATGGTTCAAATATAAAGAACTTTTGCAAAGAAATGATTGAATAGAATAAAATCTTCTGAAGAAACTTTAATAAAAAATGAATGGAAGTTGTTTTGAAGAAATTTAACCTCAAATCAGAAGGGATGTGTCAGTAGCTCTATTGTTTGACATTGTTTTTAGATGAGAAATGGCTCATGAGCCACTTGTTCGAATAGGAAAAATATGAAGTACTGTGATCAATAAAATGGATTGCTCATAACAAAAAAAATGTCAATGATATTAAGCATTTATCCTTGAATCTTCGCATTATACATTATGTGTTTATCAGTATTTAGTTTAATATTTCATCATAAAAAACATAACTGGATTTGACACGAGCGTTGCCTATATTAGTCCTCTCCTTATATATAATCAATCAATATGCCCGCAGTTATAAAAACAGTAATAGAAAAATGCAAACAAATTTTATCTTTAAGAACACTCCCAACGTTCCTCAGTTTTAGATAATTTTTCTTAAGGTCAAGAACTAGTAAATGAAAAGTGGTTACAGGTTTATAAAATTTAAGATATGAATTCTTTCGATGATGCTTCATAACATTAGCTTTGTTAGACAGGGTGTTCCGGGGCTAAAAATGATTAGTAAACACAATGAAAAATCAATCACGTTTTAAACTGTCATTTTCAATGAAATATGAAGGAATAGAGGAATAATTTTCGGAGTTTTGTCCATTTTGGACAAATAAAATATATTTACAAGGCTTACAGTCTCCCCAAAAAACGGAATTAAACAAGCTCTTGACATTCTCTTTAAAACGATGTCAAATTCAATATATGTACCGGGATTACTTTTCCCATGATTTAACACAGAATGTCAAGAAATTGTTTAATTTTCTACATAATTCCTTTAAAGCCGTAAAGTACGGGGAAAAGATTCTTAAAATCAATTATGACGTAATAATGGTTCTAGCACCAAAAATACACTATGGAATCATTTGCTAGATCTTGACCTTAATTAATACATGTAAATAAATTCTTCCTTTTTTGCATTTAAACCTGTTGATGCCCAAAAAAATTCAGGGTCCAGTACCAGGCTATTTTTGAAGTTAAGAATATTTATAAAATAATTTTTGGATAACATCCAAAATGCAATTAAATGCCTATTAATGTCGGTCGCGGGTTTGAAATTTCGCACCCTGTGGTAATGCGCAAAACTATAGTAAAACGCAAATACAGAGTAAAATGATTAGATATATAGGTTATCATGTAACGTTTTTATTTAAAATAAATTACTAATCATAAAAAAATATTTTTAATAAAATGAATCCTAAGGATAATGTTAAGATTTATTTTAATAATTCCACTGCTTCTTCAAAATCGACTTTATTCACGTCAGAGGTCATTCACGAGGTTATTCACGTCTTACGATGAGGTCAGTTGAGACTTTGAAGTAACAATTGCCAAAAACAAACGTCGTGCATTTTTTTATTGCAGAGTCAATTTAAAAATGAACTTTTGATTTACGAAAAAAAAAAATTTGCGCGATCATTTCATTTTCTGTGTGAGTGGAAGAAAGGTGTTTTTTTTATCTATTACAAATTTATCTAAAATCGTATACAATTCTATATGTAAAATAACTGGCAAGACACGTTTATAGGACCAAAATATGAGGGCGGATAGCATAAAAACTATCTGTTCAATTTCGTTTTAATTGGCAAAAAGTTTACTTATACGTTATACGCTGAAAATTAAAAGAATATCTTGTTTTTATTTTTTTTACATATGAAATTGAAAATGATAACCCATTTTCTCTATATAATCCTATATAAAATGTCTGACCTTTCACTGAAAAAAATTAAAGGAAATCGTTTGATTGAAACATTCTCTGTCGAGACTCCTTAATTAATGAAGTCATTGTATATATTTTCGATTGAAACTATATATCCAAATAATTTAATTTTGGTTGTAACGCCTCATTTCATTGGCTGATACAGATGGAGGGATATTATATTTTATAACATACCTTGGTATGGGGACACACCCACTTGACAACATCTATCCGGAACTACTTTTTTTTTTTTTACATGTAAACCTTACATGTACAATTGCATGCATGTGTATATAATAGTAAATAAATAGAATATGACCAAGTTTATCTCTTTTCATTTGCATACTATAAATTAAAAAAAAAATATGCTTCAATCTTTCCAAATTGAAAAAATAAAAAATGATTTTGAAAATATCTCACAAATGGATTGAATTGAATTTTTACGAAAAGGAGCACAAAACTTGAGGGGGAGTTGAATCTTTTTCAAGGTATGAAAAGGATGAATAAACAAATATCAGTAAATTTTATATCATAGTAAAAACACCAAATTTTAAGCCAGAATGGGAATTGCACCCAAATCTCTCTTTTAAGAGCGCTCTACTTTTACGCTATCTAGGTTTATGGTGGTATTTTAGTGGGGTTTTAATATTCTGATGCCTCTTTTCGTAAAAAACATTTGGCGAGCAGATTTCCATCTGATTGAGCTAGTTCCCCCTAATTACTATAGACTGATAGCAGGTTAAATAATCGATGTCGGTATATAAATCATGACTGTAAACATGAATCCTCTGTTTACAGTTACAATCTCGATGGCTCAGAGAAAACAAATGTGCGAAACTCTTGGTGTACATGTACTTACTGTAAAGCGACAAAGTACAAACAATCCATTTTCAGCATGCTCGTGCATTTCACACACCGCTCCCAATATCCGAGTCGATCTCCTAACATGAATTTGACGCATGCTCATCAACAAACCCAAGAGGCCTGCCCCTGCAATATCCACACTTTCACACTTGATGTCTAATTCAACTTTTGACAACTGTACCTTTAACTTTGAGAACTAAACTGTGAAGATGCGAACCAGCGTCCAAACACCAAATTCAAATATGGCCGCCACCCCTCGCTTCGTTCTAATCTGGGTCACTTGTTACTAAGGATGTTGTACTACTGCGCGGGTAGTTAAAAATGTCGTTTACGGTTAAAACAAAAGCATGAAAATGGTACGGAGAGTTAGATTTGTTTTGAATATTAAATTATAGGGAATGAATTTCGCGGTTTATAAAAAAGCGTAAACTGTCCCAAGTTATGTTATATCGTATAACATACGTCAAAATTAAATTAATTCCTTAAATAGAAAAAAATATCATTTAACGTAAAAAAGTAAGTTTGGAATTACAATGTATATAGTGGAAATCTTTACATTGCGGAGTTAGAGGAAATAAAAGAAAATAATTGAAGAAAGGCCACGTTAAACTATAAGGGTTACCATGTAATACTTGATTTTTCACTCAAAATACTTTTATTACTAGGTATAAAATTGATCGGAATGTTGATGAAGGTGTATTCATATTGAGTTTTGGGCTGAAAATATGTCCAGGAGATTGCTTCTTGGATGAGTACTTCTTGCAGGATATCAAAATACCCATTCCATTGTGTGGAGAGTTTGTTCTTCCAGGTATTATAAAGAATATAAAAGAAATACAATAATATTCAGTAATCAAGAATTAATATTATTTTAAGAATTCAACACACAAATATTTGTTTGAAGGTGGAGGAACTTTCAGTGGTCTGCTTCAAACCATTGGAGGAAAGATGACAGAGGAAGCCTTTGAATTGGTGTTGAAAAAATTTGACCTGGACGTAAGCTGAAATTAAATATTGTATATTTTTGTTAAATGTTAGTTTAATTGAGGTTTACAATCTAAAATAATAAGCCATGCTTCATCAATGTTGAAAAAAAACCCATGTATAATAGTCATCTTTCAACTGGCATAATTGAGGATGTTTGCCTTGAAATAATATAACAACCCCTCGTTTTAAATGTTTGAATGAGAACTATACATTAAGAGATTAGACAGTTTAGGTATTTTTCTAAATGTCATTTATGTCTTGTTGATTATCGAAAAGAGCTAGGGCATTAATTTTAGTCTGTTTATCTGCTTATCTTGGTTATTTCTTTTTTTATGTTTTATACCATACAATCTGAAAAAAAGCTACTTAATTTTCTTTTGAAGGGGAGGGAGAGTGGAATCACCATATCAATTTGTCACTCTGTTTTTCAATTCTTTTTAGTCTGTCTGTCTTTTATATTCTTATTTCATGTTTGTTCTGTAACTTTTAAAAGAAGACATATCAGATGTTCATACATGTGCCTGATTGCCTAATGACTGATAGTGTGTTGTTACTTGATCCGTGGTCATTGACCAAGGTCACTTTACTATCAGAATAGTAAAAATCAAAAGGAGACCATCATGGATCAAATACACTAATTTTTATATTTCTGGCCAATTACAGGCGGGTTATTTATTTTTATTGCAAACTTTGAAAACAGGAATCTCAAAGTTCATATTTCAAATTTTAAAAAAATGAGGTATTCCCCTTAAAGTAATAGTTTTTGGCTTTTGGGCATTAGACCACCAAGGACATTTTAGTTTGAATTTTGTTATCAACATAGGCATGTTTTACATAAAAGTATTGTATTTCAGATGGTATTTAAATCTGGACCAGTGCAGTTACCACCAGGGCCTTCTAGTAAGTTGGGTTAAGACCTCATTTTAGCAGCTCAAACCTATTGAGTTTATTTTTTTTTATCATGTGATATTTCATGAGTATTACTTCTTAATGAACAAATAATTTTATTCTAGTAATCAAAATGAACTTGAATAACTTTATGCAATGGAATCAAATACCAGTTTTTTTTTAATTTATGTTGAATTTCATTTATAGATTGCCCAATTTCTTTTGACTTCCACAAGTATTTGCCTGCAGCCATTCGACACATGGTTAAATGTGTGCAGCCACCAAATTGTTGGGGAATTGACTGCAGCTTAGATTTAACATTTACAATTCCCTTGGGAAATATCAGAATTACCAAGAATATTCCTTTCTGGTTCAAAATTGACCCTTGTGATTTTGCCATTGATATAGGATTTGGAACGCGTACTTTGTTGAAGACACGTCTGCTGCAGTACGAGTTTGGTAAGTGTCCCATTGAATCTATTGACTAGTTAGAAGCATTTACATGACTGTGGAATAATGACAATAAAGCTTCACATTGCTTTGAAGACTATTGTTTGATTAAAAAAAAAATTAAATGCATTTTATCATCATTGGTAATCATACAGGCAAGCAAAAAGTGCTTACACTTGGCTCAGGAAATCCAGCACCTATTGAAATCATGTAAGTAAATTGAGAAATGCATATTGCTATTTTTGATAATTATGCTTGTTTGGATTTTTGAAGTTTTAAAGTCGAAAATGTTCATCTCTTTAGATACAATATAGACCAAATGGAGGAAAACAAAGGTTTTATTGTGGATGTAAAAGTGATGATTTGCTTACCTATAGATGGAAAGAAGTATTGCATTCCAAGTGATGAAGGGTTGCATTTACTTCACAATCAAGAAGTTCCTATCTGTGATCAAAGAGCACTAGTCAACTTCAAAAGTATGACTTCAAAATAGATACACACACAGTACAATCATGTACTTTTTAATTCTATCTCCTCAACCCCATGAACAAATAAGTGCTTTTAGTAATCAATGAGATTACGAACCGATTAATTGTGGAAGGAAACAAATGAAATAAAAGACCTAATCTGTTTAAAAAGAAACTACTTATTTAGATATATTCAATTCTATTTGATTAAATGTAAATTCACTGTCATCTTCTGTTCACATTGTTCATCATATTATTTCAGACTTTTCTATCAATGAATGGTTGAAAGATAAAGCCTTGGACATTGGAGAGCAATTGGGAGAAGGAGCAAAAATGTTACTGCTGGAAGAACTGAACCTGACAAATTTCTTCCAGAAAACTAAATGCGATAGAACACGATCACCCTACAGTCCATCTGTGGAGGGAATGCACAATAGTAAGACTCATAATTGTTGATTCTATATGCTTGACTTTCCAATTAATGCGATAGAAAAAAACTTTATTTTACATTTTTAAAGAGCCAATTATTAAAAACTAAGCAGCAGCTAGCAATTGATGTTTAGTTCAATATTTTAACATCTTACAGTTATCAGAATTATAGTTTAAAAATTATAAGTGCATTTTTTAAAAATCAGAAATGGCTTTATCTATATATTAAGATGTACATTTATGCATTAGTACATGCATAATCAATTACAGAAAAAAATTCCAACAAGTGAAAAAATTGACCTTCCACACATTTGAATTAATTCCTCATTATGTATACGTAGAAAGATGAATTTGTTCATAAATTTAATAAGCAATAAGGCAGATGACATTTGAAAACTAAACTTGCATGAAGAAATAATTTCTTTTCTTCAGCGTGTCCCAAAACCATAGCATTTTTGCCCTCCAAGATTCCTGATCCAATGTCCTGCCATATCCCTGACTACTGTACTGGAATAGAGTGTTGTGCTGAGATCCCAGGTCTAGGTCTGGGATTACATCTGTATCTGAATCTGGATCTGGACAAATTGGAACTCAGTTTCGGTTTTGAAAACATGCAGAAAAAGATGAAATTAATTGACTACGTTTGGGGAGATGAAATTATAGTTTCTGTCGCAGAAGGTTTAATCAAATTTGCGTAAGTGTTTCCTCGTTGTATTTGAATTTTTGATTCTCATCATGATTTTGTGAATCTGGACATCAATATTACATGTACTTGTAAGCAGATCAAATATATGTGGATTTGAGTGTAAAATGTATTTTGTATTTAAAAGAATAAAGGCTATCAAAATGTTTTAAGGGGGCTTTTTCTGGAAATTGAATATTGATTTGTTTTGGGGTTTTTTTTTATGGAATGCTGCATTTTATATGATTTGTTTTCAATAAAAAAAATTTCCAGATTTAGCATTAAACCAATAACAGATGAAAATGTATATGTCTTTAATGCTCGTGCAATGGTGTGTTTGGATGGAGGCAAATGTTCCATAAATATTCCAGTGCTTACCAACACAAAGCTACCCTCTATAAGGGCACTTATAACAGGAGATTTCAGTAAGTTTGTTAATGATTTGAGACCAATATAATTTAATGTCCAGCCATCTTGTACACATTTCTTGAACTGACTTGTTTATGTAAAACAAAATTACCAAGACTGTTGTCAAAAGATAAAAAAGCAATAATAACGAGGTTTTACATGTTGTTTTGTATGCAAAACTTTTAATCAAGTACAGAACAATGTTATCTCTAATCGCTTAGAACTGAGCTGTAGACCTAAATTGAAGATTTAATATTTTTTTTTAATATGAAAGTGATTCATTGGTGTCAACTCTTCAGCAATTTGTTGAGCAAAAGGTTATTAGTTAGAGAATCTTTGGATGGAAACATTTTATTGCTCTCTTTATACTCAATAGCTTGATCACTGAGGTAATTCAGTCATTGATATTTTTTCAAAGTTCAAGCAGCATTTCATCACATAAGCTTTATTTCATTTGAATCTCTTCATACTAATTTTGATGAAAATCAATGTGAACACTTTTTTTCAAATATTGAAAAATTAATATCCGCTTCGTGACACTTAAGGCATCAACAGAACGTCGCCATCTACTTTTATCTGCAGCCGCAACTCCCCCTCAGTCCAGGATCTCCGTCCACTTCCCTCTCTCTCTCGACTTCTTTTCCATGATTTTGGGTCTTCCTTCCTTTCTTCTGCCTTCAGATGTCCAGGAAAGGGCTGTGTTACAATAATTTTTGCGGACTTTTCGGAGGACATCGCCTATGAATGTTATTGTAACGTCCTTGCCTTCGAAATAAAAAATAAAATGAAGTATGATTTTAGAATTCCTTTCTTTGCCAAAATTGTTGCCTAACAGTGTAGCACAATGGATTAGAGTGCTAATTACGAATTTGTATGAGTTTGAATCCTGTCGGGTCTATGATTTTTACCTTTCCAAAATTTTAAAAACATGTTCTATGGTCAAATATTGTAAAATTTGAAATGAGTGAAAGTATGCTTTTTATCCATTAATCGACTGGTGTTCCATACCATCTTAACAACTGTTTTGGCATAAAAAAAAAAGTCAGTTCAAGAAATGCTTATATTTTTGGTCCACAGATGCTCTCTAAAACTTGCCCAATTTTTTTTGGTTTTATTCCAGGACTCATACACCAGTATATTTTTGTCCAGTGTACCTCTAATTACTGTAATTTTTTATCATAGATTTTTCAATGTCAAATTGGTTGGAGAATATGGGGATACCCTCACTGGAGGACTTAAAGGACAGCGCCAAGACAATGCTGATCCAACAGCTAGGTGTGGACAAATTTCTTCAGGACAGACCCTGCCATATAAATGATGACTTGTATTCCCCAAGTGTGAATGGATGGAAAAATGGTAAAAATGAATACTGGAATGAAATCTGCTTTCTTTACTGATAATCTACATGTGAGTTTGCAAATTACGCCGTTTAAAATTTAATAAATATATACATTTTAGAGTGTCCATTAAATTGGGTTGTGCCACCAACAATTCCATTCCACAATGTAAAGTGTGCTCTGACACAGAACTGTACCAGAATTGATTGTTGTGTGGACTTCAGTCTTTTGAACCTTAGACTTCACTTCTTCCTGCACTTTGACAGGTGTAATTATGTCATCTCTGGTGGCATCGAGAAGAAAACATTCTCATATGGACTTCTCGACTTCAACACCTTTTGGGGTAAATATCACATTTTTTATACATGACTGTGAGTTTTCAGGCATTTGCAGTGGGCTCTCAATTATTGTATCATCGTTGTATCAGTTCCTCAATTTTTCAAATTCTTTGCAGGCAAAGAAGTCAAAACAGACATTGTAAATATAATATTCATCAAGTAAGTACAAAATGTATTGCACATGACATGACATGATGAACATTTTAATGTTGCTTCTTTTTGTTTTTAATAGTGCATAAGATTATTACTTCTTGATATATTTGATAAATTAGATTCAAGGCAAGCCAATTAGAGGTCTCCCGGAAGTATGTTCTTGATCTTGGCATTTCTGTTTGTTTGGAGCCTAATAAATGTGAGCTTGATGTCCCAATATTCAAAGAAGTTCTCATTCCTATTCTGAATTGTGACCTCAAAATGGATTTTTCATCTAAAGGTAATGTGTTGGCTATCAAAATGTACACATACATCAAAGCTTTGATTGCATGTGGCAGAGTTGCATATATTTTGTGCTTGCTAATGTTTTTTTTTAACAATAATTGCAATTTCTGAGGTATTATTATTAAGTGTGGGTATTATTTTGACTAGGATTTTCTCTTTCTAACTGGATGAGTGAGCAAGGACTGTCACTAGAAGGAAGCCTCTCCACAGCTTTGTCTGATTCCTTGTTTAAGCTTCTTGGTATTGATTCCTTCATAAAAGAGAAGTCTTGTTCCCGATCAGAACCACCATACAGCATTAACCAGCTTCAAGAAAATGGATGGTCATCAGGTTCGTTTTATGTTTTCTTAGGTTACGGTTTTACTTGATTTGTTCTCTAATAGTTTGTGATGCAGTTGATGTTAAACACCAAGAATCAAATGATAATGGTAAATCATTTTACAATGATAATGAATTTTTATGCACTTTGTAGAGTGCCCAACAAAGCTGTCATTGTTTAAAATTAGAGGAACGACAGCCTGCAACATCAAAGAGTCATGTACAGCTGTCAGCTGTTGTGTAGAAGTGGGAAAACTAGGCAGGACCTTTGAAGTAGTGC
Source organism: Magallana gigas (assembly GCF_963853765.1). Classification (NCBI taxonomy): domain Eukaryota; kingdom Metazoa; phylum Mollusca; class Bivalvia; order Ostreida; family Ostreidae; genus Magallana; species Magallana gigas. Next base: position 30,166,422 of record NC_088858.1, on the reverse strand, counting down.
TAGACATAGATTTCTGTAACCAGAAGATCACATTCGGGATTGAGAAACTAACAGAAACCCTTTCCCTACAGATGTTTGAGTTTGGTAAATATATATATATATATATATATATATATATATATATATATATATATATATATATATATATATATATATATATATATATATATATATATACATGGATGGTGAATGGTCAAGTATGTTAAATAAGTGCAGATATGTTAGCTGTCTTTGTCGTGAAATTATTTAACATTTTTAAAATTGAATTTCAGGGGTGAGAAAAGAAATAGTTATCAGAGGAGTTATCAAATTTGGGTAACTATATTATCATTTACAGTAATTGTTTTTCAGACTCTGTTTTATATTCATCTTCAAACATTCTAAGCTACCTAAGACATTATCATAGTTTAAAAAAAATTGTATTTAGATACACAATATGGGACTATGTTGGTGAGGGTGTATATGTAGTGACAGTAGACCTGGCTGTTTGCCTTGAGGATGGAGGGGATTGTCTGATCAATGTCAACATTCTTGATCAAGCCAAACTTTCCAAGCAAATATGTCATTGGGGCAATGGTTTCATGAACCCTGGTAAATATAGAGTTTTTATCAAAAACAAATTTCATATGATAAATGTACTCTTCAGCAAACTGAAATTTGGTATTGTGACGTGTTTCTAAGAATATATGAAATTCAATATGCATATCATGTATAAAGGCATGTCATACCGGAAAAATCTTGATGGTTGGTACTTAATACATCTCATCTTAAAGATACATGTTTCATTTAAATCATATTTTTAGAGTTTACTCTGGGACATTTCATGAAGGAAAACGCATTGACAGCATTCGATCAGATAAAAGGACTGGTGCTAGATGAACTCAAAGAGTCTCTAGGATTGCCACAGTATCTAAACAATCCTCCATGTTCTCTCTCAAACCAGAAGTACAACCCGAACATCAATGGAATCAAAAACAGTATGAACAGTTTATATGATATTTTTGCAGAGTGAAAAATATTTCTTGGTTTAAAAAAATACAGTAGTTATTAATATTTCATGTGGTAAAGGACTCTTTTTGTATTGTTTTTTTTTTTATTGAAGCTTGTCCCAAAGGCATTGGATTCTTACCTTCACTTCCATCCAGTATGAGATGTGCAATAGCAGGATCATGCACAGGAGTTGACTGTTGCATAGAAGCAGCTCCAATTCATCACAATTTCCATGTATACCTTGACATAGACCCTTGCAATCTACAAATGAAGTTTGGAATCGATAAATTCCAGTTTCAAATTTACTTGAAAGAGTTTGAGTTTGGAATTGAAAAGGATGTCAGATTGGTCAATGTTGTCAGAATGAAGTATGTAAACACTTAACCTTTTGCATATGTTATCCTTGCTAGGATATTTTATTAAAATCTTTTATGTGCATCCTCTTTTTTGCAGATTTAAGATATGGGATCTTACAGCAGAGAATCAATATTTAATAGATCTGAAGTTCAGTGTCTGCTTTGATTCAGAATCTCAGTGTCTGCTTGATGTTCCTGTATTCCATCAACAACGGCTTCCTAAGAACATTTGTGACTTTACAGCAAGCTTTACAAGTTAATATTATGTGGAAATGATTTTTTTAATGAAATTTCTTTTTTATGTATCACCTTCAGAAGTGAAATTTCCTTTTCAACTTACAGATTTTTCACTTGATGGCTGGAAAAGCTCAGTGGGTTTGACCTCTGACAAGTTGACAACATTTGCCACAGACCAGTTGATGGAGTACCTTGGCATTGCTGGTTACCTAAAGAAAACTCAGTGCAGTATCCAGAATGGAAATAGCACCATAAAAGGATGGAATGATGGTATGGCTTAACTTGGGAAAAGAATAAAGGCCTTTAGTTGTTTAAATTGATTTTAGATGTATACTATTTTATACCATTTTATACAAATGTCTATACCTTATGTACATGTAATTGCAATATTACCTTATTATTTAGTTGATTATTTATAATTAATGAAATATAGATAAGTTTCGCTTGAGAGTTTTATTTATTTATACTTAATAACCATTGTAGATTGTTCCAAGTCTTCCACCTATCGGAAAACAAGTTTGTTGCCATTGCCCATTCTGTGCTCAATCTCTTCAAAATGTACAGAAATTCGTTGCTGTCTTGCTGTGTCAAGTATTGGAAGAAACTTTGAAGCCTTTATTGACTTAGACCCTTGCTACAAAACTTTGGAATTAGGGATTGAAGAGTATAGGACCAGGATCAGTCTTCTGAATTACTCATATGGTAGTTATCTTTAAAATTCATTTTGCCAAATATTATTTGTGTGATCGTCAAATTTATTATCATTATCTTTTCTATTTTGATTTTTTTTATTGTTACACAATGATATATAGTAATACATATAATATTTTTTCTGTAGGAGCAACAAACAGTTTCTGGATGAAAGATGTAGTTAGAATAGAGTAAGATTATTTCATCCATGAGCAAAACTTTAGTTCTGCATCCAAAGCACATTGCTACTTATAATCTGTTAGTATCTTAAAAACTCGTGCTTTCATTTGATGTTATTAACAGATACACCATTGAAGAGCTTGAAGTCAAATACCTCGTTAACATGAAAGTAGAGGTTTGTCTGGAACATGGAAAGCCTTGCTTGATTTCTTATGACATTGCCAAAAACTTGTATTTGCCAAAGATTGGATGTGACTGGTCATTCAATTATTCTGGTGTGTTTTTATTGATATCTATTTTCAAAATGATAACCACTGAGTCAATTAAACTATCATCAAACCTAACGTAACTGTTTTGTGTACATTTTTCTGTTTTTGTACTGTATTGTACAGGATTTTCTCTCTCTGGGTGGTACAGCAACATGTCCCTGACTCCTGGTTCTCTTTTATCCAACACTTATCTCTCCATGTTAAAAGAAAAACTAGGAATAACAAACTTCCTCCTGCCAAAGGAACAGCAGTGTAACAGGAAATCAGCAGAGTATTATCCACAGACCCTAAACCAAAATAGATGGAGAATAGGTCAGTGAATTGTAATGAGAATAAAGCTTTGTTGTTTGAATAAAGGAAGGTAGCTTATGATAAATATTAACATAAATTCAGAGAGCATTTGAAAAGCATTGGAATGTAAACTGTTTTTGCAGATTGTCCCCTGGATGTTGGTAACATGACAGAAATATCGGACGTCCTACCAATCAGTTGTCACCTCATGAGTCATTGTACGGGTGTCGAGTGCTGTCTGGATTTACATGACCCTCTACAACAGACAATTTACTTCTTCCTTGATCTGGACTTCTGTATGCAGACACTAAGAGTAGGAGTAGAAACTCTTGTCTACGAAAGAACACTGTTCTCCTATCAGTATGGTATGGATATAACTTGTCCAATAACTAGTACATATACTTAGTTTTCATAATGAGATTTTAAAAGGACTAACAAGCATCTTGAAATAGAATGGAAAGTGCATGAGAACCTCTGTATTTAAGTACTTAAATGACTATTGAAATTTAATTGAATTATTTTTTTCATATACGAAAATGTACACTTAAGATACAGATATTGCATACCGTAAATATTTATGTGACAGGTGTTAAAGACGAATTCAGCCTAATGGATATTATCCAGATACAGTAAGTAAAGGACAACCCGGTGCTCTCAATCGAAATATTTTAGATTTTTAAGTTCACTTGAACCAAAACTTCTTGTGAGCTTTTTTTTTTATCGCTATTGGTCCATCTGTACCATTGTTTGTTAATCCATCTGTAAACTGGTTAACTTCCTCTCTAGAACCAGTAAAAAGAACTCTAAATTGATAAAATGAAGGGTACCACCAAACACAGAGAATTGTGAAAAAGGATTTTTTTAAAATTATTTCTAGAACCCTGTTCCAGCGATACCAATACTAAGCTTCCTTGTATAGAGTAAATTCTTATCTATTGATCATTTGACCCTACATGTAAGTCTATAAAATGGGTCAAAAATGGGTGGAAATTATTCAAGCAGTGGCCTCCAGATCAAAAAAGGTATCCCTGGAGGAATGAAAAGAACAACATAGAAAAATATTAAAAGAACAAAAATATTTTAAAATTGTCTTTTAAAAGAACTTACAATGCTCAAATATGTTAAGAAAGTAATATAAAAACATTCTGAAATAGTATATATTTAATTTGTTCAAAACATGTGTAGATTCTAAATAGTTTGTCAAGAAATTTCCAAATACTATATTTCCTAAATTCAGAAAAGGATACAAACCTTACGTTTTGCTAAGGTAAGTGATGTGACCCATTGGCATCTTGCTTTTAACACTATGTTTTTATTATTTAGATATAAGATAGATGATGTTGATAGAAGTAACCTGGAATTAACAGCAAAGATCAAGATCTGCTTGGAAGATAACATTTGTCTCTATAAGTCAACATTATTTGATAAACATATATTACCTAAGCCGGGATGTAACTGGAACCTTAACTTTACTATACCAGGTTGGATTGCACGATAGTTTTTTACAATCTATTAGTTTAAAATGATAAAAGAATAACAATATTTAACTAAGTTATAGAGAAAACCTGAGGAATTTACTTGAACAATTGAATGATTTTTTGTTGCTTCATTCAACCTAAAGGTAAAGCATTGTAGCAAAAATACATAATCTGATATAGTAGGTTATGTTAACTGTATTTGTTTTTCATAATTTGTTGTTTCTGCAACATTCGAATTCACTCTATATTTAAATATGACTTATGATTAACGGCAAAGATAATTGAAGCATTAAATGAAAATTATAACCGTTACGGTAAATGTTTGTATTCTAAATACTAGGTGACTGTATGATTAGGTATGATGATTTATGTAAATTTAATTTTTCTGTTTAAATCGGAAATTTAAAAGTTGCTATTATGAAAGATGTGAATTTCGGGGGTTTTTTTAACGTCTACAGGGCACATAAGTTGTTTGCTTTATTCTTTATTATGATTTCTATTTATGCTAAATCACTAGGTTTTTATAAATAATGTACTTTAATCTAAAGTACAGAAATGAAAACTATAATTTTCCAATCAGATTTCTCCCTGACAAATTGGTACAACAGTGTTGGTGCTGCTATCGGATCCCAACTCTCCAAACTGAATGCTGCAAAATTACTTGAACAATTGGGTATTGCAAAGTACAAGCAGGAGGTCCCTTGTCAACGATCTGGACCAGTCTACAGCCCCTCTGATAATGGATGGAAGAAAGGTGAAGAGATACTTTTTCTTCATTTTGTAGAGTTAATTTTATGTTAACATTACTGATTACAAGATATGAATTAAGTGACAATTGATAAGATTATTGATGTTTATCTTTTTGCAATAAAAAATGTAATTGGCTTAGTTTCTATTGTAGACTGTCAGATGGAAGTTGAAATGGCACCAATATCTGATTCAGTCACATGCTTGGTAAAGGACACGTGTACCTCAGTAAGCTGTTGTGTGGATATCGGATTCATGAAAACATCATTTGAAGCTTACCTAACACTGGATGCTTGCAATTATTGGTTGGATGTTGGTATTGAGAAGCTGTCATTTAATCTAAGCCTCAAGGATGTGACCTTTGGTATTTGTTTGCATTGGATTACGTTTCTACCTCATGTTTTATTTTATAAAGTGTTTGTTTTTTGTACGGATTTTAATTTTAATTTTAAAGGGTTTTCTTTCTTTAGAATTACCATGTTTTATTGTACTAAACAATTTCTTTTCTTTCAGGAACAAAAAATTCATTCTATTTGAACAGCGTGATACGAATCGAGTGAGTAATTTCGTTGTTGAGCTTTATACCAAAACAGTATGTGAAATAATTGTGATAGTAGTTTAGGCCATGTCCTGGTTGCGATGTATAATTTTTTTTTGTTTCTTCGTGTGTAATATTTTCATCACTCTACTCTTTACAATTACGCTATTTATTATTCATATTTACTATATTCATGGAAATATTCTCCCCCATTTTATTTTTTCCCCTTTCACTTTCTTTGGCGAAAGTGGCGAAACCTTTTGCAAGTGTAAAATAGGATGGGGAAAACCCTATATATACAGTATGTGTATCAAATCAATCAGTTGTACATAATGTTTCATGCACATCATGGTAGGTTTTTTGGCAACTTTCATGTTATCAATGGTCTTATTTAATAAACTTGACCACATGCTGTAAAAAAAGATCAAGAGATGTGGGGGAAATACCTTCTGTTTACACTGTGGTGAGAACAGTGATTGTGTAAATTAAACAAAAATTGTAATGAGTTGCTTTTTTCATGTTGATTTTTTCATTCTAATTAAAAATATTTGTTGAGAATCAAAGGACTTGGTTTATTGAAATTAAGATAATGATCTGCTTATACATACAACTTTTGTATAGACTTTAATTTTGAAATTTCTCTAGCACAGGAACAACAAAATACACTTTATGTAAAGTACTCAACATAAGAATATCTTTTTATAGTTACATAATTGAAGATTTGGCAGTAGAGAGGCAATTCAAGGTTTCTATGACCTTGAAAGCTTGTTTTGAAGCATCAGATGATTCTAAGTGTTTGGTCAACATTGATATATTCAAAAACTCATTGCTGCCAAAATCAATCTGTGACTGGACTGCTGGATTCTCCACACCAAGTAAGACTATTTCACGATGCAGACTGTCGAGCATATCTTAATGGTACCATGTTTATTACCATACAAAATATACCATTATTATTTTTATTCATTTTTCCAGATTTTGATTTGAATACCTGGTACAATAATCAAGGAATTAATCCAGAGTCAGTTCTTTCCCTTGTCAACAAAAACACACTGTTGAATGAACTTGGCATTAGTTCTTATCTCAGTACCAATCCCTGTTCTTTTACATCAGAGACATTTAGCCCAGCCAACAGTATGGGATGGAAAAATGGTATGTTTACCGATTACAGTACCTTAAGTTTAAATTGTCTTACAAATTTGACACATACTATTTATACATTCATACATCTGAATGTACAATTGTTCTGTTGTATTTTTCTTTTCTTTTTCTTTTTTTGTAGATTGTAAAAAGGATTTGAACACAACTCTACCTGTCTTGTCGTCCTTTGTCAGATGCAATGTTCCCTCTTTCTGTACGGGAATTACCTGCTGTATCGAGGAAAACAAAGTATTAAGGAGACATTTCACTGTAGGAGTAGAACTTGATGACTGCAACCATATCATGACTTTCCAAGTAGAACAACTGAAAATTCAAATAAAACTTCATGACTATTCCTTTGGTAATTCCCCTTATTTGTTTCAAGATTGTAAATTCAGCATTTAGAAAATGGGAATATTCCTAATTAAAGATGACTATGCAATTGTCAAACTGTTCATGTTAATAATGAGTGATTTTATGTTAACAGGAGTCACTGAAAAACGATACTTGATGAGTGTAATCCAATTTGAGTAAGTATATATTAAATATTATAATTGATCATTAAACATATCAGTATCTTTGTTTGACAAACAATTTCATAGTGACAAACTTTGTGATTTTGTTAGTAATAAAATTGAATTATGAAGTTTTTTGTTATCAATTATATGATCAATCTGTTAAGGTAGGTATTATATCTAATACATAGACTTGGGTTTTTTTATAATCATTTATGATTAATTTTTAATTTGTGTTTAGGTTTAAAATCGATGAAATTCCTGCAGAAAAAGCCTATAAAATTTCTGCTAGCCTTGGGATCTGTTATGGAGTTGGGCCATGTATCTTAGATTCTCTTGAATTGCTTACAAACTTCAAACTCCCCAAGTCTTTGTGTGAATGGGGTACTGGCTTTCCAAATGGTATATTTATATTCATCATTTTATGTCGTGAATTCCTCTAAAGTTCGAAATTTTTCATTCTCTGATGTTTTTTTATTTTAAATTAAAGAATTTATAACATTTGTAACAAAAATTATCAATATAATTATACAATTATATTGACGATTCTTTTTCACCAAATAAATGTTTTAATTATTTTATCTGCTCCCAGATTTCTCTGGAAACTCCTGGTTGTTGGACAGAGGTTTAAGCATTGGATCAGTGCTCTCAACAGCAGATGCCTCCGCTTTATACTCAGTATTGGGAATGCAGGATTTCCTTAAAACAGCTGATCAGTGTGACATACGAAGTACATTGTACAATCCTAATACCAATGGATGGAAAAGTGGTTTGTGGCAATGCTTTCATTTTCCAACTCATTCAAAATATTTCCTTGAAACATTACCTTCATTTTGAAAATTTAATTAAAACATTTTGAACGATTTTTTTAACACCTTCAATTTACCACAGAGTGTCCAGATGCATTGACTCCCTTACCCCTGCCTAGTTCCGTCGTCTGTCGGTTACCCAAGTCGTGTACAGGAATAGACTGTTGTGCAGAAATCGGATATTTGGGCAGACGGACTATCAACATTCAAGTCTTGCTGGATCCTTGTGAAGCAATCATGAGTCTCAATATAGAAAATATGCAGTACAATCTAACTTTGATGGACTATGACTTTGGAACAACAGATCATTTTACATTGCAGGGAGCTATTAGAATAGAGTATGATTATGTTTGCCTTCAAATCAAAGAATAATGCTTTTTTTTGTAATATGAAATGCTTTTTTGTGTTTGTTAGAAAACCATTTATATTGTGAACAAGTTTTATTTTTTCATCATACCAGGTAAAAATTTACAAAAATATGATAACTAATGATATGAAATTACCAGATTTTGAAAAATATCTGATTTTTTTATTTGCAGTTTTAACATCCAGAATTTGGTAATAAAAAGAAAATATTTGTTAAACATGAACTTGAGCGTATGTTTGGAATCATCAGACCCAACGGCTTGTGTGTACACAGTTGCAATTTTCCGAAACACTCTACTTCCAAAGAAACCATGCAGCATGAAGCTTGATTTCATTAATCCAAGTAAATTTATTTCTGTTCCTTTTAACAAATACTCCTGTGTATGATAAATGAGCTGGTAACAAAATTATCGTGTCATTTGTGATAAATTAACCAGTATCCACCAGTACCTTTTTGTTTGTTTGCATTTATTAGGTTTTAACCTGACATCTTGGCAAGCTCTCAATAACTTTGGCTCTACTCTGACCCCAGAAGAGACCAAGTTCCTTTGGAGGGAGATTGGCATAGAAGATTATGTTGGTGTAGGTTGTTCAAGATCAGCACCTACAAAGAACAATTCAGGTTGGCATGATAGTTTAATACATTACCATTATGTTTAAAGGTCCATTGACCCTCTGTTTAGGAAGGTTAATCTCACAGAGTAAAATTCATTATAGAATTGTTGTTAAGGTGATTTATGTGACTCTGTTCTGTTGCATTAATTTCACTTATGATTTAGATTTAATTTTGAAATATTTAAATGTGTATATTCAGAATCTGAACAGAGGAGTGTTGAACCTATTATGCTATAACAATGTTTGGTTACTGTATATCATTCTGTTTAATATATGAAATTTATTTTAAAATTTTCTTTCTTTTTTTTTTAATAAAAGCTAGTTTAATTTTTTAAATGAATTTGATTATTTCTATTACAGATTGTGCAGTGTCTCCACCAAGCCCTGTAAGCAATAATTTAAATTGTCACATAAGCTCAAACTGCACGGGGATCGCCTGTTGTTTACAGGACCATATATCTGGAACATCATACCAATTCTCCATAGAAATCAATCCCTGTGATGAAAAGATACTTATTACACTGGAAAAGTTTACCTTTACTATGTCACTCTTTGATTATACAATGGGAACAAAGGAAGTTGCAAAACTGTTTGGAGTGCTGGAATTAGAGTGAGTTGCATTACATTCTCGCATAGGACTATTTTTTAAAATGCTGATTAGTTACATTGTCTTTAAATGAAAGTAAGGTGTTTTATGTATAGACTTTCAACAAATAATATTTTTAGGTACATGATAGATGAGTTGGAACTGAGTGGTGAATTTGTTCTTGATCTGAGAATTAAATTGTGTTATACAAAAGGACAAAATTGTGAACAAGATATTGCAGCTGTGACTGGACTAAGATTACCTAAACCCCTCTGTCAGCTACAATTGGGACAACTTCCAATTCCAGGTATTGTCTACTTGCGAAGAATTTATCAAAATATTTCTGGATTTATAAAACAACTTTAAAAAGAAAAAAAGTTATCTTAGATAGTTTAAATTCTCTGAATTTTAAAACTTAAATGTAACACATGTATGTAATGGTAAAAGATTGAAAGTCATTGGCTTTACCGGTATATACCAATGTACCTCTTTCACTTTCTATTGTGAATAACTATGCATTTATATGAAATAAAATGTACTTTGTGACTTATAAGTAAAGCTTACAATTTTCCCTGCTTGATTGATGAAAGGTTTCTCTCTGAGTAATTGGATGAAGGATAAAATTGATGGCCCAGTTCTACAGCAGTGGGCCATTGACCTTCTTAAGTCAGAACTAAAGCTATCCAGTTATCTTAATGACCCTATGTGTGAAAGAGAAGATCTTTCTTCAGGAATTCAGAACTGGAATGTCAAAGGTGAGAAAGTTGCTTTTTTTTAAATTAACACTGTTGGATAGACACAATTAAAGAAAAGAAAGATCCTACATGTTTGTGTTTCAATTTAGAGTGCAAGGAAAGTATCACAGTTCCAGCCCTACCAGCTCACACATCTTGTAAACTATCTAGTACCTGCTCTTCTGTGAAATGCTGCACAGATCTCCACTTGCTGAAAACATCTGTCCAAACTGAAGCTAATGTAGACAGGTGCAGAGGGAAAGTCTTTATCAAATTAGAGAAATTAGAAATAGAGTTCCTTCTCACAGAATTTGAGTTTTCCAAATGGCAACGACAGTCAATACAGAATGTCTTCACTGTAGAGTAAGTACATCTAGCTTGCATGTGAAATAAGCTGAAACTTGACAACTCTCTCAGTAATGATTATTTAGCCTATATCTTCATCTTATGAGTATGAAGTGAATACCATATATCTATCTTTTATTTCACATGTGGCAACATTTGCAAAAATGGAAAAGATTTACTTTTTAGCTCACCTGAGCCAAAGCTCAAAAGAGCTTTTCAGATCAAAATGTGTTTATTGTCTGTCGTCGTTATTGTCATGGTTGTCGTCGTCGTAAAATTTTCACATTTTCATCTTCTGATGCATTTGTTTTAATTTGTGTCAGTTATTTTGCGATTTAAAAAGTATCTCTCAAATAACAAATAATACAGATACAATTTTTGTATATTTTATACTTGGTATTTGCGATATGAAATTATCATGAAAGAAGCAAAAAGTACATTTTTGCAAAAAATAACAACCCAGGCAGATACATGATATCTAGTTTTCAGCTTATTAAGTTGTTGAGTTGTTGAAATATATGATGCCTAATACAAACTTTCCTCGAATTAACCTGCAGATATAAAGTTGAATATATCACATCAGAGAAGGCTTACCTGTTAAGTGTCAACTTTAGTGCCTGTTTTGAAACTAATGGAGACTGCATGCTGAATTTTCCCATCATGATAAATACCAGAATTCCTACTTTGGATTGTGATTTTAAAAACCAGTCTTTTGCCATACCTGGTTGGTCAATTTTAAGTCTTCAATATCAGCACTAACCTAAGATAAAACAAATAATTTGGTTATCATTCTTCTGAAAATCTATTTTTTTTTAATTTTTTATACTCAACCCATAATATTAATAACTTTTTAAGTCTTCAATATCAGCACTTACTTAAGATAAAACAAACATTTTGGTTTTTATTCTTCTGAAAATTTATGTTTTTTGTTTTTTATACTCTACCCATAATTTTGATAACTTTGTCAAACTTTATCAACTTGTTTGTTATAGGATTTGACTTCACAAGCTTCCTAAAGAATAAAGGAATTTCAGCTTCAGTTAGTACTTTACCAGCACTATTCTCAGAACAGTTACTAGAGACTCTTGGAGTGAAAGGATTCTTCCTCAGTATACCCTGTAATAGAAGTGACTATTCGGCAACGTCATCAGGATTTGAAATTGGTATGAAGATTGGCTTTTAAAATTTATTTTTATGAGTGAAACAAACAGGTAAAGCTACTCTCCAAGACAGCATGTCTTACATCAGAAAAGTAAGGTTATTACAGAATTTACTTTTAAATTTAAGATGTTCTCTGCATACTGTATCCAATATTTTTTGCACAGTCTAAAATTAGTATCTAAATTTTGTATTCAATTCTTTGTACATGCAAGAACTAAAAAAAATTATTTAAAGGTATTTCCTTGATAAATATAGACACCAGCTGTACAGAGAATATATCTCCATTTTTGACTACTCTGGCCAATAACACCAACTGTCGAGTGTCTTCATCTTGTACTGACATCCAGTGTTGTACAGACATGGCAATTGTTGGGAGAACTTTGAACTACCGAATCAGTGTGGATGCGTGTGCTCTTTCCTTGAACGTGGAGATTGAAAAGTTCAAGTTTGAACTGTCTCTTATCAATTTCAAATTCGGAGTTCCTCAGAAATTCAGCATAGACCAAGTTTTCTCTATTGAGTAATGTATTAAAAGCTTGCTTTTGATGATAAACAATGATTCCTTTCTTTTAGAGTCTGATGATAAAAGTAAAGTTATTAATGTTATTTATTTAATGTATAACATTTTTATGGTATAGATATCTCATAAAAGATTTGAATGGACAAAGGCAATACCTGTTGGATGTTACGCTGACCGTATGCTTCAGCGACTCTCCATCCTGTGAGATAAGAAACAAAATACTACAGAATTATCTCGTCACTAAACCAGTGTGTGCATGGTACACAGGATTCTCAAACCCAGGTATTTGTAATTTGCATTGGTGTATAAACTTACGTTGCTGATGAATTGTAATATGAAATAACATAACTATTAAAATACCAATACAAAGGAAGACATGTCACCTGAATTTGCTCTTTCTAAGTTCATGTATATGTTTGACTTCATCTTCAAGGTTTCTCTTTTGCATCTTGGTTGAATGCCAACAACATAACTATACCAACATCTGAATCATTAAATGGTCTGTATTTACCTAAACTTTTGGAAGCATTAGGTATATCTAAATACATAAAGGTGCCGTCCTGTGACAAAGACAAGGGAATCTACAGGAACTCTTTTAATGGATGGAACTCGGGTTTGTGTGATACTGTAAACATGTGTCTCTGTCGACTGTAACTTGAAAGTATGCTATTGATAAATTATTTGTCAATAAAAGCAGTTTTTAACATGAAAAAAAGTTGAAAAGTTGCAAATGAATTAAATCATTCTGACTATTCATGTAGGTAAACTTCCTTAATTTTATTAATTTGGTAGATTGTCATTTTGATGACATTATCAAGAGACCAACCATTGACAAAGATCTGGCCACTTGTGTCCTTTACAAGACGTGTACTGGAGTTCGGTGCTGTATGGATGTACCTAGTGTAGGCCTGTCTGTGGAGGCCTTTATTGAAGTTAGTGCCTGTGACCATCAGCTCAGAGTGGGCGTAGAAAATCTCAAGTTTAACAGGAGTCTGCACAATTACAGATACGGGGACCTGGAGAAGTTTGATCTGTTTGGATTCATTGAGATAGAGTAATTTTTTTCCGTCTGCTTAGTACAATAAACAATAGTGTACAATTCCATGATACAATTTTTAAAGTTCCAAATTAGTGTTCTACAATACCATGATATTGTTTCAGGATGCAAAATAGTGCAACAGAATTACTATGATATAAACTTTGATTAACATGTATATTTAAAAATCAATTTGAAAATGAAACCAAAAGTCTTACAAAAACACTAAGCTGCTATTTTGTCAGCTGTATAATTGTCTATTAATTCATTTTTCCTAACAGCTTTATAATAACAGACCTTGTGTACAATGGTGAAGGTGGAGAATATTTGGTGAATATGAACATGAGTGTGTGTCTGGAATCAGGACAGCCTTGTCATTCCATTATACCTGTGTTTGTCAATACAATTCTTCCTAAAGAAGTGTGCAACCGAAATCAAGACTTCAGAGACAAAGGTAAGATGCATTTACATGTATATTTATTATTATATCTTCAGACATTATGAAGCTTAAATGAAATACACAACTAAATGTATATTCAAAAAATTATTTTCATAATTGCTTTTTGCATATACACTAAATTAATTTTCCTGAATTATAAATATGTTTTTGCAAAAATCATGATATATTCTTCCCGATTTATTGTCTTCATTTGGCATGATGCCATGAAGTTGAGTGTATTTTTTTCAATGAATGTTGATATGTTTTTGTTTATTATACTTACCCAATTCTTTTGGTAGCATTTTCTTTGAAAACATGGAAATCTACACATGGACTTAGTGTGGGATCATCTATGGACATTCACTATGTGAAACAACTGTTCCAAGATCTTGGAGTAGGTCCCTATCTCCTGACAACATCAGAAAAATGTGACTGGAAGAAATTCCCATTCAAAGAAGTCAATGCTTCAGGATGGAATCATGGTAACCAAAATTCTTAAACTTTGTGCTAATGCAAAACTTCTATTCCTATTTTTGAGTCATACTGGTAATTTATAATTTTATAGAATGTGAGAAAGAAACAAAAGGGTTGAGCACATTAGGGACACACACAAGATGTGCAATATCTAGGACATGTAGCAGTGTTCATTGCTGTCTGCACTCAGAAGTCCTCAACACAAACCTGGATGCCTTTATTGACATCGATGCTTGTAATGGTAAAATAAATGTTGGCATAGAGAAGTACCAGTGGACTCACAAACTTCTGGGATATACGTTTGGAGAGATGAAGCATGTTTCTTTGTTTGGAATGATTAACATGGAGTGAGTCAAATTTCAATTTAGATATCAAAATGCTAGGTATGCGTGTATGTATTTTAAGGAATTATGAAAAATATTTTCAGAAACAAGGTAACTTTTTATATGTAAAACGGGAAGATTAATATACAATAACGTATTGTTTTAAATTATACAGGGAGACTCCTTTGTAATCCAGCGTAAACGCCTATTGATACATGTTTTATATGCATTCACTGAAAAATATTGATCTTCGATTTGCATAAAATACAGTTTGACATTCATCAATAATTTCACATGTTTTCACAGAGAACTTTTATTTCCCCCTTGCCTTCTTGCTAATGGGCATATACTTTATGAGACTGAGTGCACAAATTATAATGTTACCTGCCTAGTGCTTTTTTTCTTTTAAGGGGACATTTTAGAAGCATTACATTCAAAATATAGTTATGGGTTTTTTTATATGGAACATTTTTACCAATATAATATAACTACCCCTTCGAAAAATTCAAACTTGTAATTGTAGAAGCACGTTCTGTATGTTGTATTCGTATACTTTATAATTCCAGCTACTTGATAACTGACTTGGTAACTGCCTACGGTATGAACCTTAATTTAACAGTCTGTTTCGAGACATCTGGACCGTGCGAAATAAATATTCAAGTTCTTAAAGAAAATAAGCTTACTAAGCCTACTTGTAACTGGACCAGGGATTTTGTTAAAAAAGGTTTGTGAATTAATATTAATATTTCTGATTGTATTGTAATCACAATTACTGTGAAGATTGAAACAGTCTTCTATCAATTTTTCATTTTTTTTAAAGATTTCTCACTAGAGAATTGGTTAGACAATAAAGGTTACAAAATTAATAAAGTGCTCCCATCCTATGCTGTGTCTGAATTGCTGCATGACCTTGACATCATTCAGTACATGGAAGAATCCAGCTGTGACAGGAAAACAGTACCCTTCCACCCCAGTAAAAGTGGCTGGAATAATGGTTTGTACATTTTTCATGAACACCACAAGATGACCAAAGGTTCATGCCTTATTAAGTGTAGTTTTATTTATGGCATTACATGAAATTTCAAATTAAAAAAAATATATTTCTTTGCATTGACAAATTTGTATGACATATTTTCCTGTTTGTAGGCTGTGATCAGTATGTGTCCCTGAGCTCCATTGCCTCTAACACAACTTGCCACCTGTTTGAATTTTGTACTGGAGTGAGATGCTGTTCTGATTTGGCTCTACTGGGACGCTCAATCAACTCCTGGCTAATACTGGACCACTGTAATTACAAACTCAGTGTAGGCTTTGAGAAGTTCTCTGTCAATGTGAGTTTGCACACATACTCATTTGGAGAAGAACAAACTATAGTTGTAAATGGAGTTGTGAGACTAAGGTAATTTGATATTTCCATTCATTTAGATATTTGTGTCAGTAAATATAAAGTTAATAGGAAAATCCAGACAAACTGATTTTTTGAAAATATATAATTTATGTAATATGCATGTATAGTTAGAGTGATGCATAATTTTTAAAATACATTTTTATTTCAGATTTACCATCGATGACCTTTCCAGT
The DNA here is from genome assembly GCF_963853765.1 of Magallana gigas. NCBI lineage: Eukaryota > Metazoa > Mollusca > Bivalvia > Ostreida > Ostreidae > Magallana > Magallana gigas. The sequence continues at coordinate 30,150,002 of NC_088858.1, read as the reverse complement.
GAACGTAAATTCTTGGTAAATCTGAACTTGCAGATTTGCTTTGAATCAGCTAAAACGTGTATGGTCGATATTCCAATCTTTACAAACACTAAACTTCCCAAAAAGCCATGTGATTGGACCACTGATTTCCTGGATGATAGTATGTTTACATAAACATTTCCTTAAGCTTATCATATCTGGTGATTACAGTCTTACAAAACATCATTGAAAAGCTTAATTAATGCACTTGGTTTTGGGGGTTTTTTTTACAGAATTTTCTTACCATATCTGGAGACTTGGAAAGAGAATATCAACTGCTGGGTTGACAGAAAATAACCTTGCACAGCTCATGCAAGATCTTGGTTTGGCACAGTTTGTGTTCAAGGGCAACCAGAGGTGTAGCAGTTCAAAATATCCATTCATTGGTGCCACTGACAACTGGAAAAATGGTAAAGCAGATCTTTTGAAAGACTGTTGTAGTAAAATGGAACTATAACTGGCAAAGTACATTCATTTTAAAAAAAAAAGCATATTGTCAAGATGGCATATGTGTGACATATTATGAGAACAAAGGTTTTATTGCGATTTTTCTCTGATATTGAAATATGTGTTATATGTATAGTATTTATACGTCTCTTTGCACATGTAATACTGAATTTCCTTCTTATTTTTAAGATCAATTGAAATAGAGATGTTCAAATGTTTCCTTTTACTTTTTCTCTCTGTATATTTGCAAAATATAGAAAGATCTTTTGTGTGGGATTTTGGTCGTGAGATTGTTTTTATATTTCACTGTATGATTTGTTCATTACAGATTGCAATGAAACGTTGTTGGAGCCTTTACCCTCCTTGTCAGGTAAGCCGGTCACCTGTCACTTCCTCAGTTCTTGTTCTGGCATCCACTGCTGTGTAGATGTTCCTGCCATCAGCTCGACCTTCTCCACCAAGCTAGAGATAGATCCATGTACATTCCAAATGGTGGTGAGCATTGATCAACTGAGCTTCTCAAAGAACTTGTTTGAATATGAATGGGGACAAGAAGAAGAAGTTTGGCTCTTTGGTGTCGTCAGAATGACGTAAGTCAGCAAGTGAAATGTTTTGTTATGGAATATAAGTAAAAGTTTACAATATATTATATATTTATTTACAATCTACAGGTTCCAGGCATTTGATATGTACACAGATGGGCATTTCATAATGAATTTGAGACTAGATGTTTGCTTGGAGGCTCTGCAGGTTCCTAACTGTAATGTCTCTGTAGACGTACTGAAGAACTATTATCTTCCAAAGAAAGTTTGCAAATGGGATGCTCCATTCACAATTCCTGGTAATTTTATATGTTGTCTTCAACATAAATCAATTTTCAGTTATACATAATTAAAAAAAAGGATTGCCATTGTTGAAAATTGCTAAGCAAATGGTATTGTAACATTTTTAACATAAACGTTTGCTAACAGTTTATGATTAGAATATACGAATTTGCCAAAATAGCTCTAGCAAGTTTATAAAGAAAAATAATTGCCAACTAATGCAGGTTTTTCACTGAATGACTGGCAAACAAGCGAAGGACTGACAGCAATTACACCAATGGAGAGTGGCGCCGTGGACAACTTGTTATCCCACCTCAGTGTGGCTGCCTTCATGCTCTATCCAACCTGCTCGCCAACTGGTTCTGCTTATGCTGATGCTGCCACCAAATGGAATACATGTGACTATTAAATACAACCCTGAAAGATTAAAATTTGCTGGAAAATATGGCTAATGGAATTGTATATGCATTATATGCCTTGCTGATAAAGTATATAAATGGTTTTGATATTTTTGTTACAGATTGTCCTCTAGATGTTCAGCAGTCCCTTAACAAAGTCAGAAATGATGCTCTCTGTACAGTATCATCAACTTGTGCAGACATTACATGTTGTGTTAATATACCCTTGTTGAACAGGACTTTTGAAGTTGGAATAAACATTGATTATTCATATAAGAAGATAAGAGTGCATGTCGAGAAGATGTATCGCAAGCATTACTTTAGTGGATTTGTATCAGGAAAAGAATACATCATGAGTTTGGGTGGCGTTTTTAAAATCAGGTGATTCTATAGAAATCTTGGTACAAATTCATAAGTTAGTGGCATGTAATTTTTATTTATTTCTTGCCATAGTTGATTTCATAGGGATGATTTTAAAAAACTGCCAACCTGTCATAAATGGCATGGCATATTTGTGAGTGATAATTTGGATGTAAAGAAGTATTTTTTGTCAATGAACATAAGTGATTACTGTATTTGGTATACCTTGTAAAATTGTTTGTTATTAAAAATGTCTATACTAGATACGTTGTAAATGACCTGATTGATGGGAATGTTCTGGATCTCTCAATGTCTGCTGAAGCTTGTTTTGATGATGGAGGGCCATGTGTAGTAAATATATCCATTCTCAATAATGTCATCGTGCCAAAGTCTCAGAAAACTTGGGATAAACTTTTCTCAATTAAAGGTAAAAGCAATGCAGTTTGAAACACTGAATACAGTTACTTGTAAATGTGATTATGATTTTGGAAATTAGAAATTTGTGAATACTTTTTGTCATTCAGATTTTTCTACTACTCAATGGTTGAATGAGAAATCAACGACAGAAATGAAAGTTTTACCAAGTTTCTTGTCCGATGAACTCCTGGAGAGCCTCTCTGTGAGGCCTTACCTTAAGTCTGACTCAGTATGTGAAGCCATCAGATCCTCGGCTGATGTTACAGGCTGGAACAATGGTATTGTCTTTTTTTTTTATAATTATTGGAAACATACAAGGATATTTACATATGTACATGTGTATGTAAAGGGGGACTTAGAAGTTTATGATTGCATCTAAGATGTCACTGAACAAACTTCTTACTTTCTTTTGCACTTTACTTAATTTTCAGAGTGTGTTGACAAAAGCAATGTGTCTGCCTTGTCCTCCTTCCCTCTGTTCTGTGAACTGGACACTAACTGTAACAAAGTAACTTGTTGTGTAGAAGCAGAATTAACAAACTCCACATTCCAAGTCAACATGGATATTGATCCTTGTACCAGGACACTTAATTTAGGAGTGGAAAATCTACAAGCAATCATACCTTTTACAGATTTATCATGGGGTATGAGAGAAGAAATACTTAAAAAGAAAATATATATTATGTTATCAAATGTATGATTGATATCTTTGATGGGGGTTTTTAAATCAAAATATTGAGTAAAAGTTTTGTTGAATCTGCTTTACAATTTATCAAACTATGAAAATTATGACATTACTCATTCAAGTACAACTAGATGAAAGTCACATTTTCTAATGAGTCAATGTATAAATACAGTTTTAATAAATCGATCATATCGTCAGATTAACAAAACTAAGTACACCTTTGATTAAAGTTGATCTATCTGTTCCATAAGGTGAAGAACAGAAATACTACCTGTTTGGATTAATACGCATTGAGTGAGTTGATTGATATATTTTCACTTTTATCCCACTTATTTTTGCTCGATGTAAATTTATGACTGATATTGATATACCTGATATAGGGTTTTTTCAAGTAACATTTTGAAAGTACATTTTGAAGAATTTCCACGATTTCATGATGGGTTTTTTAACAGTCAAATCGATTTTTTTAATCTTTGATATTTGGCTTTTGATACATGTTGTAAACAGATTTATTTTGTTTCTTTAAATGATCTTTGAAGTATACTACATGTATGTTTTGTTTTAACTTATCAAGAGAGAGATAGAGAAAGAAAGAGATTATTGAATTTCACATTCTAATTTCAGTTACAAAGTCTATGACCTCTTAGCTGAAAGTATGTTTCTAATGGACCTTAAAGTATCCTTGTGTTGGGAGAGGTACAAACCCTGTCAGTTTATAGCAGATGTATTCCAAAATACAATGATTCCAAAAAGAAAATGCACAGGAAGGCTTTCCTTTGAAAAACCAGGTACAGCTGTATATTGTATATGTTTTTGTAGATAATGTTAAAAAAATATTTACACTTGCAAATGTTTTCTCGTATATAACAGTATTTGCGCAATCCGCTGTTATTCCTGCATAAAATCATTATGGGTCAAGAGGTCAAAGTAGCGCATGAATAATGTACTATTGTAGGTCACTACTTTTTCTATGTGGTCAAACTAACAGACTTGTGCTGAATCACAAGATATAAGAAATAAGGTATCATTAAGATTACTAAATTTTTAAAAATCTTTTTTAAGGATTCTCCTTGTCAAAGTACACTAGAGAAAATGGCCTCGTTCCCAACAAATTGACTGAAAAAGACTTTGTTTATTTGAACGACTATCTGGGTGTTTCCAGCTACATATTGCATCCTTCCTGTAATAGATCAGATGCTCATTACCTGCCTACATTGAATGGATGGAAAAATGGTAATTATAAAGTTCAGTGCAGCCACTTATGCTTGAGAAGAAAAACATTCTTTAAACATGACTTAAAGTGGTATGGGACACTTCCATGTTATGACGTATTGTTTATCGAAATAAACAATAAAATAAAGTGTAATTATATAAGTAGTTTCTTTCCAAAAATGGTCACCTAACTCCGTAGCGCAGTGGGTTAGAGGGTTTACTACGAACCTGTAAGTCATGAGTTCGAATCCCGCTGGGGGTTTTCCAATTTCTACCTTTTCAAATATTTTTAAAAGCTACTTTTTGGTTAAATTATGTAAAATTTGAAAATTCTAAACTGGTGAAAGTTTTTCAATTATATAGTACTTTAATCCACATAATATCGACAGATGTCCCATACCACCTTAAGGTTAACATGGTCAGATATTATTCTATGTATTAATTAAGTTTTGTATACATCCCGATGCAGAATGTCCCTCAACATTGAACCCAGGACTAAAATCATTACCTTCCTATGTAACCTGCCACATGACATCCAGTTGTACCAGTATTAACTGCTGTATGGATGTAACCAAACTAAAACCACAGTCACTCCAGTTTTATTTATCAATTGACTCATGTCGATGGACAATTCAATATGGGATTGATAGATTTGTTGTACAGCCAACCACCATGTATGACTTTAAGTTCAATGAGTGGCAGGACTACTGGATGAAGGGAATCTATAGACTAAGGTATAAAGAAATGAGGAAATAATGATTCCTTTTATACCTTTTATAACTAAGGGTGTATGTTGTGCCTTTACATCAATCCAATTATCATTACTGCACTATGCGAAAGAAAATTATTTAAATTGCAGTTTCTTTTTTACATAGATCAATTAAATAAAAAATTTAATTTTTAACAGGTATGCTAAGATAACATGTAATTTTACCAATGACATGTGTTCGATATAACAGTTGTGTAGTATTCTGATGGACAAGCTTAATTTAATGATGTTATTGGAAATATTTTAGGTTTAAGATAGTAGACCTCCCAGGAGCAGAATCTTTGCGAATTAGTCTAAAGTTTATGGTTTGTATGGAGAATGGGCTGCCTTGTGAAGAGGTGTCTGTACTTGATGATACGCTTATACCAAAACCTAGCTGTGAGTGGAATATAGGAACAGAAATAAAGAGTAAGCAGGAAGAAATATCTTTTTTCAGCTCTGGTGTTATTTGGAAATGAATATTATAGAAAACTAAATATGTGCACTACAAAATACAATGGCTATACGTTGCTCATTTGATGACTTGTTTTCAATTTTCTTTTAGATTTCACAATTAATTCATGGAAAACAAAAAACAAGTACACAGTCATGGAAGACTATAGCATAGCTAGACTAGAGGAAGAATTGGGAATGCATGGATATTTGTATAACTCCTCACAAGTATGTGACAGGTCATCAGGAGTGTTTAATTCCCCCTCAGCTGGATGGACTAATGGTGGGTTTTATATGTATCTATAAAAATACATTTTTTAGTTTTGATTTTTAAAAATGCAACTTACCACTACATTTTACAGTTTTTCCGAGAATTTTAATCAGGAATTTAAAGAATTAGAATGATTTCTGTTATTTTCTGTTTTGAAAAGATTGCCCAGTATCCCTCCCAAACAATGTTCCTGTTATTCGAGGAGCTATCACCTGTAATCTTGGACACTCCTGTTCAGATGTGGTGTGCTGTTTGTATTCTGAACCTTTGCTGAAACATGTGACCATTCACTTCAGTCTAAACTACTGTCAAGACAAAATAAGGATAGGCATAGACAAGTTTGTCAGAGAAATACAGCCAAGTGCATACACTAACTGGGGTAAGGGTGTGTTCTTTGACTGTTATTTTTCAGTTTCAAAGTAGAACTAAATATTTGTTTGATTTAAACAGTATACGTTCACTGTATAAAGTACATTTGTATAGATGTATTTGTATTTTGAAAAATCTTTAGAAATCCAGAAAATAATATTTAAAATGCTATTCATTACTTTTCTTAATTGAATAAATTTCTTCATAGGAAAGGAAGAAATGCTTACTATGAGTGGAATATATCATCTCAGGTAAATATGATGTACATCATTGAAAATAGATTTGGATTTATATTTTGTACTCCATTTCCATAAAGATACATCACACAACAAGTGCGAAGGATATGTTTTTGACCCGTCCGTCAGTCAGTCATTGTGTCAGTGTGTCAGTCCTTCTGTCCTGTGTTTAGTAAACGCGGCTCCTCTTAAACTGTTGCACTGAATTTTGTTTAAACTTTGTAGGTATTTAGGATGTGCATATTACATATATGTACCAGAAAATTCCGATTTTACAATTTTATGGGAATTTTTGCATTTTCGAATTTAAAATTTTGTTGTTGTTTTATAGAGACAGAAGTATAGATGTGCAGGAAGTCTTGATGTCATTATTTTTTATTGAGTTATGTCCCTTTTAAAATAAAATCATTTTGTGTGTTTATTGCATACTCTGTCTTTCATTATAGGATTGCCAATAATATGGGAGCATGGCGTATGTGAGCTTGTTCACTTTTTCTTTCATTTTGTTATATTTATATCCTTCCCAAACTGTTTTCTACAGATATACAATTGAGGACCTGAGTAATGCCAACATGTACCTAGTCAGCTTCTCCGTCCTCTCCTGCTGGGAGAGTTCCTTACACTGTGAACAATACACAGTTCTCTCGAATACAAGATTACCAAAGTCCAGATCCCAACCTTACTGCAACTGGAAAGCAGAAGAAACAATACCTGGTAAGAGACAATTGTTCACAGAGTGTGTAAAATTGAAAAAATCTGTGTAGTTTGTTGATATACATGTATAAGTGATGTGTATATTATGCATGTAAGATTTCTTTTGATGTATTGTTTGAAATTAATATATTGCTACAAACATATTGATGTAATATGTTCTTTTACTGCCAGGTTTTACCTTTCTTGACTTAATGTCTGTTATATTTTTAAACAATTGCAAACAAATATTCAACTATTATTACATATTCATTAAATATGTTATTCCATAAATCAAGGTGTTGTAAATGTGTATGATTTGTTTTAAGGGTTCTCTACCAGTACTTGGCTGTCAGAAAATGGATATCCTAACACTACTCCACTGACAGGAAGTGCTCTGCAGGATCTAATGGAAGTTTTACAGCTGTCAAAGTTTAAGGATACAGACTGTAACACATCTTGGGTTCATGGAAACAGCACTGGTTGGACATCAGGCAAGTTTAAAAAAAGGAAATTTACAAAGTTCTCAAATGTTTTGAATTACAGTGAAGTTTTTAAGATACGTATATATGATTGTATGCTCATGTGATGATTTTTTTTTCAGAATGCTTAGACAACCTTGCATTGCCAATCCTCCCCAGCTCTTTTACCTGCAATATTCCTAGTTATTGTTCAGGAGTAGAGTGTTGTATATCAAGCTCAGTTTTGGGGAGAAGCTTCCATACATACCTAGAAATTGACCCTTGCACATCAAAAATAGTGGTTGGAATTGATAAATGGAAATTTGAGGAAATCTCTCTTGAAACAGACAAATTGCTGTCAACATGTATGTATAGCAAATCCAAAATTTGCATGAGTATGTTAAATTTTACAATGCCTATGAAAAATTGCTTAGTTGCGAATGTTTCATATATTTTCAACTTGATATTTTTTTCTTCATTAAGCCATGACAAAAAGTGTATGGTTACAAGGAGTTGTACGCATGGAGTAAGTTCTAGATTTTAAAAACTTTTTTTCTCCATGATTGAGATTATGATTATTGTTGTCATCATATTCTAACTTTGGTTACATTTCCTTGTAGTTTTGATGTAAAAAATCTCCAACATGAACACCAATATGTGTTAAATGTAAATGTAAGCTTGTGTACAGAGAGTTCGAAAGCATGTGAAATTGCTAATCAGACAATACTTGCCAACAGCCTTGTGTCCAAAAGAAAATGCCAGTTTGATCAGCTATTGCCACCAGGTTTGATAACATATTTTTATATTTAATCATAGCTATATAATTGTTGGTCGATTTTATGATATTTACCCCCGTCTTGAGATTTTTCACTTATTTCAAACTGAACAATGAGAATTTTTATGTTGCCAACACCACCTAATGTTACACAGAAGATGTCTTAATATATGCAGTCGACAATTCAAATATTATTGTTGCTTTTTACACGCTCTAAATAACTATGAATGTGGAAATAAATGAAAGAGTTAAATATCTGACTAATTTGTTTAAGCTTTCACAGATACATGTTTAAATTATTCCTTTTTTAATAGGTTTTTCCCTTTTATCATGGAAAATTAACAACAGTTACAGTTATGGTGCCAATTTACCTAACTATATGAAGGGTAAAGTAGAAGACTCCTTAAAACTGCCTGGATATCTCAAGTCATCTAAGTGTAGAAGAAATGTTTCCCCATACTGGCCCACATACAATGGCTGGAATCAACACAATGGTGATAGATTTTTTCTCAATTTATAGCTATTGTGCACTGATCCTATTTAAAAGAAGTTGCAAGTTAGAACATACCATAAAACCTTATTGTTTATAAAATGTACAAGATCATTCTGCAATTTTATTTACTCATTAAAGTGCTTTTTGAATTTCTAGCATGTAGAATACGCAGTCTACCTTACAACATGAAGAAGAAGACCTACTGCTATGTGGGTTCCAGCTGTACCTCTATCAACTGTTGTACCGAAGATCCTGAAATGGATACAACATTCAACTGGTTCATTGGTGTAGATTCTTGTCATTTAAAATTTTCAGTAGGCATAGAGAACAGAAAACAACAATCATTTCTCTTGGACTTTACATTTGGTAATAAAACATTTTGATATTTTTATAATTCTTTATATTAAATCATAAATTATTAAAGTTGAAAACTATATTTATTTATTTTTTCGAGAATTATAATTACAAGTAATTATATAATCTATGTAAACACATTTAAAGGTGAAGAAAAGCATTTCAGTCTTCAAGGAGTCTACAGAATTAGGTAAAAATACATAATATATTTTTTCTATTACCATCATTGATGTACAAATGTACAAATATGTGGTACTAATGAGTAAATTTTCTTTTAGTTACATCATCTTTGACTTGGTCAGTGACTCACATTATATGATGAGTGTCAATATAAGTGTGTGCTATGAACCAGACAATTGTACCCTAACTGAAAACATTGTTCAAAACACTATGTTTCCGAAACCTGTCTGTGAATTCAAGAGTACAGACTTTGTCATCCCAAGTAAGTTACTTCAAATTTATACAATTTCTGATCATTACAATCCATAACATTTAAATTTTAAATTAACAATGTAGGGAACTCAATACCTAGTTTGATATTCATATCTTTTGGATTTTTTGTTTTGTTTTGTAGGTTTTTCAATGTCTGGCTGGTTAGCTGATCACAGTTTTTCATCAGTGTTGCCATTACCAGAATATGGTCAGTTAGAACTTCTTGAAGATTTGGGAATAGCACAGTATATGAAAGGGGAACAATGTAGGGAAACTGATATCATTTACCAAAATAATACACACGGATGGACAAAAGGCAAGTTTTCAGCTGGAGCTCTGTTTTAATTTACAGTACATGTTTAATTGTTATTTACATGGAATTTTACAATATTTTATATTGTTGAAAAGATGTTTTAAGTAGCTCAGTGCAGGTTTGTACTGTGAACCAAAAGATGTATACAATAGATATTTAAAACATTAGGAGGAAAAGCTGCTGATGGATGTTTAAGTATTCTCACTAACCAGTGTTCTCTTTTCTCTAGGCAACAAGACTTATTACAAATGAAAATTAATCACTGCAAATATGTTCTTACCAAAAATGTGTGAAAAATCATGCTTAACCAGATTTAGATTAAATATATGAACGAGAAAGACAGAGAGTGCAGTGGTGTGTATCATGTTCTAATGTTGTGTTGCTTCACTTTACAGACTGTCCTCTACCAGTGCTGACCAGACATCTACCCACAGACCTGCTTTGTCACATCCCTGCCACCTGTACATCAGTCAAATGCTGTGTGACATCACACACTCCACTCAACAGGTCAATCAGCGTGCTCCTAGAACTAGATCCCTGTAACCAGAGGATTTTGTTGGAGATTGAAAACTTTGCTCATCAAATCTCACTCTATGACTTCACATTTGGTGAGAATAAAACTCCTTGGATTTATAAATTAGAGCTGATTTTATATGAATATACATGTAAAAATTATTTCAATAAAATCAATGATTTTGATACTGTATGTAAGTTCATTTATATTTTGAATATTCTTATAAATGACGGCATATAATGTTTTAGGAAAAGAGCACAGTTTCTTCCTCAACAATGTTGTTCGGATGCAGTGAGTTTTCAATTATTTTTAAAAAGTTACACTTAAAAACACATTTTTCCTAATGAAAATGCAATCAATGCGACTATATGCCAGCAAATTATACATAGAAAATGATAGTTTTGAAAATTTAATCATAACAGCTATTGCTTGTCTTGAAATATTATCAAATTGAAAAATTTGATTTGGTGGATGAACAGTACAGTGTATACTTATTTTTAAAGATAAATAGTGTAAGTTTGATATCTTTTAAAGGTATAAAGTGTATGACCTGAAAGTTGATCGGAAGTACCAAATGAGCCTAAATATCAGTCTGTGTTTGGAATCCTCTGGTCCCTGTGTGTTAGAGACTGTGGTGTTCAAAAATTCTCTGTTGCCAAAGAAACCTTGCAGCTTGATTACTGGTTTTGTACAAAAAAGTATGCTATTCCTCAACCAAAAGGAAACCTTTCAAACAGTATTTTTGATAGCAAGACGTAAACATATTCCTTATAATCTGCAAATACATATGAATTAGCAGGTACGTCAAACAAATATACTGGGTATAACTCACTAATTTTGAATCTTATTTTATAATGGCAGATTTTTCACTGTCAACATGGAAAGCAGAAAACCAAATAACAGAGTCAGAGATGAAAGCCTCAGACATTGTTTTACTGCAAGAAGTTCTTGATATTCCCGAATATCTTAAAGATTCCTGTCATAGACAAGCAGGAAACTATTTTCCCCACAGGAACTTTTGGAAGGATGGTGTGTTTTTATATCTAATGTTAATGAAAATATAAACCTACTTTGTTTCAATCCGAAATTAAACTGAAATGAAAAAGAAATATGATTTTTTATTCAGAATGTGGAAAGGTGTCTGGGATCAGTCAGTTCACAGACTCAGACCTCATCAACTGTTATCTGTCTGACACTTGTACAACCACCTCTTGCTGTGTGGAAGACAAAGTACTCAAACGAAACATAGAAACGGTAGTCAAAATTGATCCTTGTAAATTCACCTTGAAGTTGGAGATAGAAAAACTGCAATTCAACATCAGTCTCCTCAATTTTACATGGGGTATGTCATTCATTCATATATATATATATATATATATATATATATATATATATATATATATATATATATATATAATAAAAGAAAAAAAGCAACACTAACTGCAAAACATAATTTGCTTTGCAGTTAGTGTTGCTTTTTTTCTTTTATTATATTTTTACCGGACACTGAGAAAATACTTTTGTGATTTGGATATATATATATATATATATATATATATATATATATATATATATATATATATATATATATCTGACTGTATATTTCATTGAATTATATTTTTATTTAAAGCTTAATTTCAATCTCTTCAAACACAATTATGATGTATGCTCAATTTATTAGGTGAAGTGGTGAAAATGGATTTCTATGGGATATATGAATTGAGGTAATCTTTTACATAAATCTTAAATTTGTGAATAAATGTACTAGTATATGAAAAAGAACTTCGTCTGATAATAAATTTGTGGTAATATTTATTATGCTTTTGTTTTAATTTTTTATTTCAACAGCTTTTCTTTGGTGAACTTCTTCAATGATAGAAAATACTTGTTGAACATGAACATCAGCCACAGTTATGAGTCCAGTAGAAATGACACAGTGTTCTACGTCCTCTTTAAAGATTCCTTGATACCAAAAGATGTCTGTGAATGGTCAATGGATTACAATATCAAAGGTGCATATTTTGTGGGCATCCATTTTTCTATTGGATTATTGATTTTACTATATATAAAATTAGGAGTTCACCTTCTTTAAAGGAGACTTTAATCAACTTGATTTTAAATAAACTTAATCTATTTATTTTTAAGGATTCTCACTGTTTTCATGGAAAGTGGATCGACATCTTCCAACTGCTAAACTAAGTATTCCAGATGAATATTTGTTGCAACTTATGGATGAAACAGGCCTGGCTGGCTATACAGATAACCCAATGTGTAATACATCTGTTGGTATCTATTCAACTACAGCTGCCAATGGATGGACCAGTGGTAACGAATGTGTTTTTGAAGAAGACAATTTTTCTGACTTTCTTAATTACAAAGTACAAATTATTGATAAATATTAACTAACTTTCATTCCTTAGGTTGTGGAATGATCATGAATTTGCCTAACCTGCATGCTGATGTTAAATGTGTCATGCTCTCAACTTGTAATGGTGTGCAGTGCTGTGTCAAATCTCCAGAGTTAAGAAGAAATTATCAAGTACATTTCAGCATAGACTACTGTTCCCAGAGCCTTTTTATTCAGATCGAAAAAGTGTTTTATACAAAGGCACTACATGATTTAAGATTGGGTATTTATTATTTAAGTATGATATTTCAATTTGATGAAATATTTCAATTTGAAGTTTTTATATGAATTGGGTGTTTCTTTCTAGGAGAACCTGAGGAGTTCAGTTTGCTTGGAATATATAGAGTCAGGTAAGCTGCTGGAGGGGGGGGTGGTTATGACTAATGACTATATATTAATTTCACATATATGTGGTTACATGAAAGGGTATTGTACAGGGAGCATGAAGGTAAAATCTTGAGGAAATCAAAGTACTGATAGTACTGAAAAGCGATAGCTCAGCTTCAGTATGTATATAACAGATATATGTACATGTATGTAACATTTCAGCTTTTGTACACGCACTATATATTTCCGCATCATTGCGTGGACGTCCATGCAGTGATGTATGTAAGCCCCGTACATTAAATTCACAATAGCCCGTACATTAGATTCACATTAGCCCGTGCAGTTATGTGCACAAACTCCTAAAACTGGTTCCCTAACCAGTTTAAATTATGTAAACCTCTGCTCATAGGAGGCAGTTATTCGATGCACCTGAAGTAGAAGTCTAACGACAATAAAGCGCTATGGTTAGCGCTTTAAAAATCGTAAGGGATATTAGATACTGGTAAATTTGCAGATCATCTGGCTAAAGAAGGGCCCCTTTAGTCCAGCAGGAATTGTTGCAATTATTTTAACCACGGAAGAACGTATATAATATACAAGTGCACTCACTGTATGGTGACTTTCAGATACACCATTGAAGACTTGTTTGAAGATAGATCATACTTGGTGTCACTAGAAGCTATGGACTGCTACGAAACAAGACCACCACAGTGTGACACTGGTACCACATACACAATTCTGAACAGGGCAGTTTTTCCAAAAGGATTGTGCACATGGAATCAAAGTTTTGTTGACCCTAGTAAGCAATATTGCTTCGTTTTTGTACACTTTGCAAATAATAATTAAAATCAACAGTGAAAAATGATTGTTTTAAGCATTGAATGCTTATTTTTGAATGTCGTCGGTCCTATGACAAACCAAGTGGTGCAGACAAATTATCATATCGCGTGTTAGCTTACATCAAAAAATAAGCATTCGATGCTTTTATTTATATTTTCATACTGATGTCTATTTATATGAAATTTGTGTATCGCCGCTCTAAAGCCATTATTTGTGCTCTTAGTCAGGGATATGAAACATACATGGAACAGCCATATTAACATATTATTTAGTTAGCTTTTGCGACAAAAAAATATGTGCCAGAAACTTTGCGGATAAAAAAACTTTTTTACTAAGGAGTAGATATATATTATATATATTATATATTTGTTTTGCTCTAGACAATAGTTTTTCAAAAGTACATATCAAATTGGTTATGTAAGATTGAAAGTTTCATTTAATCTTACAAAAATAAATATACCCAAAACATGTAATGACGTTTTTATCTGTGTTCATGGCGCATGGATTAGCAGAGTGTATTTATAGAAAATTGAACGTCCCAGATTTCCAATGCAAACATAAGGGGAAGTATACACTTAATGTAAATATTTATCTACGAAATGCAAAGATACCAATATTATTACTTATTAGGTTAGTTACTGACTCACTATGGAAATATATTGTGTTGATCTATCTCATAGATGGCGAGGCGGAGCCGAGCCGTCTATGAGATGGATCAACCCAATATATTTTCTGTAGTGAGTCAGGAACTAACATAATAAGTGTTTTGTTTTTCCCGAGGACTATCAAGCGACATATTTATTCACAAATAGCGATGATCTACGTAAAGCCATTTACAATATTCCTACATCTCGTCCAAGTTAACTCATTTAAACTCTTCAAAATTTTCCATCTCAATCTCACCTTTCAAATACTCTTTAAAAATCTTTGATTCACTCATGTTTACTTACAATGTTTTGTTGCTTTTCAATTTTAAATGTTTTCTCCCTTTCTCTGCAGAGATTTGAGCAAATTTCGTCGCTGCCATTTTGTTCTGCTCTAGACAAAACAATGTGACATAAATATTCTAAGGGCAACTACTCTAATTTTAAAGAATTTTAAAGGGCAACTACTCCAAATACTTTAAAAACTTAGGGCATGCGGTTTATGTATTAAATACTATGAAATGTCGAAATGAGTAAGCGAAGCGTCGGCCAATGACGGCCATATTGCCTAATATTATTCCTCACAGAACAAATATAGAGATATATGAGGCAACCACGTGCTATGTTTAAACCAATGAAAGTGTGACATTTCAGTCCAAGGGAAAACAAATTTGTATAGTGACATTTTCTATTAATTAAAGGTGTATTTATCTTTGCCATTTTGAGAACTACTAGCATTGTTATGGAACAATTTTTTTAACATAACCATTATTGATTTATGTATTTTTGTCTTCTGTTTTATAGACTTCTCTCTGACCACCTGGTTAGCAAATAATAGTATTGGGAATGTGTCAGACCTGATGCAGACTGACTACAAAGTGTCTCAACTGATGGATGAACTTTCAATATCACAGTATTTACTCTCCCAGTCATGTAGTCAATCTTCAAATGCAGTTAATGGCTGGACATCATGTAAGACTTGCTGAGACTATATATGAATTTGGGCTTTTGTGCCCTGATAAAGGTTTAAAATTTATTCAGTTTTACCTTGTCTCGATACCCAAAATCATCATAATAGTCAAAGACTTGATTTTTTAAAATACATTTGCAGCTTGTGCAAAGATGGTGATTAAACCAAACATATCTGGAGCAGTATGTCACCTTCAGGAGGACTGCACATCTATAGAGTGTTGTGTTGGGGTAGAATACCTGACTAGAAATGTAAAAATCTTCCTTACCATAGATCCCTGTACTTCTGAACTCCAAGTTGGTATAGGAAAATTCAACAGGAATATTTCACTTGCTCATTATAGATGGGGTACAGCAAAAATTTTCAATAATTGATTTGCTTAGTTTTCATATAATACATATTAATTGTTGTAATTTTTTCTCTTTTCTTTGTAGGTCAGAAAGAAAGGCACTGGCTTGCTGGAGTAGTAAGAATAGAGTAAGATAATATGTATATGCATACATGTAGTACTGTGGTTTCATCAATATTTGTTAAATACCAATTTTCGTGTATTTCGTTATTAAGATGATCGTCGAAATTAAGTATTCATTGAAATGCAATTTCTATTAACTTTTTGTATTGATAGGGTCATTGGCCACAAATTTACGTATCCTTGAAACTGTGATTTTCACTTTATCCACGAAAATTGATACCCTTGAATATTAATGAGACCACAGTATACAACTTTTGCAATAGGGTTAATGTTATAATTCACAATCATTTGTACAATTATCTGTGTAAAGTTCACAATATTTCATGAAGACAAATGAAAATCTCTTTAATTCTCGTATGTTTATAGCTTCATAATAGACAATTTCCAAGGAGAACGGTTTTTTCTTGTCAACATGAATCTCAGTCTGTGCTTTGAAGCGCATGAAGACTGTATAAGGAGGATTTCTATTTTCGAAAATACTTTACTGCCAAAACGAAGATGTCCTTGGGATGTTAATACAGGTACATTTTTAATCTTTGCATAAATTTTAGTCAGTGATGAATTATTTTTGCCTTAATAAGTTTTTCAATATTTTTAATTGTTTTTTGATTATGGAATTATAGGCTTTTCATTATCAAAATGGAAAAGTGATGAAAAAGTTCCAACATTGGTACAGTTTCCTGAATGGGCAAAAAATTTATTATTGGAATATTTGGACATTGCACAATATATGAATCCAATTCCATGTAAGAGAGGTGTTGGCATGTTCTTTGACCAAAGTTTGATTGGCCAGAACTATACAAACTCTACAGAAGGAGTTCTCAACAGCACATTAAGCTCTTATTATTTATCACAAAGTAAGTGGTTTACTATAAGTATCAATGAGATTGTGCCTTTTTATGCTAATTATCACATCTTCTTTGATAGCAGACCTAAAATTCGGTAATTGTCCGTCC
The DNA here is from genome assembly GCF_963853765.1 of Magallana gigas. Classification (NCBI taxonomy): domain Eukaryota; kingdom Metazoa; phylum Mollusca; class Bivalvia; order Ostreida; family Ostreidae; genus Magallana; species Magallana gigas. Next base: position 30,132,916 of record NC_088858.1, on the reverse strand, counting down.
CTGATGGCTTTAGATTAAGTTTTGTTTTTTAATAATGAACCTTTAGTAAAGATATGTTTTACCAACATGTGCACATTTTATAACACTTTTTCAGTGTGTCAGTTGGATGTGGATTTGGTGAATCGTACTCTAGATGCCAGATCAGCCACACTGGTTTCCTGTTATCTTCCACCACTTTGTACAGGATTTCACTGCTGTGTCAATGTCCCAGACCTCAACATGTCCTTCAGTGCTTATCTCTCTGTAGATCCCTGCAATTATCTGTTCACTATTGGCATTGAAAAGTTTACATTTAACAAGTCACTTGATCACTATACATTTGGTAAGTATTGGTTTATGAAATATTTCTGTGATCATGTGTATAAAAATGCGGAAATGTGATCACAGTTTTTAGCCGGGCTCTGCTGAAAGCAGAGTCCTGGCTGTAGGCAGGCAAATCGCAAATGTTACTATAAATAGCACAAAAAACCAAACAGCGTCATACTAAAAGCGTCCGCTATACCAAATAGTTACACAAAGAGCCGCGTTTTGTCAAGTGTTGGTATTTTGTTGTTGTTTTTTAATATTGAAAAAATTGTCTTTCTTGTTTAGTTTTCTTATTAACAACGTGTTTTAAAAACAAGACTATGCATTTTGGACACAAACAATGCGCATGAATTTCCATGAACTACTTTGCTGCGCGTTGAAGAAATGGGGATTGAATATATAACGCTTGTTTCAAAATTCAAGGCAGCAACTGTTGATTTTTTTTCTACTAGACAGACAGATTTTTTTGGTTTATAGCCGCTTACTTTGCCGACATTAAAAGCATGAGAGAGAGAGAGAGAGAGAGAGAATTTTCTTTACTACACAATATGCATAAAGACAGACCAAAAGAGCCCGGCTTTCAATACTCCAGTACTTTGATTATAGATAAGCTGGTCCAGTAATTGCAGAAATTGATACAGATGTTCAAATTTGCATTTCAGGACATGATGGTGTGTTTTCTTTGGCTGGGATTTTGAAAATTATGTATGTGCCACTGGTTTTTTTTTTGGTTTGATTTATAACTTATATTTCCTTTTTAAGGTGGCAAAGTAATACACGTGTATTCATAAAACATTTACAGATACAACATTCGAGATTTACCAGAAGAAAAAGTTTATCTAGCAACTGTGAAGCTAAGTGTCTGTACAGAAAGTAACTTTTGTGAAGCCAACCATACTATATTTGACAATGTCCTGCTGCCAAAACAGCCATGTGATTGGAACGAAGGGTTTATGAATACCAGTAATATATTTCTGCTTGGTCAATTAAACGGAATTATAAGAATGTAAATTTCATGTGAAGATAAAAGTTACTTACTTATTTGAATATAAATAAACATTTTTATGTTATTTTTTTTTTAGATTTTTCTGGATCTGCTTGGATGAAAAACAATGACTTCACTCCTCCATTGAGCAAATATCAATCTACCAAACTCATGAGAGAAATAAAAGCTTCTCGTTATCTGATGGCTGAATCTTGCTCTTCTTCCAATGAAATATACTCACACCTAAAGGATGGTTGGAATAGTTGTAAGTGTCTATAGAATTCATTATCCTTAAACTGTATGAGTTATAATTCTAGAAGGTGTCACAAATAATCCAGAACGACTCTTTTTTTCCTCAGTTTGTCTAGGTGTTTCTCATCTAAGCAACCTGACCTCTGATCCTGTGGTTTGTTACCTTGACTACTCCTGCAATCTACTCAACTGTTGTATTAGTGTGGATACTATTAGTAGATCACTGAGTGTCCAGATAAAACTGGACCCATGCTCTCAGAAAATGACTGTCAGTCTGGAGAGAATCAACATTGAAGTTGACTTGCTTTCTTTTGAATTTGGTAAGTGAAATTCTGACTATTAAAATGCCAAAATATCCATCTAAATTAAATCAAGTACTTCTATTACTTTGATTGTTTATCCTTTTAGGCAAAGTCCATAAGTTTAGTCTTGTTGGCATGCTGAGAATAGAGTATGTATGTCTTCTGAATATGGTATTATTATAATATATGAACATGCATATCTTTTTAAAAGAGGGTAGAATAAATTGAATATATGGTTTTCATTGAGAAAAAAAATGCGTGATGTATGATGTAGATATTGTGTAATTTCGAGTTCCAATAATTTTTTAAGTTTGGAGCTTCATGATCTTCCCTATCAGAAGAAATACTTGATAGACCTGGATGTCAGTGTGTGCTTTGAAAGCGGAGGGAGCTGTGAGATCAGTGTTCCTGTACTGGAACATGCAACTCTACCAAAAGCTGATTGTGACTGGTCGCAAAACCTTCAAGGTCATTACTCTCTGTCTAATAAAGCCTTCTAAGGGCCATATTAGTTGCCATGATCATTCATAAAAAAAAATCTGCTGCAGCCATTTTAGAGTATGAGCTGAAAGCTCAAGTGAGCTATTCTGATCACATTTTGTCTGTCGTCCGTCTGTCCGTCTGTCTGTCGACTTTTCACATTTTCAGAATCTTCTCCAGAACCACTAAGCCAATTTCATTCAAACTTGGCACAAAGCATTCTTAGGCAAAGGGGATTCAAAGTTGTGAAAATTAAGGACCACGCCCTTTTTCAAGTACAGATAATTAGGTACTATTGAAAATTTTGAGAACTTTTCAAAAATCTTTTTTTCAAGAACCATGTGGCCAGGAAAGCTGTAACTTGAATGGAAGCATTCTCAGATACTGCAAATTCAAAGTTGTGAAAATCATAATCCCCGGGGGTAGGGTTGGGCCACTATGGGTGGTCGAATATTACAAAAGAATATATAGAGTAAATCTTTAAAAATCTTCTGAGAAACTAATCAGCCTGGAAAGCTTAAATTTGTGTGGAAGCATTCTCAGGTAGTGTAGATACTGAGTTGTGAAAATTATGGTCCCCAAAGGTAGGGTAGGGCAACAGTTAGGGATCAAATTTTTTACATAGGGATATATAGAATAAATCTTTAAAATCTTCCTCTCAGAAACCAATTGGCCAGATAGGCTGAAACTTGTGTAGAAGCATCCTCAGGTAATGTAGATTCAAAGTTGTGAAAATCATGACCCCAGCGAGTAGAATGGGGGCACAATGGGGATCGATTTTTTACATAGGAATATATAGAGTTAATCTTTAAAAATATTCTTCTCAGAAACTAATCAGCCTGGAAAGCTAAAAGTTGTGTCTAAGTATCCTTTGGTAGGGTAGATTCAAGTTTGTTCAAATTAGGACCCCCAGGGGTATGACGGGGTCACAACGTTGGAGGGGGGCAAAAATTCATATAGGAATAAATGAAAAAAATCATTAATTTTTTTTTCTAAAAACCATATCCCTAGAGAAGCTTTAAATGTAGTGAAAGCAACCTCAGGTAGTGTAGATTCAAATGTGTTCAAATCAAAATGTTAAGTAATAGGGTGGGGCCATATTGGGGATCCAATTTTACAAAGGAAAACATTTTAAATATTCACAAAAGCTGAAATGTCATTTTACATCTTCACTTATATGCAATCATTTTGACATATTGCTGATTCTTTTAAATTATTATTACTTTAGCCCCATGACGATTCTTGGGCCGCACAAGGGGTTCAGAGTTTGATGAAGGTTTATATCTAATATATAAACAATCGTTTAGGATCTTTTTAGAACTGCAGTGCTCAACATGTGATTTGACTATAAAATCACTAATGATAAAAATAAGAATATCCAGGGGGGATGTATTTTTATTTATATAGGATCTACATGTATTATACTACATTTTCCAGATAGTTTGTATTATTACTCAATTAAGCTGATTTTATCATACCTTTTGTTCCTCAGGTGAGTGATGTGGCCTATGGGCCTCTTGTTAATTTTAAAATTACGTGACTATGATAGGATTTTCCCTGAAAACATGGTTGGAGTCAAAGGGAATCAATGGAACAACAAGTCCTTTGCCAGTCTATTTGGAACATATGCTGCTTGAAGAACGGGGAATTGCAAACATGTTTAATGACGAGCCTTGTAATAGATCAGACTCCTTTTACAATGGCAGTTTACCAATAAATGGATGGATCTCAGGTACTGTATAAACGTAACTCAATATAAAGTCTAATGACAGTAATTTTGTATTCAACATTAGATTAATTTTGGTTGCTATAAGTCACTTGCAATTTGTATAGAGTGCACAATGAGTTCAAGCTTGCCAGTCCTACCAGATGGAATTTCTTGTTACAATCCTGCATCATGCAGTGCTGTGTCCTGCTGCTTGGAGATCTCGAAACTGAACAACAGAGCTCTTCAAGTAACAGCAGAGTTCAATGAATGCTCTAATTTCTTGAAAATGACTATAGAACGAATGCCAATAATTATATACCTGCACAACTTTGTCTATGGTGAGTTAATGCATATATTGAATTATTTTGGTGTGGTAAATAACATATTTGAACAGAATTAAACAATAAAAAATACGCTATTTAATTTGTTTTAGTTCATTAATGAATATTACAAAATTAATGATTTAAACTGCTTTTGTTAACAGACAGAGAAGACCTTTTTTCGTTGAAGGGTATTTTTGAGGTCAGGTAAGCAATTTAAAGTCAACGAAGTAACTGGTTTTGTATTAAAATGTACATTCCATTCCATTATATTTAAACCTTCTGGGAGAGGGGTATACTAGTTTAATTTCCTTGTCCATAGCAAATTTCTGTCACATTTTTCTAAGCAACTATAAATCGCAGATGCTTGAAATTTTAATGCACTTTTTGTTTAGGTATGCCATGTGGTGGGATTCATTTTTCTACCAATTATACATCAAGTTCGTGTTAAATGACGACATTGTCTTTTTAATGGGCAGGGGGTATCACTTTTGAGCTTTGGCTCACAGATTGACTTGCCATCTACAGTAATTTATACTGTTTATGGCAAGTGACAAAAATTAGACAGCAAAATAGCAGACCAAATGTCCTTTTCATTCTCTTAAAGTAATATACAAAAGGGTTTGGCCCTCAAAAAATAAAATTCTTTTTATGTGGAAGTGATATAAGTGAAAAGTTAGGGCAACTTTATTCAGATATTAACATTCCTACTACTGTAAACGTTTTAATTTTGACAAATTTCGATTATATTGACAATTTTCTCGTTAAAATTTCCGCTTCTCAGTCATCTAATCATTTTATACATCGCAAATACAATTTACCCTTCCTATTCAACAGCAAAATTACTTCATATTTCAGCAACAATGATATCATATTTTGTTAAAATTATAATACTGAAGGTATATTGTATCTCGTTGTACTTGGCGACACATTTGAAAGTAAGATAATTAAAATGAATCTGCAATACCAGAAACAATCGTTATAACATTTTCATTTATCTGGCTTACCTTAATAATCACATGCTTGACCTTCTTTGCACCTCTGGCAATTGATCTAGTTCAGTGAAATAAAAATGCAATGGAGCAAATGACTTAATTATTAGTATGTTTAATATCAGGAAAAATTTCTAAAAATCAAACATCTTGTGAGCGAATAAATGATTTTACTCAAACTACCGTCAGATTTCATGATGTTTTCGAGGAGTTGCCCGATAGCCGTTTTCAATGTTAACGTTTTCAAAGTTGTAGACCTAGAACGTGATTGCTTTAATGCCAAATCTGTGTTATTGTATGGTATGTTATGTGTCAACAATGGTTTCTCATTTACATAGTTAAAAGAACACACCCAACATGACCACAGTGTGATAGAGAGAGAGAAACATCTTGACTTTTTATTTACTTTGCTTTCCAATAACAATTGATACAATTGAATATTTATTGTCAAAATTAACAATTCTCTTTTCATGAATATCGTCAAATTTTCAACTTGTCATAATGACCACGTCTGCAGTAATTTAATTGTATTGTATGATTAATCAAATAAATTTTTTTATAGGTATAAAATTACCAAGGATCCCCGTAACAGACAATACCTCTTTGACCTGAAAGTGTCAGCTTGTTATGAAGAAATGGAGTGCGATCAAAGTTTTGTTATTTTCAATCAGACAACATTTTCAATGAAGGACTGCCGATATGAAAATGATTATTTGAACTCCAGTAAACATATTTTATAATTCATATAATCTGTCTAATATAGTGATATCAATAAATGAATGTAATACAGGATAATGAGTGACATCAATTTTTTTCCTCTTTTTTTTGCAGATTTCTCTCTAGTTGATTGGATGGTGTCCCACTCCATTGACCACATAGAAAACATACGACCCCCACAAGCCAGTGAACTGCTGCTACAACTGGGACTAGACCATTTCTTGTCAGAGCCAGAAAAGTGCACTTTATTAGATGCAAAGTATGGAGCAGTGGATTTTAATGGATGGAACAACGGTATGTTTTTTGTGGGGGGTTTTTAATTTATTTTCATATTATTCTATTCTCTTTAAATTAATGCTACATGTATTTCTTTTTATCGATAGCATTTACATATTTTCATTTCTAATGGGTTTTTTCTTTGAATGGTATGGACATTGTTTTTCATGTAAAATATTTACGCATATTGTTTGTTCTGTTCACATCCGTAAATAAGTAAAGTTGTAAGATATATGAAGATTTTTGCATCAAGTATTTAAGTCTGCTTTTTTCATGACCTGTATAAGTCAGACACTAGAAAGAGATGCACACAATATAGAAATGAAAAGGTATAATTTGGAAGTTGATAAGAACTTTAGTGTTCAAAGGTCAAACCGGAAGCCCTAAACTCAAACAAGTGAGGACCACACGATGGGGAGAAATTTATGTAGAAAGGATGTGTTTAAGAAAGAGACTGAAAGTGTTTTTATATTAAAGTAAACTAAAGTAGCTTAAAAAAAATCAAGTTTATTAATTTTATGGTTAGAAAGTTGTCAGTGCATGGTCACAAAGGTCATGGAGGGGGAATCTAATTTCAACATCAAAATGTACAAATATTTTTAAAAATCTTCCATTTGAAAGAAAAAGACCAGCATCTATTGTAAAATTATATGAAAGCAAACTAGCATAAAGAATTTTCAGGTTATATATGTTGTAAACTAGAGAGGGGCCAAAATGGGTGGGTCTTATTCAACATAGAAATGTGTATGTATATGGAAATATTTGTAAATATGAATACTTTTATCTTTCAAATTCAGAGTGCACAATGTTCCCTAATGACACACTAACCAGCATCAATAACACAGACAAAGTCCGTTGTCATGTGCCATCATCATGTGATCGAGTTGAGTGTTGTGTTTACATACAACCAGTCCAGAGACACACTCAGGTGGAACTTCATATTGACACCTGTAGCTACAACATGGACGGAGCTATAGACAACTTGAGGGCCTCATATAGTCTTTTCAATCGAGATTGGGGTATATTTTATCACCAGACATTTCAGCTGTTAAAAAGAGTTGTTTGTATACATGTACGTTTAACTTTTACTTAATTGTTACAATATAGGTAAAAAGGATGAAATAAGCATTCATGGAGTTGTCAGATGGGGGTAAGTGGAGTGTTTTACTTTATCAGTTTTCGAACTGTTATTAAAATATAACTTGGTTACATGTAATCTACAAGATGTTTTTTATTTACTTCTTTTGATTGAAATGTTTTGATTTCAGCTATCATGTTACCCCTGTTGGCCCAATGAAGAAGTTTAAAGTTGATGGTGGAGTGAAACTTTGTTTTAAGAAAGGGCACTGTGAAATTATGCTAGATTTTAAAGACCTTCCTCTTCACTACCAAATATGTAATGCTTCGAATGAAAACATGCCATTCCAAGGTAAATGTTTATTGGATAAATTTGTGGAGATATTTAAGTAATTTAGACATCCTTTTTCTATTCAGTAAAATTTTAATGTATTTTCAGTTGTCAATGTTTCTCTTTGACAGGTGTGAGCTATGACTTTTGGAAGGAAACCCAATGTGTTCATCCAACATCTAATAGTAAATAATCACATCAAAGAATTTTATCCTACTTCTTTTATTATTCATGAAGATATTTAAGAAAGTTATTGCCTTTGCAGATGGACATTCTTTTGTGAGTTTATAAATTAAAGAGATTGTTTTTTTCTATATTGTTTTATAGCATGTGCTCCCAATACTGTTGTTGGTGTTCCTGTCGATGCCAAAAAACACTGTTCATTGCTTTCCGGTTGTGATGGAATCGAATGCTGCATTGACAATGCTTTTTATTTGGGAAACAGAAGTGTAAACTTTAAACTGAGACTAGATTGTACAGACCTAGAATTTCACGTCGAATCCAAGAAAATTGTTAAATCATTAGCTTCACTAAGTGACAGTAAGATTGATACATTTTATTGTTGTATTAACTTCTTCAGAACATATGCTAAATTCTGGTAATTATTATATGTATCCAACTGCTAAATGCTGGTGAAAATAGGCTTTTTTCTGTCGTATATATTTTTAGATATTGAGTATTCAGAGAGTGTTGGGAATCCACCAAGTTTGCAGCTGAATTACACTACAGTATATAATCTTCAAAGCTACACTGTATTGGTCAAGTTGATGGTGGGTGGCGTAATAACAAATGAAAGAGGCATGGAGGTATATACTTTACTTGATTCCAGCTCCAGAATTTATAAACCAACCACTTGTCCAAGTAGAACATCTAGAAGACGTAAAAAGAGAATGATAGACATCAACCAGTAAGATATAGATGAGGGAATGTTCTCTATTTTATCAATATCTAACATAGAGTACTTTTTTGTTATCAAAGAGCAGTTAGTGTGTTAGATAATAATACATGGTTGTCTAATAGGAAAAATAGGAGTATATTGCATATTTCAAAATTTAATTGCAGACTTGATCCAACAAGGTTTAAAGATGGATTGAGAACACTAATGGAAACAAAGGCCTCAAATGAACAGATTGATAGATTTATGAAGGTGGTGCAGATCCATGATGTGAGTGAAATATAGGTTAATAGATGTATATATTGTTGTGTGTAAAGCAGTATTTTAGCGATTTTATTAGATATAGATGTTAATATGTTGCATTTAACAAAATCTATGATTAAAAACAATTTGCAGTACATATCTTTCTTATTCTGCAACTTTAGTCTCATCTATATTTTAAAAAAAAAAATTAGTCAACGTAAAGGGTAAATTTATTAAGAATTTATTAAGGAGTCTTATAACAGATACTCTTTATTGGCATGAAAATCTGTGATAATTTGGAGAATGGTGTTTAATTTACATCTTTTGTTCTCTTACGACAATTTTTAGTCAAATGTTTTCTGAAAATTTCAAATTGGTATTGATTACAGGAGGAAATAAAACTTAAGAACTTGGCGGGTATGGAACTTGACAGAAATGATGTGAAAACTGGAATGAAATCAGCCATCAAAGCCCTAGGAGCAAGCAATCCATTCACCATTAATACAGCTGGAGAAGTTTCTACTACAGTAACTGTGCAAGGAGGTATGATGATTGATGATTCAATTTTGGGGAAAATTGATTATTTTTGTTTTTAATTTGTTATCTTTACTGTAACCTAAACGACTTATTTTTAACAATTTTTGTAGAAATGTATAATATCAATACGTAAATTAAGCATTAAGTGATTTTGCTTTTATTTATTATTTTTTTTTGGGGGGGGGGGGGGGGTTGGTAGCTGTTTGGGGTTTTTTTTCTTTTAATTAATGGCTTATTATTATATTCCTCCTTAATTACTAAGATACCCGAAAAGACCCCATTTTTTAAAAATGTATATTCATTCAATAGATCATCACCCTACATGTACAGTCAAAACTCGGTTGTAGTGAAGTTCTAATGACTTATGTAACAAGTTTGTTAAGATAGGAATAGCGACGACTTCTCCATAAACATGTTTATTCCAATTTTTATCCATGTATACTCATAGAGGCATGAAACGAAAATACCTTATTTCGAAACCTTAAATAATGGAATTGTAATATGAAGGCTTTAAATGGAATACATTTGTCCAAACAATTATGCCGGTTGATATTGTTAGGTTTTAAAACAACAAAAAAAGTTATCTGTTGAGAGATACATAAATTTCTTTCTTTTTCTCATCTACAGAATTCAAAGTCAATTTGCTATATTTGTAATTATTTTATAACTGAGTTCGTTATAACTCTACAAATTTTTTACATATTTGGGACTCCACAGAACTTATATCCGAGATTTCACTGTGTTCCTTACTAAACAAATTTTACTGTATTGTTTATTTTACTTTTTAATTATAGGTGATGCAATAGGTGACATGTTGGGTTCGGCAGCATCTGAAATTGCTGGCAGAGTAAAGCAAGCTTTTGTAGTTGGAAATGGTCTGTCAAAAGAAGGCACAAGGCTACTTGGAAAGAAACTGGCCTGTATGACAATCGGAGACCTGGAGTCATTACTAGATCTGAAAAACATTGACCCTGTTAAAGTCGCTGAACTTATGAAAAATATTGCTGACCTAGCAAAAGCATTAGTATGTTTTTACTGTACATTTTTTGTCTTTGATGAGCTAAACTACTTCTACTTTCTGAAATATCGATTGACAAAACCAAAATTCTATGACCAGAAAAACTGAGAAGATTCAAAAAGGAGATATTATTATCAATTGTCCACCATTTAAGTACATTTAACTGCATGTTCTTTAATGCATTACTTATCTAGCAACAACTAAATATTTTTGTTTTTATTCCTCCAGTACTCCGAGTTCTTGGACAGTGTATTGACAAAAGGAGCCAACATATTTAAGAGCTTTGATTTTAAATTAGAAGGGGATTTCAGTTTGCCAAGACAAACAATCAATTTTTTCCATTTGAATAAATTTTTCTTAATTGGTGGAATTGTACCCATGACTTTCGGTAAGAATCCACTATTTTGCCTCAGTTCAGAAGTATTTGCTGTTAACAAATCGAGTATGATCGATTTATTTGATAGTGAAAGGATATCATAGTTTAACTATAGTTTTTTCTGTTGAATAATTTTGAATGTACCGGTTTTTCATGTCATTTTATATGATAGAGCGCTGCATTTCATTCAGTATCTTTATGGCCCTTTTAGGGTTTGGTTCTGATGCATACTATGGTGTGAGGTTTACAGTTGGTGCTAAAATCATGGAAATGAAGGGTTATGTCAAAGTAGAACCGTATGGCGGAGTGTCTGCATATGGCGAGATGGGTATTGGTTTTATTTTGTATGGAAAATTGAAACTAGTTGGCCAGATTATGGACACAGGATTCCCTACTACTGCAGAAATTACTTTCAGCAAATTTCCATTAGATGTCAAGTAAGTTGCAAAGTAAATTAAAATCATTTTCTATTTGAAAATAACTTTAACAATCAAATATTCTTCACAAAATCTGTTTCAATTTTTACTTTAGTTTGCAGATGTACTTGAGACTTACTCCAATTAAGCTTGCTTTGTATGCACAAGTGACACTAGAAGTCGACCTTTTCTTTGTGACTATAAAGAAAGTTCTTTTTCAAAAGAAAATTTGGCATTATGAAGCACCAACAATAAAAAAAAAGCTGATAGACTCTCACAAACCAGAGGAAGATAATACACCACCTAAGATTATTCCGGTATTTGAACATTAAGAACATACAATAGTAACTTCATGATACAGTAGTGCCGTTTTGATTGTTAAGTAAAACATGTTTCTTATTTTATTTTATAGCCAAGTGGAACGCAAAATCAGCCTCAAGGAATAGGAGGAGTCTGTGATGTTGTTCAGTCCCCAGGACGTGATTATACAGAGCCAGAGTTCAGACTGAGGCTAGATGCCGAGGATGACCGCAGTAACGTGATCTTAAAATTGGATGTAGGAACCTTTCCTGGAGGCTCAGATGTTGTCCACAAGAAGGAATTAGGAGGATTTTCAACTGCCTTAACAGAGGTTAGTGCACAATAAAAATTTCAGCATATTTCATTCATGCCCATATAAGATTCTTCAGAAAATATTAGGATTTTTTTCAATAATTGCATGTGATTCCATATAAGGTCCTCAATCCCTCTGGAGTTCCATTGTTCTTTACCGTACATGTGGCCAATGAGGCTGGTGTGAGTGTGCCAGCTACTTGTAAGTTAGAGACATTTGACATGACTGTTCCTGGGGGAAGGATGTCGGAGGCCTTTAGATCGACCAGTAATTCCCGAGAGTTGAAAGGATTAGTGACTGTGTATGAAGACTCACCAATAGAGGAAGTATTTGTGGCTGTGGGATATGGCAAAGATGTTTGGGGGGAACAAATTGTTCGATGGACCAAAACCAGTGTTGCAGCAAACACTGTGAACTATGACGTTGGTCAGTAATAATTATTAGTACATAAAATTGATAGAATATTTATTTTACTTAGTTTATTTCTTTACAAATCTTGAAAAGGAATACTTTTAACATTTCTTTCAGCATTTTCTTGAAGAAATTTAATGTGTGCATTTAAAGTCATTAATTTTAATTTTGCATATTTTAGGTGATGATCCATTTAATGAAAATGTGATGAAAGTGTTTTCATCTGGAAAACCGGGTCGCTTAACAGGCAGAGGGATTTTGATTAAGAAGTATGATGAAATATCTACACCGGGACAGTGTGCTGCTTACTGCAACAAGATGCCTGTCACCAAGTGCCTCAGCTTTAACTATGACTTTGGTAGTAGTCAGTGCGAGCTACTGGAAGCAATAGAAGGACATGATTTTAAATTGTCTAAGGTAAATAAGTTGGCTTGACTTAATTAAGATATCTTTGGTGTACAATTGTTATAAGAAATGAAAAATATGTGTTTCTTCATTTGTAGGATGGCCTTTACACTCATTTCGAAAAACTCGGTGTCGGATCAAACAGAGGATTTGAATTCAAGAGTCTAAAACTACTCCATAACAAGATTTTCTTCTTTAATGTGAAAGTGAGAAACTCATTGGGATTTCAAAACATTTTGTCATCTAATACCATCATTACAGACTTCACACCTCCTGACCCAACAATGTGTAAGTATAAATAGATGTGAGGTGGGAAAATCAATTCAATCTTACATTTTTAAAATTTATATCAGTAAAGCTGGATTAGCTATATGGTATATTATATTGTCTGAATATACGTGATTACAGACTTATTTACAATTCTATTAGCAAGAATATTTTTACAGTCAAATGAAGCATGTACATATATTTAAAGTGGTGTTTTTTAACATCTTTGTTAGGTAACTGTTGGTAATAAAATGATTGTGAAATTTAGTGATACTTAGTTAGGCCAATCGATTTTACCCCTGGTACTTTTAATAATATGTCATTTTCTATATTGTATATATTTTATATATTGTTCCACTTATTTTGATTTTTTTATTATGCCAGACCAAATAAACATAACCAGTGACATAATGGAGGTATCACCTTGTCTGGATATCATTCCCAATGACAGAAAAGACTGGGAGAGACATTGTGTGGGGGTAGATCACTCTAGGAAAAACCATAGGGTCATCATTGATGGACAAGGATCAGAAACCGTCTACAATGGACATGAATTTAAAACCGATTTGAAGTACACTAGGGCCAACAGATATATATCTGGTAAAACATAAGGCTCAAATTTACATGTTGACATCTAGAATATAACTGTATTTCTTGTATATGCATATATGTTTAAAGAGAGTTTTCGGTAAATATGAGTTTTAAAATTTGCTTCACAGCCAACTGGGATGGAATCTATGACAATGAGACAGGCTTGCTGGGATATTCTGTAACAGCTGGAGAAAAGATTTGTGAAGAAAAAATCAAGGCCCACCATGATCCTCACGCTCATCTATTTGACGAGTCCCAGTGGACAAATAGTGTTATGATGACCCCATTGGAGCCCCCTTACACTGTGCTGCCAGGTATTCAATAACAACAAAATCATTATTAAATGGTGGTTTGTTTTTTTTACTTATTGAAATAAGACTAAAATAAAGTTACATTAAATGCTTTATCTAGCTAAAAATAGCTACTCTTTTGTTTGAAATTATATGCTACATATTTTATACATGATTGTCATTTCCTTAATTGAAATTTTTATATCATGTATGCCATTTTATTAATGAAAAGAGTTTTTTAAATTTCAGATGGACCTTATTTCATCACTGTCCGAGCCATTAACAAGGTGGAATATGGAGGTCCACTGGCCACTAGTTTCTGTCACTCTACTCCATACATTGTGGATAACACTCCGCCATTTGTTTATGAAATTTACAACATCAGATATGAGGAAGACCAATTCAATTTAAGCATGGCACATAATTCATCGTATGTATTTTGTGGTGATGTTTAAATGCTAAAATAGATGTGTAATATATTAACCAAATGATTATACATGTATATGATTGTATTTATGTATTTAACATAATAAATTACAGGGATCCAGATTCAGGGCTGATAAGAAATGATCTCTGTCTTGGAAGAACAAGAAGGGATTGTGATGAAATGATGTGGACCACCATTGATTTTAATCCAAACATCACCATGCTGAAGAAACTTACAGAAGGAGTCCCTGTATGGATCAAAATCAAAGCTGTCAACAATGGTATGGTTCAATGTATATGTATTGCACATAAAATTCTCTCTCTCTCTCTCTCTCTCTCTCTCTCTGAAAAAAATCACAAATCATTATACATGTATAATATAATACGGTAATGAGTATTTGAAATTTACCAACATCCATCTATGCAGACAAAAAACATGCAATAGTTTACAAAAACAAATATGTAATGATTTTTATGAATAAAATTTGTTTAAAGTGCTGGTTATTTATACACTTTCTTCATTGAATTAAACTCATTTTAATCAATTTATGATATGTATGATACATAATGTCTAGACTCATTTTTTAACAACTAACAAAGTCCTCACCATTAAAAGCCAGTAATTTATACAAAAGGTAACATGTACTTTCAGGCTTTGTATTCCAATACTTCAACACTATTTAAAAATTTTACACCTGGTACCATGCTGTGTATTGTAATATATTTCAATTTTCAGTTGATCTAAGAACAATTGGAATAGCTGATTCTCCTATCATAGTAGACAGATCTCCTCCAGTGGCTGGCAGAGTGAATGACGGGGAAATTTTTAAAGTTGATCTAGAGTATACTATGTATCCAGACAAGGTGCAATAGCATTTGTATTTTTTTAGTAATTTAAAATTAGATTTAGAAATTTGCAAGCCATATGTACATGTAAGAATATACAAAAACTTGCATCGTAAAGATGAATTCTAGATTTTTTAAAATTTCTTGTAGATCTGTAGTAACTGGGAGGGTTTCTATGACCCTCAATCAGGCATCGCTATGTACATGGTTAGTGTGGGGTCATCCCCCAATACAACAGATGTGGCTAATCTGACACGGTTCTCCAGTAAAACACACTATGCCTGTGTAGAACTAGAACCAGACAAATATCTAATACACAACCAAAAGTACTTCTCCAAAGTGTATGCATTCAATGGTGCCCACAAGCAGCTCAATGTTTCCTTGGTATCTGATGGAGGTATGCATTATACTGGCAAACAACTAATTCTTGCCAAGGATCATTCCTCGCCAGTGCATTGTGACGTCAATTTATCAACACATAAAATTACATACGAAAAATGACTTAACAATGCACTGCCAAGAAGTGGTACTTGACGAGAACTGGTCGCACGCCACTAGTTGTTCATTTTAAAAATACTAGTATTGTCTATTGTAAAACGTTTCTAGTATTTTAGATTTCAATTTACAATTGTATAAGATATTCGTGTACTTATGTACAGTTTTGGTTGACCTGACTGAACCAGTGGCAGGAGAAGTGATGGATGGATCTGCATATGACTTTACTGACCTACAGTTTACAACAAGCCAGGCTAAGGTGGAGCTTCAGTGGAGGAATTACTATGACCCAGAGTCAAACATCAGCCATTATGATGTTAAAGTGTACAGGGCCAAGTGAGTTGATTTTCATTCATACTCACCACATCAAACATAGACTAAAGATAATTCCCATGTATATATTGTATGAAGCTACATGTACATATAAATGTAAATAAATATGTACTTCCAGAAACATGACCTTTGATTTTGAGGCCATTCAAGACTGGGCCCCATTCCCAAGCACAGCCAGTGGTGTTAAATGGTTAAAATTCCACCACAGTCACGGAGATAGAATCCATACATCTTTAAGGACCACCAACCAAGCTCTCAACTCCATTATCAACAACACCAACAGTTTTGTTGTTGACATCACACCTCCATATCTCCATTACCTAAGGGATGGTCTACAGCCAAAGGATCAGGAATTTCAAGTAAGCTGTTAATTAAATGAAGATTTTCAAAGGTATAATATCCGTTTGGTATTATGGTGCTTCGGTTTGTAAATACTGGAATGTGATTTTTAAAAATTCATAATGATTCAAAATTGTTCAATTTTATACTTCAGTCTGCTACAGACCAATTGTCAGTCAGCTTCAAATACTCAGATAAAGAATCTGGTGTAGATCACTTTAAAGTTCAGATTTATGAAGTTGCTGGTGGCACTAGAAGACAGAAATATCCAGGTTGGTTTTTGAAATATGAGGCTCTTCTAATCAATACATTTATAGATTACTTAATCATTTCATTCAAATTTAAATTGAAACTAGCGAAATGTAAAGTATCTTTCTGGAAAGCAACTTTAATGCATTTTATGTTATGTTTTATTCATGCTGAAGATGACTGATACAGTTGAAAATAGGAGAATGCAGTTTTAACTGTTAACAGAATTTTGATATACAACATCCTATATTACATTTTTTATTTGCTTGTGGGATCTGATCAAACATCGTTATTGTGAACAAGGGCTTTACTTGACATCAAAATCGCTTAATATCTTTCAGCTATTAAAAATCATTGGCTAAACCTTACCAGCAATTCCATGATAAGCTACACATGGACAGGACTCTCTCTCCAGGAAGGGGCTAGGTACAGCATGAGGGTAGGGGCTGTTAATTATGCAGGATTCTTAGCTGCTTTTGAGACTAATGGAGTTGTCATTGACACATCACCACCACTTGTAAGTTTTCTTTCCGCAAATAACGACTAGAAAAATTATTTTAATATCAATTGTTTTGTATTAGATATGAAAGCATTACATATCTTTAATCATACCCATATAAGGCATTTATTAATAAATGCTTTAGTTTGAGTTACTTTTGTCAATGATGCTATTACATTTATTTCATCATTATTTAGATAATGTGGTTAAGAGTTGGAGTGACTGGAACAGGCAAAGAACACAAAGTGGATGGGTATGTGTGGATGTCTGACAAGAAGGGCATTCAAGCCTCCTGGCTCTGTCAGGACCATGAGTCGGGTGTTACTGGTTACATGGTGGCTGTAGGAACGTCCCAAGGTATGTACATTATTGAATATCTATAATATTATCTATACCTTATTAATTGGGGGAAAGTCAAAAGACTGGTTCTGAATAAACCAGATAATGAAGACAGCCATTAAGATCTTTAGAGTAACACTGGTCACAATATTAATGAAATATTTACTTTTTCATCATCGTTTTAAACATGTGTTTGATTTCATATAAATTTAATAATGAAAAGAATAACGTGTAGGGCAACAGTTTTTGTTAAACCCTTAAAAATATTTTTCCGCATTGTTCTTAGCAACAAAACGTCCCACAAAAAATGTTTATTTTAGTTAGTCTAACAATTACGATTCTGACCATAGACAAATGTTGTTTTCATACGCAGTCAATAACTGAATCTTTCGATTACTCAAGAGTTATTTAAAGTTTGCTGCTAAAATAGATCCTCAGGATGCAATAGTTTGAATCCTATTTCAGGAACTGCCGATGTTCTGGCATGGAAAGCTGTTGGAACAGAGAGTGCCCAGTATATCACAGGGTTTAATTTAGAAGTTACCAACCAAACCTCTAAAACGCCAGTATATTACCTGTCACTGAAAGCTGAAAATGGAGCCGGTCTTGTCAGTCAGTCTCCTAGTGTTTCCACACCAATCATGGTCATGGAGGAGGACAAAGCTGGTGAGTTTAGAAAACCTAGTTTAATGAATGTATGAGTGAGATCATTTATTTTCATTGAATTCTTGCATAAAAAGATGATTTGTTATGTATTAAATGACATTTAATTACAATTCATGTAAAAATAACAGTAACAGCCATTTAATATCGTCAATGTGTGGATGCAGTATAAATCGAAGGATTAAAACTATTTTAGGGAGTTGATTTTTGTTGGATGATTTTTTTTCATTTGTTATATTTATCTGAATGGGAAGTCTCTATGAAAACCTCATAAGATCATGCTCATTGTTTTGAGCCTGTCGTTCTTTAACGAGTAAGATCTCATGTTAATAATGAAAAGAGCAAATATTCAAGAAAAGCCAAGTTATTGCTTAAATGTGTCATCATTGAATAAATAATCTGCAAGAACTAATAAATCAACAGAAAAATGAGTGGGTAGGTAAATTTTCTTCCCCTCCCGTCCTTTCATGTTTTACAATATGTTTGTTATTATCAACAGGATTGGTAGTGGATGGTGCTGATAATATTGATAAGATTGTCAGTGAAAAAGCCCTTGTAGATTTTATGTCAGACACAGACTACCAGCTGGACACTTCTACAGTCACAATGCAGTTTACAGGATTTGAGAGTACAATGCATGGAGTCATGCAGTTTGAAATGGCCGTGGGGACACAACCAAATGGAGAGGATGTCTTATCATTCACAGAGGCCAATATCATTCATCTGGAGGAACTGGATCCAGCTGGAAAAGGTAATGACTCCAGATCTTGCATTCATCTACCATGTGAAACTTTTAAGTATGCCAATCTTCCACACAATTCCAAACCCTTTTGTTAATCCAACTTATTTTTAGGATTGACAAGTTCTGGATATGCTCAGCTTAATTTGCCTCTGAAACCTGAAAGAACCTACTACACAACTGTGAGGGGAATTACTAATAATGGAAATGTACTACAGACAAGTTCCGATGGGTTTACAATAGACCAAACCTCTCCAACTATTGAAATAGACAGGTGATTTTTATTGGTTTTAATATCTGCTCTCTTGATATTTTTAGTTAGTGCCCACCCTTATAATAGTAAAATATATCTTTTCAATTTCTGTATGTACAATGTATATTTCATTTCTGCCAGATTGTCAGGAAAATCAGCACAAGAGATGGACATATCAGATGACAGTTTAGTGTATGAATCAACTGAGGATGCTCTCTCGGCTATGTGGCATTATAATGATTCAGAGTCTGCAGTGATCAGAGCTTGGTATGCTGTTGGAACATTCCCATTCTCTGATGATCTAAGTGAGAGGAAAGAGGTGGACATTTCAACCACTTTGTCCAGCTACCTAGGCAACAATGAAGTGGAACCAGATGTCTTAGGTAATGACATTCAATAAAGCTACTGTACTGTAGTATTATAAATTTAAGATTTTTCAATATCCCCAAAAAATGTTTGTCTATTTAATTAAACAAATTCTGTATGTTGTAATTTTTTAGGATATATATATCTGTCATTCATGATATAATATGATTTCATGGGGATTTATTTTTTTGTTTCAAAAATACTAACATTAAGTGGTATGAAGATTCCGCTAGATTTGAATTTTGTTGATAAATGTTATCAACAAAAAAAGTAATATTTAAATAAGTATATATAATATGATCTGCTTTTACAATACATTTTCTTTTTCATAACATCATTGAATGTACATACAGGGAAACCCAACATTATAAGTGTATGGGCAGAAAACTCTGTTGGACTAGTGACTCAAAAAGCAACAGGGACAATAGTCATTGACAAAACACCACCAAAAACTGGAAATGTAACCTGTCCATCATATATCCAGGTAGAGACACTGAGTGATTTCTTTATCAATAAGTTTGCTCTAGGATAGATTGTTTTCCTCATAGTTATCATTCTATTCTGACAGCAATCAGTACCAATCATATGTACTTGGACTGGGTTTGTGGACACAGAATCACCCATCAAAGAGTTCCACATTATGATGGGCACTTCCAAGGGAGATGACTCTGTTTTCTCTGGTGGCATTGTTCCAGGAAATATTCAAACATTTACACTTAAAGGTAAATTGATATGTGATTTTATATTAGCAGCCTGTAAAAGAAAAATTTAACCTCAGTAATTTATAGAAGGAAAAAAATTAAAAACAATCAGAATCTGTATTGTAGATGCATGGAAGAAGATGCACCATGGAGAGGAGTATTATGTGACAGTGACTGCCATCAACACTGTTGACATGACCAGCAATGCTTTCTCTGGTGCAGTGGGTGTGGATCTGACACCTCCTAAGGCAGGCATGGTTGTTGACCTCAGCTCAGTGTACAGGATTGATGCCTCTAGTACCGACAATACTGTGTCCATGAATGCCAAAATATGTGCAACAGAGGAAGGTCAGTTCTTTCACTGCATAGCTATATGATGAATCAAGTTTATAAGGTTATCGTTGATTTTACAAGGAAAATATTAACATCATGTTTCAGAGTGCCAAACTCTCGATGCTGTCTGTACAGAGTCACTTACCTCCCTGTCCGTGACATGGATTTCATTTACTGATCCAGAATCTCAAATTGTAGAGTATGTATAATACATCTAAATACATGAACTTAAAAAATCTTTATGAAAATTGATCAAAATCGATCAAAAAAATAAATTCTTTTGTTTAACCCAAACTTTTGATAACTGTTAGATATCAGATTGCTGTTGGAACATCTCCTGGAGGGGGTCAGATTAGAGCCTTCTACAGCATTCCTGCCAGCAGAAAACATCATACAGTCTCACGGCTAAACCTGGATGGATATAGACAAGTCAGTCCTTATCAATAAAATCTCACCTCAAGATTAAATAAAGTATCTAAAAATATTGAAATTGATATTGTTCTCACCAGGAAATATGATATGAAATGAAATGTTGATCTTTCAGGTGTTTGTATCAGTGAAGGGAATCAATGGTGCAGGTTTGTCCAGTGTGTCAACTACAAATGGTGTATACATATCTTACCTAAGTCAAGGGAGACCACCTCTGTCAGATATTGGAGTCATTGACATGGTCAATGGGGAACACATTGATGTGTAAATGTTTTATGAACTCTTTCTTTTATGTAATCCATGCAAGTGAAAGAACATTTAATGGGGAAATTGAAACTTTTAGCATAAAACACGGAGCAAAAATTGATTTACGAAATTTTTTTCATCCAGAGATTACCAAACTGACCCTTCGACTATACAAACCAGTTGGGATGTATCAGGAGATCCTTGTCCGGCTGTTAAGTATGAGTGGGCAATTCGTAGATTGGATGGACTAGAAATATCCAGTTTCTTGGATATGGGATGTAAGAATTAAATGTCTTGTATAAATGCCTTGAACTCATATGTAGTTTATAAATTAAAGTAGGTAGAGAGTAATTCAAGCTCGTTTTTTGTATAATTTTAACTGATTTATGATTACTGCATACATGACTTACAGATAAAGTTAAATTTAATTTGCATTTGTTTGTAGTGAAAACATCAGGACTGATTGATGGCCTTCAAATGAAAAACAAAGAGACATATATCAATTATGTGAGAATCACAAATGCAATTGGATACCAGTATACACTACGATCAACTGGAGTTACCATTGAGAATACTCCCCTTCTTCCTGGTAAAGTGTATGATGGAGACATTGAAGGATATGACCTAAATTATTTATCCTCTAAAACCAGAGTGTATGCCAATTGGAATGGGTTTGGTCTGCCTCCCAATGCAATTGTGCAAGTAGATGTTGAGAGTGGTGAGTATTTAAAAGTCAGGAGACAGGTTTTTGAGCAATCACTCATCATGCAATTGTATCTTTTATGATTTTTTTTTTTCAAACAATTGTAAGAACCTAGTTATTTCAGTATGTGAGAGAGAAAATGTTCCAATTAAAGGTCCTTGAATCTGAATGCACTTATTATAATTCTTTGACTTTCCACGCAAACAGGTAACCCCGGACTCCAGGTAGACAAGGATCAGATAGCAGCCCAGGACAGGAGTCAGCAGGTGGCCTATTACTTAGTAGCTCTGGGTACTGACAGGCGCTTCAACAAAACTAGAGACAATGTTGTTCCATATACCAGCGTGGGAACAAACACCTCTGTCACATTCTATGATCTGGACCTAACCCCAGGAGTCGCTGTTTATTATTTCTCTGTCTATGCCATCAGCAAATCCTTCTCCAAATCATTGGTCACTTCCAATGGGTTCTATGTGGGGTATGATGGTGGAGTCGCAGGTATTGGAATCTGAAATACAGTGGAATCATTTTTAATTGTTGATTAAGAACTTTAATCTAGCATTTATAGGATTTTATAAAGAAACTTTTATATTTTTATTCGGAAATTACAATGTAATATTTCAGCTGGAAATATCACCAGCCCAGGGTCATGTGTGAACTCTCTATCAGAACTAGAAGTACAGTATGAAGGTTTCATATCCAGGCTAGATATTCTCATGTACTATGTTGCAGTCTCTAATAACACTGAGGCTAATCACACAAGCTGTAAAGAATATGTAAGTTATCTATGTCATCATTTTAATGTGGCAAAGTTAGTCAAAAAAAGAAATGGTTAACTTCAAAATACTTGCATCGTTTATAAATTATGTTCGTTTTTTTCTGGGGGGGGGGGGGGGGGCGGAGGGGGGTATATGTACGTATTTTTTCGTTTATTTTGTTTTTTTCTCTACCTTTTTTTTTGGCACATATTTACTAATTATTGACATTTAGAACATCCAGAAATTGGGGGGAAAATATGAAATTCCGCTAGCTCATAATTTTACCATGCTTAATTTTCAACCCCTGAATTTTGGCAATTAAAGATCACATTTATTCTGTCTAACTGTGATTGTCTTTTTCCTTTTTTTTTTTGGAGGGGAACGTCAGAAACTTAGTTAAAAGATTCAAGAGTCTGTTTCAAAATTACAAGATGATTTTGACGTGGCTATTTAGTGCATTGTAAATATGGAGCTGAAAATACACATGTATTTTGTAAAAAAAAAAAATTGATTTCCAAATACCAGTATCTAATTATAAATTGTAATACACACAAAATGTTTCAAATGGTCAAAGAAATTACAGAAATAAAAATTTAAAAAATGGCCAAACTGTCATCGGGTTTGATTTAAAATGAGAATTTTGCACTTTTTTATTCAAGAAAAATACACATTTTCATTTATATATACATAAATGATATTTTTAAAATTGAACTAACAATTATAATTATTTGCATCTCACCCCAAAAAACTAGAAAAAACATACAAGGCACAATTAAGGAATACTTGATTTAAACTCAGCCTAATCATACTTTTTCTGAAAATAAGGTTGCTGGTAATGGTATGAGTGATGAAGACAGGAGGAATCTGTTTTCTGTTCTGGATGTATCTAATCAAGGCAAAAATACCTATACAAAACTGACTGGACTAAAGCTTGTGCAAGGAAAAACATACTATGTGTGGGTTATTGGTAAGGAAGCATTAATTTTGATAAACTGGATTCTAAAATGTGAATAGCATCTGAAATGCATAATAAATTTTTTGATTATTTTGTGTTTCATTTCAAATTCAGGTACAGACAAATCTGGTGAGTGTGCAATGACATACACGGAATTCTTGGTTGATGTCACAGATCCCAAGCAGGGCCAAATCAAGACAGGTCCTTGGTACAGTATGGTAGGTTTAAATAATTTACTAGAGTGTTTTAGATGGGGGATTCACCTGAGAAGCAACTTGCTATACACAGTTCTGTAGGCAAACATACATGTATCGTTGATCTTTTTGAAGCCTGTTTCGTATTCAACGGACAACAGCAGTGTCAATGTGAGCTGGGAGGGCTTTACAGACCCAGAGTCTGGTGTTTCTTCCTACGAAATATCTCTGTGGAAAAACGAATCCTGTCTTGAAGGAAGCGAAACAACATTGGTTAATGACTGGATAAAACTCTCCAGCAACTACTCCTTCTATCAGTTTGTGGATCAAATTTTAGAGGTATAAAAATTGTAAAAAATGTATGAAAATTACCACCCAAAAGCATTCATGTCTGGACATTTCAGTTGATATGAATTGATGTAAATCATGTCCTTTTTTACATGCAGAAAAATGTTCCATATTTTGTCAAACTGCGGGTAACAAATTGTGCTGGGGGATACATCATTGTGCTGTCTTCACCATTTCTAATTGATGATACTAAACCTGTTCCTGGTGTAGTGGTTGATGGAACCGACTTCCAGGAAGATGTCTTGTGGTTTGGTGACCCACATCAAGTCCAAGGTAATGGCAAAAAATATATATATTATATTATTATTTTATTCAGTTTGATCAATTACATGCCAAGTTTATCTATAAAATGGTTTACTGTAAACCTGCTTAGATGATTTTAATTTTCTGTGTAATGAATTAAAAAATCATATAAATATATACATGTACAATACAAAACAATAGAATCTTCCATTCATAGGTAACAGAGTTTTCATTTTCTTTTAAGGTACATTTTTACATTTCCCAAACCCTACTCTCCAAGCTGACACGTGTCCTAATCAGATTGTGCCCATCAAAGACCCCCAGTGGAGAACTCTCAACAGACTTGGAATGCTAGATTCTGAGGGGGAATTCTGGAGAGTCAAGTATGACGAGAAATATGTCATACCCGCAGCAATTGAAGACAAAATCGATGTCAAGCTGGTACTTACCAAAGATGCAACTAACCAGGACATTATGGGAGCTGGCGCCATGTATCGAAAAGCAGAACTATTCAATGGAGGTGTTTACAAGGTATAAAAGCAGGCTTAAAAATTTGAAGCACATAAATTATATCTTAAATATAGATTGAAATGTATGCAAATCGTTTGGAAAATAGTTTAATTTCTCTTGATGATTAAAACTTGATGTGATGGATTAGACTATCCTTTATCTATGCAATTCTGTTGATTTCTAATTAAACGGGAGGGATTAATATCAGCGTAAAATCGTGACGACCAACCCTCGAAGATTTTAAAATCTTGCTTTTAATTTTCAGACATGTTTTAACTATACAAAATTATAACACTCAAAAAATGATACTCACAATTTTAAATTCTCGCGATTTGATACAAAATACCAGAATCATTGAGTAAAGTACTCGTGAAAAATAAGGAATTTTCAGTATTCTGTATGTTGATACCTGTACAATGTTGTATTGTGTTGACGACTTGTGTATGTTTATGATGATTATAATAATTTATGTTCTAGTTAAGATTAAAAGCAGCCAATAAAGATGGAGAGGCTGTGACAGAAATTTTATTCTGGGACGGTCCTGAAAATGGCATTGCTACTTACAAATATGAAGTGGAAAAAGAATTTGAGAACTGTGTTTGCTGTTTTACCAATCCTATTCCAGCAGTAAGTCAGACATTAACGGTATATTTTTTAAAGCGCTAAGCATAGTCTAGCGCTTTATTGTCGTTAGACTTCTACTTCCGGTGCATCGAATAACCGCCCCCTATGAGCAGAAGTATACATCATTTAAACTGGTTAGGGAACCAGTTTCAGGGGCCCAAGTTTATGCACATAACTGCACGGGCTATTGTGAATCATACGCGCTATTGTAAATTTTATGTACGGGGCTTACATGCATCATTGCAGGGGGTGTCACTTAGTGATGAGGAAATACAGTATAGTGCCAATACAGAAGCTGAAATGTTATATACATACACTGTTTATCCTTAATAAACATGCAGAGGCTGAGTTAGCGCTTTTCAGTACTA
Source organism: Magallana gigas (assembly GCF_963853765.1). NCBI lineage: Eukaryota > Metazoa > Mollusca > Bivalvia > Ostreida > Ostreidae > Magallana > Magallana gigas. The sequence goes on along the minus strand of NC_088858.1, from coordinate 30,107,149 downwards.
TGAGTACTTTGATCTAATACTGTAGAATCATTAGAATTCGTGGTGGCTCAGGTTTCGTGGTATTCCTATATAGCCCTACCCTACGAATTTACTAACTGAAACTTTAAACTAACGTATCCACGAAATTACATCCCCACGAATAAGCAAAAAAGCAATCTACCAAGCTTGGCCCCCACGAATTTAAATGAATCCACAGTATATAATTTCAGAGAATTACCTCTTATTAAAAATATGCATCATTAGAACAGTTTAAAATATTTGCTTTAAATTTGGAACGTGGAAAACCTGACTGTAAAACTATTATGTTCAACTGATTTGAACCCTTTGCACATAAATGAATGTTTGAAAAACCTTTTATAAAGGGGCATGGTGATAAGTTTATCTGAATTTTTTATTTCAATTATTCATCATGTAGAGAAATTCACTGAATTTTGAAATGTTGACGTTATAGACATGTGAAGGTTGTGAATGCCCAAGTTATCTGCGCAACAAGGGCTACTTTTTGAATGAGACTTTCACCACAACCACCACAACCACGCAGGCCCCAGTTAACAGCACATACCCTCCCTATGATGTGGTGGATGAACATGGCACCAGTGTTATTGACAAGCCTGAGACCATTCAGAGCGTGGCCTATGACTCCTGTGGAATACAAATCTACTCAGGTATTTTTTGTTTTCTGTTCTGGTTTTGAGCAATATCTCAGCATACTGAGAGAAAAGTATTGGTTTTAAATATATGTACATTTTGCAAAAAATTCAATTTTAGCCAACGCTCAAACCAATGAGAGTGCCTTTGTAGTGTCTTGGTGTCGATATTTTAATAACACAAGGAGGATGAGTAAGCTAATGGCGGAAATCAAGATTAATCCAAGCAAAGATTTTCACAACTATAAGATTGAATTTGCTGTGAAAAATGAAGATTCTACATCTGTGAGTTTATTTACTGTTCTAAGACTTATTACTTTTGAATCCCTATAATGTATACAAGATGAGTTTATTTCCGCAATTTATTTCTTATTTTTATACATGTAATCATGCGCTTGATATTATATGATTGCCAAAAATCTATATTATTAAAAATATTGACCTTCAATCTACATGGTATTGGGAAATTTCATTTTTAGTCTTATGATCTTCTATCTGAATCATGTTTTCATTGATAGATTCTGATAGTTGATAGATTATGTTTTCACTTGCAGACAAAATGGTGTATGCTGGTTACTGTTGAGGATGATTTCATCAGTGAGATCTGTGATGTTCCACAAATGTCCACCAATGCGCTGTTGTTTTTCCACATCTATAAGAGGCATAATCAGATCCCAGTACATGAGGACAAATACAGTGTGTGGTCGGCCCGAGCCTCTCTGTCTGGCTTGGAGATGCCTCCTGCTGTAGGCTCACTGTGTAGGTCTGGTCCACAGTTCATTGCTTACTCCAATCCTATCATGCTGTATGAGGCAGCTGTAGGAACATCTCCCTCTGCACCGGATGCAGTGGACTTTACACCAGTGAGTTTTACGTTTGAAACGATCTTTATTTGATTGACTGCAAACTTGGAATGCGTTCATGCTCAAAAATTATTTTCCCCATATTTTAGATTGATCACCCATGCATTCCTTGTTATGGAATGTGTTCCCACTATGGCTGTGATACCAACTGCAGTGCCACAGTCACGGTCCAGAAGAGCTTTGCACTAACCAATATCACCCTACCCTCCAAGAGAACAATCTATAATGAGACAGGACATCCATCAGAGGAGATTATTACATATCACATGATAGGTACATCGTTATTCGATGTGCAGAAAAATTTTGGTTCTGTTTTATTCTATGCTACCTTTGTAACATATTACTTTTTTCTTATCTAATCACAATTAATCAATAAAAATGTTTTGATAAATGGTTTTATTTAGTGAGAGCTACAACAGGATCAGGTGACTCTACAGTTGCTGCATCCAACGGATTTTATGTGGATGATACTGTTCCAGAATTCGACATGGATATCATGGGAGGGGATTTCTATTTTGATGTAGGACAAGGGGAAAGCACTCCTGTTAAGTACCAGAAATCAAATGACACAATTAAATGTGTTTGGAAATGTGATGACCTAGAAAGCGGAATCGTGGTAAGTCCAGGCTCTTCTTTCAAATTAAGGATTTATAATTCAGCTTTTTCTATAATTGGATTGAAATTAACTGTTTAACATTTAGTACTATAAAAAAGTTTTTGTTCTGGTAGGAATACACATGGGCCATTGGAACAACACCAGGATCAACTGACATTCAGAATTTCACTTCCACAGGACAGAATGTGATCGGAATAAATGACCAATTAGGAGGAATACTGGAGCATGACCAAACTTATTACGCAACAATTACCTGTACAAATGGTGCAGGCCATACAACAACATACACTGACACCAAAGGTTAATTCTCGTATTTTTACATTTTGTTAAGTTTACTTGCAGGAAACAACTGATGAATAGTTTCCAAGAGGGTGGTATTCAAAAGTGTCAATATAATTTTTTTGTAGGTGTGGTAGTCAAGTTAATACCTCCAGAGGTAGATTCAGTAAACAACACTCTTCCAGGAACAATTCCCTTTAATGAAGAGGTATTCCCTAAGGATTCCAAGCAGCAACATGACCCCACTTCTATAGGATTCACCTTTACAAAGTCAGATGACCCTTCAGTCAATAGATATGGTAAACAGTTACAAGTACCTACAGCTTGTTATTGATCAGTACATAGTCATCCTCCTGTAACATTTTAGGGGTGCAAACATGCATGTTTACATGTCCTTCTTTATGTGCGTATTTAAGCGCTTGTATCGTTGCACTGTCAGCGGATTATTTTAAAGATGTATGTCTAGAAATGACTTGAGCTTAATTTCATACCACTTTGTGTATTAGATCTCTGTATTGGATCTGAAGAAAACACAGATGACATCTTACCTTGCACTTGGGTTGGCTACAATATGTCTGGTTCTGCATCCATCAAAAACGGAGCCCTGTGGATTAATGGGAATGAAGTGAGAAAATTATCAGAACTGAATCCTATGCATGACAATTCATCAAAAGGTGAAGGCTTTAAAATGCCTGTAGGCAAACAAATGTTTGTGACCATGCGTTTGTGCAATGAGGCAATGTTATGTACCAACAAGAGTCTTGGTGTGGTTGTCATTACTAATAGCCAATCTGTGGTAGCCACCTCCACAAATGGAACAGCCATCAAAGAGAAGCTTGCTTTGTCTACAAGAAAAAGGTCGGCTGCTGAATTGGACATTACAACTCCTAGTGGTAAGGAAAATAAAGAAGGCACAGGAAAAAATCGTATCATTATATTTCCAACCTTCTGTTAATTTAGATGAGAATAATTGGTTATCTGATGATTCGTGGAGACCGTGTATATTATATAAACAGATATCAATTTTTATTGACTTTCCTTAACCTATATTGCTAAGCTGTTGTCATTTCATTTTTGTGTGTGTGACAGGTCTAGAAGATGGACAGTCAATAATTGTGACCAAGCTGACACAGTCAGATTTGACAGCCACCTACAGCTCTGATGCCTCCACTAACTTTGTACCCTACATACAAGACCCAGCAACATCAATGGACATGGTCCAAAGACTTCTGTATAGAAGGCAAGTGTTTATAGTATATGTACAACTAACAATTCAGATCAAACTGTATAAACTGATACATTAGTAAAAATGTGTACCACAATGTACTGTAAACATCCCTGCGACCTCTGTATTGTAGGTTCTATGGCAATGGCTTTTCTTTCTCCTTGGTTCCTCTTGGAAATGTTGAACTACCAGGCCCTCTTACTATATCCTACCCAGATACTGTAGGGAAAGTTACATCAGGAAACAGGACTACCTTACTTCACTGGAATTCTAGTTAGTGTTCAAGGTTTATTCTTTTGTTTGTTAAAGTATATAATTTATATTTTATGCAGCGTACATATATGTTTACATTTATTACCAGATATGCAGTATTGGGATATTAGTAGCAAAACCTGTACCCATCTGGGTGCAGAGGAGCAAGAAGTGTATGATCCGGTCTCTCAGACAATGATAGTCAAGGTATTTCTGGTTTCTTATGTGTTACTCTTTAATATTATTTAATTGTATCACAATTTATGGTATTGTTGGTTTTTATCAATAACATGACTGTTTTAAGGTTTAAACTTTTTGTATCTTTGAAATAGATACCGATGTTTATATTGAATTACATGTGCATAATGAGGACTATGAGGAGAATAAGAATATAAGGTGAATTCATTTTTGGCAATGATTGATTTTTTGGCTTTACCTTTAAGGTATGCAGTACATATAAGATGGAAGCCAAGTCCACTGAATCACGCAAGAGAAGATCTGTCAGCCAAGGAACATCTTACTTCAGCAAAGAGACCATGTTTATTCTAGCAGACACAGCTGCATCCATTTACAACTCTCCTCCTCGATTAATCAGTCAAAAAGAGGTCCATATTCTGGAAGACTCAGGTTAGCAGGAATATTTCTCATAAAATGAGAAATTTTGTATTGCACACTGAGGTATATGCTGCATTTAAAGATCAACTCCATTGAAGGTTTGTTATTGATAAGATGATCTTGAATTTTGCCTTATAGGAATACTAAAGTATCAATTGGCAGCAACAGATGAAGAAGGTGACACCATTCTTTTCAAACTTGCTGACAAAACTTTCTACCTTGGTGAAGCTACCTTATCAGCAAATGGATCGTAAGTTTTTATTGGGAGTAGACACAGAAGCATGATAAGTCTTATTTTTGACAATAATATTTTGTGCAATTATATGAATAGTGCTGTTTGTAATTATAAGAGTTAAAATTGCCCCCCCCCCCCCCGAAAACCATTGTCAACCGACGCAAAGCGGAGGTTGACAATGTTTGTCAAGGGTTGTTAGTTTCAATTGTTACCCTCCCAAAAAGGCACTATTTATTTTATTATAATGAATGTCTTGCATGTTATTTTAAAGAAAACTGTACTGCTAGCTGACGTGAACTCTACGGCTAACCGTTTGCGCATAATTTACACATGTAACAATTCGTTGTTTTACCCGTTGCCAAATGTGTTGCCAAGTGTGTTGCTAACGCTGAAGCTAATAGAACGGATTATGAACTGCATCTTAACCAATCAGATTTCATTATTCAACTTGAAAATATAATGATATACATTACATCATACACTGTATCTGTTCAATGACATGTTTTCCTTAGTTTGAAGTGGTATGTCGACTGTACATAATGAAACACGTGAACTAGCAAGTTTGGTTAACACTCAGTCTAAGACATGTAATGATGTGTTCATTTAATCTCATTGTGCAAAAACTACTGTTGGTTTAAATTCCATTACCCAGTGCTGATTGCAGGAATGTCGGAAAGATATATGTGGAAAAATGTATTGGTATCAAACAAAGAATAAATACCATTAAGTCAAAAAATTCAATTCAAGACTTTTTGTAAAAAAAAAAATGAAAATTTTATTGTTTTGGAAAATGTTTACATTCAGCGTATTATTTCTTTTTTTTTTCTTTTTGCCTTCAGTTTGATCTACACTCCATGTCAGGATTGCTCGGGAGTAGAGTATATTAATATCACTATGTATGAGGAGCAGAGAGACCCAGATATTCCTCCTGCCAACGCAACTGATATGATCACAGTCAACATAGAACCTGTCAACGACCCCCCTCTCATCTTCCTCTTCCACAATGGGCAGTCAATACTGCACGATGATCCCACAGAACCCATCACTGTATGTCTAACTGCATGACAGTATCATTAAGGCTTATTTGATATATTTAATAGGGAATACTGGTCAATTATTGTTTTTTGGAGGTTTTTCAGCAAATTATATACGCTCTCTTGCATTTTCATATTTATTCGTTGATAGAAGGGGCATTGGTTTATGTTTGACATACTATTTGTTTCGTAATCATTTGATATCCAACTTAGATGGTTTTGCAAAGCCACATGGTCTATTCCAGGTTTTGCTGGAAGCTAAAAATGATTTCAATGTTGAGTCTTGGAGTAATCCTTGGACAGCGATTCTTGGGGCCTATGATGTGGAAGGGACAGACTCTTTGTATTTCAAATTGTCTGAGACATCAGTAGCGAACCTGACTTTATCAAATAAAGAGAGAGGAATTCCCTCACTTTTCAGAGACTGTGGTCAGGTTTGTAGAAATCGTATGATAACAATTGGTTATCAAAACCATATAAAAACTTTATAAGGCATTGAAATATAAATAGATTAACTGTACCAGTATTATCCAACATATTGTTAAAAAAAAAGTCATTGTCTTTTAATTGGACTGTCCTTTTTTCAGGATGATCTTTCTTGTGTAAATAACTTTACACAAGTTCTGCCGCATCCTGCAAAACAGCTGTCATGGTTGAGTTATGCCATCGAGTTCTCACAACCTGTAAACATATTTGGAAATTTTACGGCAAAGCTATACTTTATGGATAGTAAGAATGGGACTTCTTTGCCAGTGACTATCAAGTTTGGAATTATGGAATCTCCTTGTCACAATGGAGGAAAATGCTCAGGTAAATCTGGTGGATTTGATATTGTATTTGACTTATATATAAATCTCAAGTACATTTATCAAATAGCTGAGTTGAAATTGTATCAGTTAATCTTGTTAGCAGTTTACTACTTATTACTAAGTATAAGTTTTATCAAATTTAACAGCCACAGGTATCTATCCTTGTCATGACACCCACAGAACGCACAGCTTTGATGCCTACTATGCTTGTAAGTGTAAAGGAGGCTATCAAGGGAAACACTGTATTGAGGAAATAAATGAATGTCTAAGTGATCCCTGTATGGCACCCCTGATCTGCTACAATGAAATCAACCACTATCGCTGTGCCTGCCCTCAGGACCAGCCTAACTGTGAGCTCCTTCCTTGGATGGTGGCTCTGATCGCGGTGTTGGTAGTGGTAGCAGTTGTGGCTCTCATTGTTTTTGCGGTTGTGAGATACAAGATCAAGAAAAGGTAAACCAGCATTTATTTTATAATTCATTTAAAAAGCCTTTGATAGATAAGGACATATTGTGTATGGTGTCATTGGTTCATTGTCAGATAATGTGTTGGCCAAACATAAGATATAGCCACGTTATTAAAGTAAAACAAGAATGATTTGTATGTTTTTTTCTCAAGGAGTCTGGGTGGTCAATAAATTAGGCATTATATTTACCTTCGATTTTTAAGATTTGATGTGTTAAATCATAAACTGTTATTTAGGTAAGAAAAACTTTAAATATTCTAGCTTTAAAATTTAAAAATATAAATATTTTTGTAAAGAGCTTCTTCTTAAGTAGATAAATATATTCTAAAAATAGAAAGAATTGAGATAAAATTGAATGGTGTGCAAGGAGTAATTTACAGTCATTAACAAATGAAGTCTTTTCGTTGAAAGTTCAAAATAAATGTTTAGCAAACCCTAAGATAATATTTACATATTGTAAATATATACTCTATATAATTTGATAATTTTTTTCATTTCTTTTTGTTGTAGAAAAGAACCATATGAAAAAGCGTGAGTACAAATACATGTATTAAATGGCAGTGCATTTCATACTTTCTGCAACAAATATGGTAGCTGCTTACGATCTTTTATAGCAATTTTTAAGTCACAAAGTTTGTATATATCATGCAAGTGTATGTTTTCTTTGCAGACTCCTTGGCTCGCAATCAACTCTAGCCTCCCAAGTCAGCTTAAACAAGTCAAATGAAGGTGGGTGCATCAACTGAAGTTTTCAGATGTAATCACATGAACTATTGTAATATATTTTAAGTATAGATTCGGGTTTCAGATTCCTATCTGTACCCAGTGTGTTTCTAACATTACCTCATTAATGATATTGTTATAAAATATTATTAAAGTATTTTCTTAATTCTAATATTCAGAGGATAAAGAAAATCAAGAAGATCAGGTATGAAGTAACATCATTCTAGTTCATAAAAACAGTTTGAAATTTATGAACAAAAAAAATTCAAAGATGATTTGAAATAAGTTTTTTAACACTAATGTTAATTTTTTTTTAAACTTTCCAGGTTTTCAAAGAAATGATTTCTGAAGGTCCTGTAATTGAATTGGATGATTCTGAGGTACAAACTTCTATGATCAATTATATGTATATTACCTGTATTCCCCTGAATTTTAATTATTGAACTTCATATAACAAAGATGTTTAAAAATTTCAGGTTTCAGAAGACATGATTTCACAAGGTCCTGAAATTGAATTAGAGGATTCTAAGGTACTGTTTTCGGTGATTAGTTCTATTTTTGATATTCATTTATTCAGCCTTACGGTGCTTTCCATTGAACAATCATTTTTGGATTTACTGGTGTTGCCGATTGCTGGAACGCCCGTTGATGGTGTGCAATTGTGGCAACACATTTTACCATTGCCAGTTATATGATAGGAAAAATATGGATTCAAGATTATCATATTCTACAAAAACTCGGTATATCTCTAAATCCAATTCGTCATACAATATAACTGCTAAATAGCCTAAATTTCTGGACCCAGATTTTAAGATAAACTGCAATCGTCTTCGTTGGAGCATCGTGACGTTACCAACTATCCCATTAATGTTTCCGTTTCCGATTACTTCACAGAGGAGGCAACGTTAATGGAAAGTGTCCTTAGACACTTGTTTGACAGAAAACAACTAATTTTTCTCTCTGCTGGGGCATCCAGTCCACTATCAGTTGTAAATTTACCAAATGTAAATTGTTTTGAAATAATATTTTCCCTGTTACAGGCTGCTGGACCCAATTGGGTGGAACAAGAACAAAATGTGAACAAATACCACTTGAAGTCCAACTTCATTCCCCTCATACCAGTGCAAGGTTCTTTCATAGGGAAACAAGCAAGTCAAAACAGGGAAGACAACCCAAGGAAACAACCCTCAA